>NC_077227.1:689735973-690335973 GCF_027887165.1 Monodelphis domestica | reverse complement strand
TATTTAACATATGGGAGATCTGAGGCTCCAAGAAACTGAGTAACTTGGTCATGGTGTCATAGCTAGTAAACAGGATAGCTTAAAGTTGAACCCAAGTCTTCTCACCCTTAGTCCCTTTCTCTTTTCCCTTCACCATGGCTCCAATTCCTCCAATGTATTTCCAATGGGGCTGGATCCCGTTACTCAATCTAGTATTTGTTTTATCTATCTAGGTTATTCAAATTGTCAAGTGCTTTTTTCATAGAATGGCTAGTTAAAAAATGAAATTACAGCTATGTTTTTTCCAGACACTATAAATAGATGTTGAGAAACTTTACTCAGGAATCATGAGTGATTCAGTCAATTCATCATTTTAGAAGGGTTTGATTTGATAAAAGGGGAATGAGCTTAGAACCTTAGCTTTAGTTTTGCTTAAAAGTACCACTCTCTACTGTGATCTGGCTTGTGGGCCCCAGGATTTTGCATGCATTTTGCATACATTATTCTCCGTGACATTAGCACTGGTATTCTATTTATAGTTATTACTTTCCTATTGATAAGTTTTCATCTTTAGTTCCTCCCACTTCTCCCCTTCATTAAAAAGAAAGAAAACAGTTTAAAGAAACTTGTAATAAATATGTATAGTCAAATAAAACAAATTTTTACATTGGTCAAAATAACAGAATGGATATCTCACTCTGTCAGTCAATAAGGGTTTATTCAGTGCCTATGGTATGCTAGGCATTTATCTAAGAAATGAAGGTAGAAAGAAAGGGGGGAAATAGTTCCTGGCCTCAAGGAGCTCACAATCTAATTGGGGTAAACTACAAGCAAATAAATATGTAAAAAAGCTATATACAGGATAGATAAAAATTAATAGAGAAAAAAAGCTTTGAGTAATTGGGAAAGGCTTCTTGTAGATAATAGGATTTTAGCTGAGACTTGAAGGAAGCCAGGGAAGCCAAGAGGCAGAGATGATGGAGAACAATCCAAGAATGGGGCACAGCTAGGTGAAAATACCTAGAACTGAGGAATGTTGTGTTTCAGAAAGGATACTATTTGCATAGTTCCTGGCATATAGTAGGTACTTAAATAATTATTTCCTTACCTCCCTTGTTCATGGACATTGAACATCAGAGACAAAATTTAGGTCATATTTGAAAATATTTGTCTTTTCAGCTCCTTTCATAGATATTTCCATGTGTTCTCAAATGGTTAAGTTGAGCCTGGGCTCTCAGAGGTTATATATACAAGTGGAAGGGAAAAAAAAAAACTCTAGCAAGTACTGCCAAGAATGAAACATTCGGAAAATGGGCCAGGCAGAACACTGTGTCATCTGAGATTCTGCCTAGCTAAGTGTAAAGATAGGCAAAGATATTCCATTGAGAATTTTGTATTGGCCAGATAAACTCACACAGTCTCTTCTATTAAGGTGCAGGGAGGCATGTTACTATAGGTAAGTCAAACACAAGATTATACATTTTTGGAAGGGTCAATTCATTTTTTTGATATTTGCTTTTGCAAGGAGACTCTTGGTGACTACCCAACCCCTGTCTATGAAGACTGCAGAAGAATACAGTTTGTGATTCACATATGGTTTTGTTAAATGTCATAGAATTGATCACATCACAAATAAAGATCTCATGGTAGAGATAGCTAGGTGGAACAGTCGATAAAATGTTAGATTTACTGGTAAAAAGATCCAACTTTAAATTGTGCCTCAGATTCTTACTAGCTGGTGAATCTGGTCAAGTCATATTCTCCTTCATGCTTGTCATTTGCAAAATGATTTAATGATAGCACTTAACTCAAAGGGTTTTTGTGAGTATCAAATTAGATAGCATAGGTAAAGCTCTTTGATAAAACACTATTTAAATCTTCTCCTCCCTTCCTTTCTTTCCCCTCCTCCTCTTCCTCCTTTCTTCTTCTTCTTCTTCTTCTTCTTCTTCTTCTTCTTCTTGTTCTTGTTCTTCTTCTTGTTCTTGTTCTTGTTCTTGTTCTTCTTCTTCTTCTTCTTCTTTCTTCTTCTTCTTCTTCTGCATCTTCTTCTTCTGCATCTTCTTCTGCTGCTGCTTCTTCTTCTTCTCCTCCTCCTCCTTCTTTCTTTCTTTGTCTTTGTCTTCTTCTATCTCTTACTCAAGAATAGAGATAGTAAACGGAAGAGTAAGGAAAGGAACCCAGGATTTCACATGCCAAAGTCTATGTTTTTTCTATATAACATCTGTCTCTTCTTCAAAATAAGAGAGAAAATTCTTCCAACTATCCAATCTACCTGTCCACTTTCTTTCTTTCAATACATCCAATAAACTAGAATTTATTAAGCATCTATTATGTGCAAAGTCCTTTGCTTATGTAGATTTTTATGATTCTGAGATTCCTAACAAATCTTTAAAGTTATTCCATTGGAAGAAAATTATATCAAGAAATTTTAATAGACTTTGCCACAGGGATTTATAAATTTGCACACCTGATTTTGATGTTTATCTGGGCAATAACTGGTTGTGCATCATATCCACAACTATTATTCATGAACAAGAAATATTGGAAATATTCATGGGAATCAAATAACACTCACAGAATAGAGCAATGAAACATTTAAACATTTATTATATGGCAATGACAGCACTTAAACTTGGGGCCTGGCTAGTGGGATGATATGATGAGAAGTTTTTGGTTTGATGAGTTTTGTAGCTGGAAAATACTATACAAACAAATTATAATCCTATGATTTTTAATAATGCTAGAAAATCTGAAAAAGAACCCTAAGTAGAATTATATCTAACATGGTTATAAATAAGAAACATTACATTTTTAGAACTTCATCTTTAGAATTATACTATATTCTAACTGTATAGTCATTGGTCCTAGTACTAGAGTCCAAAACTCTTTAAAGGAAATAATTATGTCTTATTTGCAGGTTGTTAGCTAGTAGTATTTAGCATAGCTCACTGGGCCTGGAAGAAGGAAGACCTGAGTTCAAATTTAGCCTCAGGTGCTAAATGGTGCTGTGATCCTCAGCAAATATTTAACCTCTGTCTGCCTCAAATATAAAATGAAAGTAATAATAGCACCTACTTTATAGGGATGCTGTGTAGATCAAATGAGATAATATTTATAGTGTTTCATACTGTGCTTGGTTGCTGTCCTTCATACTCAGAGAAGACCAAAATGACCTCACTCTTCTGGGGTCAAGGTACAGCATATCTAACAGTGGCTGATCCTTCTTACGAAATTGGAAAAGAGAAAAATCTATTCTAGTTTATTTTAATATTAACAACTTAAAGAGATAGAAAACATCTCTCACTTTGCAAAAGAGCAGTGACTGAAAGGTAGCCTACTGGGTAGACTATTAAATATATTAACAGATAAGAGTTCTATGCTGGATGTTGCTGCTTAATTAAAAATAATTAACATTTCTATAGAGCTTACTATGTACCAGACACTGTCTTAAACACTTTGTAATTAGTTTCTCATTTTTTCTTCTCTGAGAGGGTTCAGTAGAAGTGATTGAAATAAAGACATCAATAAAATACATGAACATAACACATTTTATAGAATTTCATCTATTATAAAATAGTAATAGTTTGCATTTAAGTGGGACTTATTTTGTGGCAGGCACTGTGATATGTACTTTACAATTATTCTCTCATCACAATTACTCTGAGATACTGCTGTTAGTAATATCCCCATTTTACAGGTGAGGAAGCTAAAGTAAAAAGAGGTTAAGCGATTTGTCTGGGATCACACAGCTGGACTTAGGTCTTCCTGATTAAAAGTCCACAATTCTATCCTCTGTGCCACCTAGTGGTCTCTGCTGATTTTATAAATCATTTTTCCTCCAGAAAATCCCTATGAAAGAAGGAACTGTAAGGATGATTGTCTCCACTCTGAATGAGAGAAACTGAAGCTCAGAAGAGTAAAGAGGGCTTCTCATGGTTACACAGTGATGAAGCCAGGCAGGACAGGAGTTCATGAATATCTCGGTCCAGTATTCAATTCTCCTGACTTGATAGGTGTCTTTTACAAACAGTACCATAATTTTAACGAGTATTTAAGTTGTTGCCCCTTTAAGAGAGTCCCCAATAGAGTAAGGAAAGTATCTAGCATAGCAGGTAAATTCGGAGTCTATTGACGGTGACAGGGACAGGGGAGAGCAGAGGAAGCATAATGAGTAAGTATGGAGAAATTTCTGTCTGTACCATAGGAGGGACACGCTTGGATTCAATGATACAGGTCTTGTAGAGAAATTGTCATCATAAAAAAGACCCAGATTTTCTTTTTTTAACCCTTGCCTTCCATCTTAGAATCAATACTGTATATTGGTTCCAAGACAGAAGAGCAGTAAGGGCTGGGCAATGAGGATTAGATGACTTGCTCAAGGTCAAACAGCTAGCAAATGACTGAGGCCACAATTGAGCCCAGGACCTCTACTCTCTAGATCTGGCTTTCGGTCCTCTTAGCCACCTACTTACCCTTGACCCAGGTTTTCTTAATACAAATATATGCCCATTCCTGTTCTAAACTGCTTACTGGCTGTTTAAGTGGAACTGAATGATGTTCGACATTCAATGATTAAAGAGACTGATAGGGGTTGAAGGATTCATAGAGCATAAATAATGATGTTAGGCTGCCAATTAGACTGCTCAGGGAAATTCAATTTCTTGTGTTTGTATTAAGATTTAATTCAATTGCACAAATATTTATTAAGCACCTATAGGGTACAAGGCTTGGGGCAAGATGGGAATTTTAGGAAGACAAAATCAAGCTTCTGATGAGGAAAAAAAATTCTAACAATTAGCACTATCTAAAAGTAGAATTTGGCATCTTGGGAAATAGTAAATTTCCCCTCACTGGAAATCTTCAAGAAAGGCTAAATTAAACAGTTGTCAGATATGTTGTAGAAGGGATGCGATATCCTGTATGGGTTAAATTGGATGTTCATGATAGTCCCCTCTAGCTCTGGAATTCCATGAATTTGTGAAGACATTTGTATGAAGATTGGGGAGTAGAGCAAGTAATATAAAATTTAGAAGAGTGATAGCCCTTTGTCCTTTTGTCCTCTTGTCTGTATGTTGGGCATGGGAGGTGGTTGTTAAACATTAGTAAATCACTAGAATCTAAACTAGGAGAGCATCAGAGAGACCCAAAGAAAGTGCAATGTATGTGTTGACTAGAGAACCAACAAAGGCTTTCTGGAGAAGCTGGAACTTGAATTGCCCTTTAAATGATGGTTATAATAGAAAATTGATAAATGAGACACATCAGGGAATCAGAGAATGGGTTGCAATCTTAGTATGCCAAACAGTCTCAGGCATTCTCAGATACTTAGATTAAGGAACAAGTGAGGAAGATTTGGGGAGTTAACCTCTATGAGGAGGAGAGTGACCTTCCATTTTTCTTCCTGAATGCTAACGAGTGTTGGCTGCCAGTCAAAGGGATCTAGTTAGGACAAACTGAGAGCTTGCTATTTTCTTCACAGACAACACTGCTGGTATTTACGTCAAACGTGGTGGTTTTAGCCGGCAGAAGCAAGACCTGTACCTGCTACCGATCGTGATCAGCGATGGGGGGATACCTCCCATGAGCAGCACCAATACTCTGACAATCAAGGTCTGCGGATGTGATGTGAATGGAGCCCTGTTGTCCTGCAATGCCGAAGCCTATGTCCTCAATGCAGGACTCAGCACTGGGGCTTTAGTTGCTATATTAGCCTGCATTGTGATCTTGCTGGGTAAGCGATGTCTTTTTCATTATATTTCTGACTTGAATTATTCTTGGTTAGGTTTGAGAGATTAATTTTAAGATCCATGACCTCCAGCTATAATATACAGGTGGAACAGATATTTAGGTTATCAGATAGGAATTAAGCCCACTGGAGGAAATCCATTCAGAACAATATGCCTTGTCATGCCTTAACTTATCCAGTGAAATATAACTAAGGAAGAGGAGTTGGGGACTGTGATATAATGGAAGCCAATTAAAGGAACTGCAGATATTTAGCCTAAAGAAAATGTAAGGAGATAGGATTCTTGACCTCCAGTATTTTGAAGGTCATCATGAGGAGAGAAATTAGACTTGTTCTCTTTCCCTTTGGGGAGGCAAAGTAATAAAATGGATGGAACATACATAATGGAAGATTTCAGATATAAATAAGGAAAAACATTCTCCTGATTCTGTATCCAAAAGTGAAATGGGCTGCCTTGGAACACCCTTAACTTCTATTTTTTCTTGCTTAAAGAAATGACCTGATATTCCCTATAAGGTCATGAAGATTTATAGTTAGAGCTGTAAGTAAGCTTCAAACCCATGATGTTAGTTGCAATATCAACCATTTACAAAGAACCTTAATATTTGCAGAATAAATCCCTTACAATAATATTGAGAGGCAAGTAGGGAAGTATCTCTATCTTCATTTCACAGATGAAAAAAAAAATAAGGTTTAAAGTGTTCACTCTATCATATGTAGCTCACCTGAGATCACAGAGCTTATAAGAATCACGTAAAAGATGTACACACAGGTATTCTAGTTCCTTTAAGCTTGTATTCAACTAAAGTGCATTGCTTCTCTGTTAGAATATAGAGGATCAATGCTTCATCCATTCACCTTTTCCTCTTCTAGGATTAAAGTTAAAAGAGATCTCATAAGACTCTTCCTAATGTAATCATTTCCCCTTATAGATGAGGGAAGTGTCTGCTGTATGTGTGTGTTACTGTATAAAAAAGGTCTTTCTAATAATTAGATGAGTCACAGCCCCAAAGGGGCAATGGATTTTCTTCTTAAGAACTCCAGCAAAATAATCAATCAAGTAACAACTACTGATTAAGCACTTTTCTTTCCAGGCAGTGTAATGGGGATACAATTCAAAAACAAAAAGGAAGCAAAAACAATCTGTCCTCCTGGAGATTACATTCTAATGGAAAGAGATTACATATATATGTATATATATACATATATATGTAATTATATATATATATATAATAAATATATATATATATAAATCAGAACAGATAAGATAAATGCATATTGGATGGAAAATCACCTTTGACATTATTTCTTAGAAATTGTTAGTTGAAGATACATGAATAGATCAAAGGAAAATCTGGATTCCTCCTTTAGAAATTTAATATTAATCTGTACGCCTTTTGGGCATCCCAAGACAGACAGCCTTTGGGTTTTAAAAGGGAAGAATTTCAATTTTAAGACTGAAACTAAAACTTGCTTCTTTCCCTTTGCTGAATCAGGATGGAGGCAAACTCTTTGTTCATCTGTAAACAAGAAAGTGCAGAAACTAAACAAGCTAGGAAAAGTTAGTCAGAGTAGGTGTACTCGCTGTGGGGCTGTGCTAAATAGTGGGATAACTCCTGGCATCCAGAAGACCTGCCTCTTCTCTGAACTGAAGTTGGAGTCCTTCAATCATAAAGACTGGGAAAGAGACTTCAAAAAGAACATGAATTGGGATAGGGTCTCTTTTCCCTGAAATCTCAGAGTGAGGAGGTGGCTAAATCATCTGAGGAGGAGATGCCTAAGTCCACTGGAGTCAGGAGGTAGCTAAGAAAGTGGCCAGCCATGGGTGGTTGTTTGGATTATTTAATAATTATAAATTAATTTAATCTTCAAAGAATTTTAATCATAACACCCTGTAACCTGTTTCTCCGTCTAAGCCAAATTCAATAGTACTATAATATGAGACAGTGTAAAAATTGATAATATAAAAAATAAAACAAAACAAAAAACCTTAGCTTCAAATCTTCTTTATCTTTCTCTGCAGTTATTGTCGTGTTATTTGTGACCTTGAGAAGGCAAAAGAAAGAACCCCTAATCGTCTTTGAAGAAGAAGATGTGAGAGAGAATATCATTACCTATGATGATGAAGGTGGTGGGGAAGAAGATACAGAGGCCTTTGATATTGCAACCCTCCAAAATCCTGATGGGATTAATGGATTCATCCCTCGGAAAGATATCAAGCCAGAGTATCAGTATATGCCCAGACCTGGGCTTCGACCAGCCCCTAATAGTGTTGATGTTGATGATTTCATCAACACAAGGATACAGGAGGCTGACAATGACCCGACAGCTCCCCCTTATGACTCTATCCAGATCTATGGCTATGAAGGACGGGGCTCAGTGGCTGGTTCTCTCAGCTCCTTAGAGTCGGCCACAACAGATTCTGATTTGGACTACGATTATCTACAAAACTGGGGACCTCGTTTTAAGAAACTAGCAGACTTGTATGGTTCCAAAGACACTTTTGATGATGATTCTTAACAATAAAGATACAAATTTGGCCTTAAGAACTGTGTCCAATATTCTGAAGACCCCAGAAGAAATGTAAACAGGTATTTTTTTAAAATCAAGGAAAGGCTCATTTAGAATGGCAA
This sequence comes from Monodelphis domestica, assembly GCF_027887165.1. Lineage (NCBI taxonomy): Eukaryota > Metazoa > Chordata > Mammalia > Didelphimorphia > Didelphidae > Monodelphis > Monodelphis domestica. The sequence continues at coordinate 690,327,615 of NC_077227.1, read as the reverse complement.
CATTTTACAGAGAGGATCACTTTAATAAAAATGAGGACCTCCCAGTGGTAAATACTGTGAAGTACCTTTTCTCCCAAAAGGCAAACATAGAAGTTGGTTATCCACTTCAGTCAAGAGAAACCACTTGCCGTGCAAAATATTTAAGTGAAGGAAAATGTTAACAGTGGACTTAACAATGAAGGGATTTTTTTTTCTGTGTTACGGACATCTAAATCTTTTAAGTCAAAGAAGCTTCCACAAAATTAGAAAGGACAACAGTTCTGAGCTGTAATTTCGCCTTAAAACTATGGACACTCTGTATGTAGTGCATTCTTAAACTTGAAATATATAATATTCAGCCAGCTTAAACCCATATGATGTATGTACAATACAATGTACAATTATTGTCTCTTGAGCATCAAACTTGTTACTGCTAATTCTTGTAAATCTTTTTGCTTATACTTTCATCTTAAACTAATACGTGCCAGATATAACTCTGTCTTGTTGCAGTGGGAGGCGCCCTATTTCTATGTCATTTTTAATGTATCTATTTGTACAATTTTAAAGCTCTTATTTTAGTATACATACAGATTTCAGTATTCTGACATGTAAGAAATGTTACAGCATCACACTTATATTTTATGAACATTGTACTTTTGCTTTAATATGTGCTTCAATATAAGAAGCAACCTTTGAAATAAAAAAGATTCTTTTTTTAATCTTTGTTTTCAATTCTTAAGCATTTAAAAGGAACCCCATGTTTCTAATGTCCCGTTTATAGTTCTAATGGACAATTGTGACCTTTTAATAATAGCCCTATTTATTATCTGTTTGAAGTTTGTCTGTTGCCTTGTTAAGTGTTTATTTAAAAAGCAAATACATTTTACAAATGTTTTTCGAGAAGATTCTGTAATGTCGTGTGAATAATTTTGTACCCTCTCAGTAGAAGCCTTGTGGCTTCTCTCAGAGCACAGATCCTAGGAGGAGATGGTGCACTGGTTGGAGGGCTGGTTCTCATTTTACAATATATGTTATGTAATGTGCATTTATATTCTATCTTAGTAATTCCATGGTTATGTGATATTAAGGCAACGGAGTTCCCATAATCTCCCACATTTGAGGTGGATGCTTCATTGTCTTGAATGAACTCCTCTGGTACACCAGATATCTTAAATCTTGCCCCATGTGATTGAGAGCCCCTCACACTGTTCTGCCTGGCAATTAGTTTATCTTAATAATAATTATGACTCTAGTATTTCAATGTATTTTTGTTTTCCTGCCATAGAATGACATCACCTTAGGATAACATGGCTTTTAAATTTTTAACAAAAGATAGTCATTTCCTTCAGATTTGCCATTATTAGCATTTTTAATCAAGTGAAAGCATCTATGGGATTTTTTTGTATTTTAGTTCAAGATGGGGCAAGGGTAAAGGGGACCAGGATAGGCTCAATGTATCGGTTCAGCTCTGTGTATATGTCTGCATTCTGCTGAAACATTATCTAGCTTCTTGGACTATACAGATCCTTGCTGATGCTTTTTTCTGTTCTGGAGAGTCAGAGAGAAAAGATTTAAATGGAGCCTGAAAGGACACAGAAGTTTGGCACTTTGAGAAGATGCTACAATCCTTATCCTCATGACCTCTGTGCCATGGGAGTGTCATGTTCCTCATTTGCAATGAGAAGATAACCATAGGTTTTATCCCAAATGACAACTAGAGCAATAACCAGTGTGTGTGTGGTGAGGTTGGCTTGAAAGAGGTTGGAGTAGATGACCTCTCAGGTCCTGCCAATGCTGAGATTGTAGGATTCTATAATTAGCAATATTAGGGGAAAGGTAATACAAACATATCACATCCTTTTTTTTTCCCTTCTTCATCCCAGAAACAGAAAAAGTGGCTTATCTAGGATTATAGTCAATACTTAGATTTTCTTTTCTTTTCTCTTTCTTTTTAAATTACACAATGTTATTCTATATGCTTTGCTTGAACAACTTTCTGTTTAATTACTCTTAGTTCAAAATTGAGTCAAAAACAAAATAATCACTTTCAAAGCATTCCTGTGAGCTTCTTGCTCACACTGACCATTTTGTATTCAAATCAGACTTTTTCAGGAGACTTCAATGGAACCAACTCCCCAGATATGAAGAATTCAGTCCTCCATTTTACTAAAGGATTATGTCTTTTCTTTAGGTTCATAATTTTGCCGGATGGATTAATTTTTTTCTATTTTTTAATATTCCAAAGAATATTTTGCTAGATTTGCACAGTTCTCCACTGGAATTTGAAACAATGAAAACAGGCAAAAAAAATACAGAAGTAATACTTATATGAGAACACAACTACAAATAATCCCATTGTAAAGGTTGATGTCAAATAACACCATTGGAACTGTATTAGGGGTAGAATTGATCACTTCATTTTCTACATGTTTATGTTCAACTTAAAGGGACAATGTCCACTACTTTTTTAAGAGTTACAAATGGTTGGGTTTGGAGGACTTTTTTGTTATTTTTGTTTGGTTTGGTTTTGGTTTTAGTCTGTTGTTTGTAGAACCCTCTTAGAAGCTTGGAAATAAAATTTCTTTCCCTAATTAATTTGTCATTTTTCATTTGGTACACTTGGGTTTGGGAATGGAGTGTAAATGAGCATGGGGTGTTTTCATCTTTCTGAAGTCTTGCAGTAATCCAGCTCCCATTTCTCGATTGTACTCTTTCTGAAATGCTTTTCTCACATGAATGCTGAAAGGTAGGTTGGTACATGGCAGTATTCACATTTTGCAGGTGAGGAGGCTGTGACAGAGTTAAGGCCTCAAACAACCAATAAATGGTTATTCTGAGAGTCAATATTTTAATTACAAATACTGTGTTTTTCTAAAACCCTCTCTTCCTAGGTCATCAATCTTCTAAACTTCCAAGATTTGCATGTAACCTGCACTTTAGTCACTCTAGGTCAGACTCTTTATGTGTCACCCATGCATATGATAGGTCCCTGATTCAGATCTCTTAATGTCCTTCCCTGGGATCAGAATCTATCTCTTCAACCTAGCCTCTACTCCATCTTAAAAATCATCTTTGCTATCATTTTGATGTACATTCTTTTAATACATCTCATCTTTTCCCAGTTGATTAACCCTACTTTGGTTTCACTTAACTACCTTTATTGATTTGGTCTAATTAGATCATTAATTTGGTATATTCTACTCCTGAATTCATGCCACCTTCATCCTCTTGCCAGGCACACTAATCCAAAGCTAGATTATTCCCACCATTGAACTTCACCTCTCCTAATTTGAAAAAATTACTTGATTATATTGACTGGATCAATTATATGTTAAGTATTCTTTATTGAGTCTAGATCTTATTTAATGTTGTTTTTACTCTTCTTTCATTGATTGTCATTTCTTGAAGAAGCTATTTCATATTTTCTTCCTTCTCAAAGATTTCATTTCTCCACCACCATCTTTCTCAGATGACTTAATACTTTCTTTACCAAGAAAACTGACACCAACTGTTATCAGCCCTCTTAATCCTATTCTCTACCTTAAAACTGATATTTTCTCCTCCTTTGATTGATTCCCTGAGGAAAAAGGTTGCTGTTTTTAGCCAAATTCCTTTCTTCACCATATGTTATTCCATCCTATCTGATCCCCTCTAGATAATTGGTTCCCCAATTATTCCTTCTTTTTCTCTTATCTTCAGACTTTCCTGAATTACTCACACATTTCCTGTTATCTACAAACATTCTAAACATTAACTAGGTATGTACATAGATGCATAGATAGATAGATAGATAGATAGATAGATAGATAGATAGATAGATAGATAGATAGATTTTTGTTCTGTGGTACTTTAAGCTTCTTTCACAAACTTCTAGAAAGGGTAATTCATATATGTTTGCTGCCTCCTTTTTCCCATCTTTGACTCATAGTTCCTTTCTAATTCTGTTGACCTCATCAATCAATTAAAATTGTTCTCCCCAAGTTCTCTGCCCAAGTATACTAGTTATTTCTTAACTTCAAAATCCTATTAGATAAAAAGTGATTTCTTAATTGCTAAATTAAAATTAATTTTAAATCAATCTTCCTTCTACTTGACGTTTCAGTATCTTCTTACACTTCCAACTTATCTATCCTGTAATTCTATCCTTTACATCTGTGATACCTTTGCATCCCGGTTTTCCATCTACCCATTTGAACTCCCCTCTAATTTGTCAGTTTATCACCCATATCTTACCACCAATTTCAGTTGTCCCTCAAATCTCGAGTCATAAATTCTTGTCTCTACAGCATATCTCTTAAAGAGCTGTTCAGTTCCCAAGGGATAAAATATCACTATGTACATATGAATGACTTCCAAATTTGTATAGCCAACTCTTATGTGTCCTAGCCATAGTCCATATTTTCAACTGTATTCTGGACATATATACCTTGATGTCCTAGACTCATCCACTCTAAAATTGGATTCATGATATTTCCTTCCAATTGTCCCTGTTTCTGTATACTATCCATATAACCACCCAGATTCAGTTTCAGAATTATCCCTGATTCTTTTCCACCTCAACCCCTAAATCTGGTTAGTCACTAAGCCTTATCAAATTTACTTGTATCCCATTTCTTGTTTTCCCTTTTTCTTCCTACATTCATACAACTACCATCGTGTTCTCCCATATTAACTATAATTTATATATTTGTCTAATTGGTTTCTCTACTTCCGGATTTTTATCTTTCTAATCGATAGCTCACATAGCTGCCAAATCAATATTCTCAGAATATAGAGCTGACCACAACTCTCTTCCTCCAAAATTTTCTGTGGCTTTCTTTTGTCTGTATGATAGATTATAAGCTCCTTTGACTGGCATTTGATGCCCACTGATACTTGGCTTCCCTATAATTTATGTATTTCACATTATTTTCTTTCATATATTACATATTTTAACCAAACTGGTCTGCTAGCTTATCCTTCCCATTTTCCATCCTTTAGAGACCACCCTCTATCTCTTTAACTTTTCACAAGATGTCCCTCATGTCCTCCCCCCACTTCTAAAAATTGGCACAATTCAGGTACCACCTGCTACATTTATTTCTGGATTCCCTTTTCCCCTCTGCCTTCTGCCATCTGCTGGTAGTACTCTTCCCTGTTTGAAAATAATGAGTATTTACATGTCTGTGAATCTGTTGAATTTCAAAATAGGATTTGAATTGTTTCTATCTTTGTATGCTAGGGGCATATCACATCCTCTTGTACATTCATATGCATTTATTATATATTCATAGAATTTTGATTACTCCAGAGGTGGGGAAGAACATTGAATTCAGAATCGGAAGACCTGAGTTCAAACCCCACTCCTGAGGCTGCATCATTTTGGAAAAGTTTCCTGACCTCTTTAATACAATATTAACTTTGTACTGAGGATGAAAATAACTACCATTTGCTTCAAAGAGTCATTGAGAAGAAAATATTCTTCAAACTTTAAATGATTATAGTAATGTGAACTATGTGCCCACTGGTTCTTTTATGATAATCCACTCCCAGATAATGGGTGATGCCAAAGCATGCATGCTAGATAGATAGATAGATAGATAGATAGATAGATAGATAGATAGATGGACAGATAAAGAGAGAGAGGAGAGAGGTATCTATATCTCTATATTGATTGATTTTTATATATGTATTTATATGTTGATCTATATTTTTATATCATGATAAGATATAGTCTTTATTATATACACACACATTTTTAAAACATATTTTGGAATAATCCTATATTTTCATACTGAATATTTAAAAAACAGGTTTGGATATGTTTGGATATATTAAACCTCATCAAGATAGGAGGTACCTGTTATATTTATGCAAGTGTTACCCAGTCAGGAGATAGTTGGTCAAAATAATTTTAAAGAGTTTCAGATATGGGTCTGATGAAAGATGTTGTGCCTTTTATAACACTGAGCTATGTTTGGAGAGGGTGGACATTAGGAGTTTGGATATCAAGGAATAAATAATTGGCCACAGAAATTATGAGAATCTATGAACTAAGGTCTGAAGGACTTACATCACTGGAGGGAACAAAACAATATTGATGAAATCAGGTCTTTGGATATATTGATGTTCATTTCTTGATTCATTCAATTAACATTTATTAAGTGCCTTATTTATTATGGGCATGGCTTTGTGTTAAACCCTGAAGGAGATAGAAGAATAAATAAGGCAATTTCTTTCACTACATTTATATAAATAATTATATATTTTTCAAAGCAGAATTCCTAATGCCAAGTCAAAGGACGAGGAAAGTTTAGAGTAGTAAGAGGTCACTTCCAGATAAGAAATTAGAAATAATCTCATGAAAAGCTCTTATCTGATCTGAGAATCTAAGGAAGAGAGAGATTTCAAATGGCAGAGATAGTTATGGGACATATTCCCAAAACAAGGAAGGACGAAAGCAAAGGCTCAAGTTGACTAAATGCTTGGTATGTTTGTCTTAAGGTTAGCAGTCAAGTTTGACCAATGTTTTTAGCCTGGAATATAGGATTCTCCCCAATTTATCTCTAATTTACCTCTATAGTCTTACCTCTTATCTCACACTCCATTTACTTCACTCCATGCTCCTGTCAAACTGAGTTTTCATGTACCATCAAGCATTTGTCAATCTAAAAATACAGATCATCTCTAAATCACTAAGTTCCAGAAGTTTGGCTACATTTTGCAGGTTTATGGAATAGATATATTGTTTCGTTCTATAGAACAATGTGACAGATCTATTGCTGGGTCACAATTTCTTCAATAATTGTGATTAAATTAAATTGTGAGGCAGTGATAAAGAATAGAAAGTTCAACGAGAATCCAAGTATTTAGTTTACAACTCTTGTTCTGTCTCTTACTAAATATGGCACCTTGGGCAATTGACCAAACTTCCATACCCCTGGTTTTCTTATGTGTAAGATAAGGGTGTTGAACTAGGTGGCCTTGAAGGCACCTTCCTGCTCTGAATCCTATGATCTTATGAAATGGGATGGTGCATATAAAGTGCATTATGAATGTCCATACTTCAATACTTTAATGATTTATCATTTCTTTCTTGTGGATACTTCCTCCATTGGCATAAATCATTGCACCATATACATGCTTTACCAGATGGATTCATGAAATGCTGTGGTCCAACTCTATATCATATATGTGTGTAGGTAGACTCTTGTGTCTATACATATGTGTATACATATGATTATATGTGTAAATATATGTGCATATGTGATAGATAGATAGATAGATAGATAGATAGATAGATAGATAGATAGACAGACAGACAGAATCATTCCAAGTTGGTCAGGGCTCTGATCATGAAAGTACCTTTCTAAACATAGCTATATTGGTCCTTTGCTGATGGATACACAGCATATCAAAGCCTTTCCAGTTTATGGGATCCTTCAGAGTTTATTATCTTCTGTGATTGCTTTTGGGATTCCTAGATTCCCTCCATGACATGATAAGGAATCAAAAGCAGATTTTAGTTGCTTTGGAAAACTTAAAGTTCTAAATACATATAAGGTATGATGATTATAATCATCTTCATTATTTTTCCCCAAATCAGGGATTTCATTTCCATAATAATCCTGAACAAATAATAATAGCTAACATTTACATAGTGCTTGAAGGTTTACAAAGTATTTTACATATATTAATCTTACCAGATTCTCAGAAAAATCCCTGTAACACAGAGGCTATCTAGTATCATTCCTATTTATTAGAAAAGAAAACTGAGAGTGAGATAGTGTAAGTGTCTTGCCCAGGGTTTCTCAACTAACAAGTAACTGAAGCAGGATTTTATCTCTTTTTCATCCTGACTCCAGATCCAGGGTTCTAGATGCTATGGAAAAGCATCTCAGCAAAAAGCCTGTACCAATGACATAGCCAAAGCTTTGAATTTCTTCTTCCCTGAAAATATATTCAAGTATCTGGACTTTGGGTTAGAATTTATTTAGGTTGAATTTGCTAACTCAATTTTGTGTATTGTGGAATTGTTCCATTAATAGATGCCATTTCTAGCTATAAATGGCTAGGTCATACAGTAGACAGAGCAGCAGGCCTGGATTCAGGAAGACATGAGTTCAAATCTGTATTGAGACACTTACTACCTGTGTGACCCTGGACAAGTCACATAACTTTGTTTGCCATGAGGTAGAGAAGGAAGTGGCAATTGCCAAGAAACCCCTAAGTGGAGTCACCAAAAGTCTGATACAACAAAAAATAAATTACATAGTTTCATAGTTTTTGAAACACATTCCTATGGGTCATGTGATTAGCTTTACTAATTCATTTAGCTCTTTCCTACATTCCAACTAGATGCATGACATTGGCAATACAATGTCAAAAGCCAGATTATTCCTGTTTCCAAGAACTTTCCTTCTATTAAAATCATACATGTAAATATTAAGGAGTGTTCATACCATAGAACTCCACATTTAAAAAAAAATTGCATCCAGACCTTTAAGGGGGAATGTCAGAATTCAAATCAGGAAATCCTCTATTACATAGGGTTTTAGAGACTTCCTGGGGACTTTGAGAGTTTAACTCATTTGACAATTGCTAAAGACTGAATAAGTAGCCAAGGTAGTACTTGAACTGATCCCTTACTAATTTCAAATCCATCCCTTCATTTGATGAATGTGGCACCTTTTTGGTGTCAAGGCCAAACCAATGTGGCACCTTTTTGGAGTCAAGGAAACCAAAGCCGAGAAAGATACAGTGATGTGTCCAGGGTAAGACATCTAAAAGTATGTTTTTGGAGATGAGGATTCTGACACGTCTTCTAATTCTAAGTCCCATACTGTTTATACAAGGTTGTAGTCATTTTAATCATATTGCCTTTTATTGGAGAGTAACTCAGACCTCTAATTAGCGCACAAATGATTCAAAAGGCAGCCCCTGGTTTAATCAGAGTCAAAATTTTGTTCATTACTGTTGGGTTTAGTAGTTTCATGCAGACAGTTGGCACAAGACACATTTGTAGTTGGAAGACTGCCTCTAGAAAAGCGATTTCCAATTATTTTTTCATTATAAAGCACTATCAGTAATAAATAAATGAATGGAGACAGACAGATATGTGTACAGACAGACAATAAATAAATAGAGACAGAGACAGAGACAAAGAGAGACAGAGAAAGGGGGGATTGATGGATGGACGGGTAGATAGATAGATAGATAGATAGATAGATAGATAGATAAATAGATAGATAGATAAAGACAGAGAGAGAGGGAGGGAGGGATGGGTGGATGGATAGATAGATAGATTTTTAATACATACCTCTAATCTATCAGTTAGTCAATAAAATATTTATTGAGCCAGTATTGCATGCCAGGCACTATGCATGTACTACTATGTCCTATCCAAAACTAAAAGGGGAGAAGGAATCAGGTCTCTTATTTTCTGGTTAGAAGATACCATCCTTTTTACCAAATGCAATAACTCTGAGGTGGTCTGGGGGTTAAGTAGATGGTTGTGGGGTGTGATTTCCAAAGCATCTGCATAGCAACTGCTGTGGGTGACCTGGGGAAGCAATTGGGTTATAACTGCCTTGAGGAACCAACTTGGTGCAGAGCCGGGGATATTATACAGAACAAGTCAGAACAGAGAAGGTAAGGTCTGGTCACAAAGGTAGGTAGACTCTGTTGGTGATTTCAAGGAGAGTGCTATTAAACCAATTTTTCTATTCTCAAACTGCATCATCACATAAGTCACTTTGGAGACTACCATTGCTCTAAAATAGCATATCGAATTCTAACTAAAACAAGGGCCAGCAAATTATACCTAAGAGTTCATGCAGTCTGCATCTTGACCTAGAAAACCACATATTAATGATATCTCTGTTCTATTGTATTTTTATTTATTTTGTTAAAATTTTCCCAATTATGTTTTCATCTGGCTCTTAAGATATGTGAGAGTTGGGGCAGATAGGTAGCTCACTGGATTGAGAGTCATGTTCAGAGATGAGAGTTCCTGGATTCAAATTTGGCCTCAGACACTTCCTAGAAGTGTAACCCCGGGGAAGTCAGTTAACCCCTATTGCCTAGCACCTACCACCCTTCTGCTTTAGAACCAATACATAGTATTGATTCTAAGATAAAATATAAAGGTTTAAAAACAAAGTGAAAGGCTATATTACTGCCACTTTGTTTGATACCTCACTCTAGAGAACCATAACACTAAAGTGTTCATTTCTCCTTTGTGTTTGTTTCTTTCATTGAGTGTCTTATACAGGTTTAGACAGTTACTACTTTATATATGAGAAAACCCTGTGGCTCAGAATGGCTAGAGTATTTTCTTAAAAGCACAGAGCTGCTAAAAGGTAGAACTATGACACCACCCCAGATCTTCCAACAATCTGTAATAGTTAAAGGAATTGTAGAGGACTGAAGACGTACAGGGGACAGAGGGAATATGGATGCTGGTGAGGTAAAAGGAGAGAGGTACCCCCTACTGAGAGGTTTTCTTTGAAAAACAGGGTTCCCAAAAAACAGGACAACTATGATAGTCTGAGGGGATGTCTTCTCTATTAATTGATGTTGAAGATTCCCCAGGGAAGGTAAGCACAAACCCTCCAGAGGGGCAAACCTCCCCCCCACCAAGGTCACCCAGCAGGGGTCTGACAAGGACTGTTTATGGTTTGAATGGCTATCCTTAGGTTCTGCTCCCTCTATGTCCGCCTGAATTGATAGTCCCCTTCTTATCTGACTGTGGGTTATTTAACTCAAGATTACTTTAATAACAAGTTTGGATTGGGAAGGTATCAGGGTAGAAGGAAGAGGGGTCATCCCTATACTTTGCCATAGATTGGATTTGAGTCTCTTTCAGCTTTTGAGCTGAGGCCAGGCCTCCCAGGGTGGTGGAGAATTTCTTTTATTCCTGTCTATGATAATCTATGCTAACTTTCTTAAGTTCAAAGTCATTAACAGTAGACAGCAAGAAGAAGAAAAGGTTCTGACTTTCAGAGCTGATTGGGCCTATATCTTCCAGCTGATGCCCCTAAAGGCCAGCCTTACAGTTCAAACCATTCTCCTTAAATCCTTTTGTTCAATGACAGGATCACAGGAATCCAGGCAGAGAACAAAGTTGGGGAAAGATCAGGAATAGAGATACTTATATTCAGAGAGAGAGAGAGATAGAGAGAGCACTCCTTCCATTCAGAGGGCCAGGAAAGAGAGACCAAGAGAGCAACTGTCACTCTCCCAGTCTCCCCTCCCCACACCAACTGTCATTGCTGTCCATCAATTTTCACTCTAACATTCCAACTGATATTTGTTCCATGCCAGTGGCAGAAAATCCAAAGCTTGATTCTGTTTTCCTTTCCACAAACCTAATATTCTAGAGAAAGTTTGATATAGCAGAAATAACTGGAAGTGGCTTTAGTAAGCATCTTGAGCAACTATCTCTTTTTATAATTAAGAAAACTGTAATAAAGTGAAGGAAAGTGAATTTCACAAGGACACATAACCATTACAAACAATGGGTGTTCTTCTGTCTCTAAGTCTATTACTGTTTCCATCCCATTCTGTTGTCCTTTAAAGAGATGTTCAATTGGTATGAACATTTAATAACAAATTGTCCATCTTTTAACTGTAATGAATATGTCTGAATCCGAATTTCATGATTAGATATTTTCATTTTATTGGGCCTTTCAGCCTGTTTTATTACTGGAAATGCCCTGGTCAGAAGAAATGAGAATCAATAATGTGATTTCATCATTCTAATATGTCCCAGAAGTAAAATTATGTGAAGTAGGTTGGGACAATAATTGATAAACAGTATAATAAAACTTTACCAGTGTTTTACTGGTAAATTCTAAGGCAAGCATAAACATATGTACCAACTAAGCAGATTCTGATTGCAATAAGAGACCACTTTCCCTTGAGGAAAACTACCCCTTAAGAATTGTAAAATGATTGAAGAGGCAGAAAGAATAGAAAGAGGAGTGTAGTTGGAGTATGAGGACCTAAGATTGCATCCCAGATCTATTATTTAAGCATTGTGTGACATTGGACAACTTAGTTTACCTCTCAGCCTTGGTTTTGTCAACTGTAAAATATGTAATAATGAATTCACTAGCCACTTCATGGGAATTTACTAATTACATGCAATTTAAGAAATGAAAAAATCTCAAGATTACATAATCTAGAATATTAACCTGAGGCCTATGAAAGGGTCTTTGGACAGATTTTTAAAGGTTATGAACTCATATGTTGAAAAGAAAAATATATCTTTATTTTCAATAATATCAAATTGAAATTTATGATTTTCTTCAATTATAAATAATAAATAAACATGTTATTCTGAGAAGGGAGTCATAGACTACATCAAATTGCTAAAGTCATTCATGAAACTAAAATGTTAAGGACTTCTTGTCTAGGCTAATTTCTTCATTTTATAGCAAAATGACAAGCCCAGAGAGATTTATTGATAACCCATTTGGCCCAAAGCTAAAAAGTTACAGAGGATAGATTTGAATCTTGGTCTTCTTTATCCCAGGAGCAGTGATCTACCTATCATGCTATGTTTTTGTTAAACAGATTAAATGAAATAATATTAGACAAGCACTTTGGAAGCTATAAAGCATTCCATGAATATGAATTACAACTTAAAAAAACAAAACAAAACAAAACAAACAAACAAAAAAAAAACCTTACCTTCCAACTTAGAATCAATACTGTGTATTGGTTCCAAGACTGAGAAGTGGTAAGGATTAAGTATTGTGGGTTAAGTGACTTGCCCAGGGTCACACAGCTAGAAAGTATCTAAATCCAGATTTGAACCCAGGACCCCCTATCTCTAACCTGGCTCTCAATCCACTGACCCACCTAGCTTCCCCTGAATAATGACTATTTTATTGAAAGGAACTCTAATAAATTTTCATAGGACTCATGGTTTATGATTATATGAGCTTGGTCAAGTTACCCTTTCTGGATACCTCTCTTTAAAAGGAGGTGAGGGAGACTAGACTAGATGATTACTCTATCCTTATTGATAAGTTTACCTCAAAGCCAGAGATATGAATGTGAGACCCAGAAGTAGTATTAGATTTTACGCACAATATAGTCTGTTTAATGAGCTAAAGCCAGTTCCAAATCAATGAGCTGCTTGGACCTGGAAAGCATTGTGAAGATTAGTTCCTCATGAACAGGTATAGATAAACCTGAGCTAAGGCTCAGGTTTAAGAAGCATTTTTTTAAGCAAAGTCCCAGTTTGCAGAGAATGGAAGAAATATCTTTATTTTCCTCTTCTTATCTCCATTTTCAGGCATCAATGAGATATTCTTGGGAGCTATTTCTTATCTTTCCATTCAGTGGTAGAAGTGGCCCATATAATTATGAGAGCCTATTAAAAGAAATTGACTGATTAGTCTTTCTCAAATACAAAAACATTCAGAGATGGGCCCAAGCACTAAAGGATGTTAGGCTTTGATTTTAGACAAGTCCAAGTGGGAGTGCTTTCTTCTGTCTTTTTTTTTTCACCACTCACAACTTAAGAGTTCCATGATTAACATAACTGCTGTTACTCTTTCTGTCTCTTCTATTTCCAATTATGATAACCAGCTGATGATCATTTCTACCACAAATTAAAACATGGCATCATCTTTGGCTATTTCTTCTTTTTTTTACTCTCTTACCTTATCCCTTAACAGGTACATCTGTTTTCATATCCACTCTAATTTTTCCATCATCCCCTTCTCTCTATTTCTCTAGTTGCCACTCAAGGAAAGAGCCTCATCCCTAAGAAAAATAGACATTCTCAGTTGGAAAGGGCTTTCTTGACTATTCAAACCAACTCTACATGAATAAAAATCCTCAAACAACATTCCTATTACAAAATGTATTACCATTTCCCATCAAATGTTCTGCCTGTTTTCAATTTTATGATTATCCCATGCATTACATCCCACCACCCTACCCAGGATAAAGTTCATCACTAGGAAGATCTTTCAGATTTGGTCCTCATACTTTATTAATATCCTCATTTGTCTCTGTCTACTTTATTAAAGGACTATAGGGCAATCCAAAGCCTCCTCCCAAGACTTCTCTTAAAGCAGGCCCAGAAGCTTAGCCACTTCATTTTCCATCAGCTATATTGCTTTTTTTGAATTTATGATTATTTGTCTACTTTCTGTTCCCCTCAAACTTTTCAGTTTCTTTTTGTATGTTGTCTTCCTCCCTTTGATTACAAATTCCTTGAAGGTAATTCCATAAGTTCCTTAGGGGTATGTCTACCCTGAGCCTGTAAAAGACTTCCCCATTAGAATGGGGGAGGAAAACAATTTTGCTCCAATGGTCCTGAAGGGGCTAAGGTCAAAGAAGCCAAGGTCATCCATTGAATCCCAGATCATAGCCAGTTTTCTTGACTCTTGTCTTGCCACTGGTCTTTGATGACTAAAAGAGAGAGTGGGAGCAATGACTTTGAGCATCTCTAATTCACTTAAATCTATTCTGTGATATCATTGGTCCTTTTCAAAAAACAAAAGCTGATCAACAATACCAGCAATAACCAAGACAAAAACAAAAACAGCATCACTAGAACTTAGCACATTCTGGATCATAGTAGATTTTATTGTATTACTAGGAGAGTGCCAGTGAAGGGGGGTACCAACCACCTCCCAAAGATGCCAATTCTATTTTTAGGTTTCATATCAGATTTTCATGATTGTGGTACACTGAGAAGAAGATATTCTCCAGGGAATTTTGTCTTTGAAAGAAGAGAAATGAAAAAGATCCTAGAGTTGGAGGGTCCAGGGACAATTCCATTGCACATCTCCAGAAGACCATGAGTTGAGTCACAGTCATCAAGATAGAGAAGTATATGCCTTTTGTGGGAAGGTCAAGGCAACAGCCTAGTTACATCTAGTCTAATTACCCAACGAACATTACACACATCACAAAGGCAAGTGAAACCATTTCTGAGCTATTAGTGATACTAATCCAAAGTCTTCTAGTATTTTAGTTGGTTTTAAATGACCTTTAACATCTTAGACATTTTGACTGATTCATGAATAGGTATATCTTTTCTTTCTCTGCACAGATTTCTAGACTCTTAGAGCTAGAAAAAGGGTCCTTCAAGATCAAATATTGTTAGTCTCATTTGACAGAGGTAAAGCCTGAGGTCTACAAAAGGAATGAGACTTGCCCAAGTACACACAGCTAATTAATGGAAAAATGGAGGACCAGATTTAACATCTCCTGTCTGTTGGTTCCATGCATTATATAATACATCATGAAGATTCCTAAAGTCATTCATGTGGTACAAGCGTGTTAACTTGGAAATAAATACAGAAATGTCCAAGTAGTTAGAAAACTCACTCTTTAATCAAGAACAGAAAAATGTTCAAGTATTCAGTCACTACACAGAGTCAAAAGCTAAATACCATACAGAATTCTCCACATCCCTGGGAGAAAGCAGTGCTAAGTACCAACCCCTCCCTTGGAGAGGACACCATACCAGATGCTTTCTCCAAAGAGGAAAGGCAATTGGGAGTCTTTGTATCCTCTGGATAATTTGTTAACACAAACAGCTGTGTAAACTTCTTTGCACTCAATAGCTATGGTATTAGGGAATGGCCAACTGTAACAAATTAAAGGGAGAGGTCAAACTCAAGAGCTGGGCTTCCTGAGAGGAAACTTTCAACTAATAGAGAAGCCTCCATAACAAAAAGGTATAGGGAGTTTTCAAAAGTAAGGGTAAACTGAGTTATCCAAAAATCCATGTTGACAAAGGATAAAGCAAGATGTCTAGAGTTTGGGAAGCCTGAGTTCAAGTCCTACCTGAGACACCTATTCAGTATGTGACCCTTGAGCAAGTCATTTAACCCATCTAAGCCTCAGTTTCATCAAATGTAAAAAAAGCATCATAATAACTCCTTTTCACCAGGATCACTGAGATGATCAAATGAAATACTAATTGTAAAATTCATACAGTGCCTGGAACATGTTAAGTATTCAATAAATGCTTGTTTCATTCCTTTCTTTAGAAGAATAAATGGAGCATGGAACACTAGATTAAGAGTCAAAGATTTGGATTCAAACCCTATACTCCCTGTCTAGTGATCTGGGGAAACTTACTTCTCCAGATTTTATTTTCTTCTTCTGTAAAATAAAAGTTAGATGAGACAACCTCAAAGTACTTTCTAGCTGCCCATCTTAGTAACAGTGTAATAGTTCCTGATTACACATCTTTGGCATTAAAGTGGGCTTTTATTTTTTAAGGTTGCTTTTGAAGTCTTCAGTTGTCTCCCACCCTCAATTTCTTGTTTCCATTGTTTCGGGAGGATGGGCGAGGAGCCTGTAATGAACGTTGGTAGAAAATAGTTTCTTTTACCTGTCTCTTCTTGTTAGGTGAAGCACAATCACATTTTGGTCTGATTGCTTTCAAGGTGAACAATTTCAATCATATTTTCGGTCCACTTTTCTCCCATCAGCTTAATTGAGCATTCATGCAGAGGACAAGGAGAGGCCATTTCCCAAGGCTTATTCACAGGAATTTGCTTACGACTAAAGTTTTTCAATTATTTCAGAGGGTAGTGGAATTCTTCTTTAAGCTGAAAAAGAAGGCGCAGGCCAATAGCTCCCAGGCAACTATGGGCTCATTCAATGGGCATTGCTAGGTAATAAAAAAGTCTGTGTGCCAAAGGTCAGTTTGGGATATTCACAGAATCAGAGGGTCTCAGGATTGGGAGGGATCTCACAGGTCACCCAGTCCAAGGCACAGCTGACACATGAATTGTTTCTTTAAGACCCCTGGCAAAGGCTCTTCTGGCCTCTGCTTGGGCACTAGTGCCCAGGAATGAAGAGCTGTCCAAAAGGCCTATGCTCAGCAGTACTAATTGTTTGCAAGCTCCTTCTCATCTAAGCCTGAGATCTGCCTTCCCATACTTTGCAATCATAAGCTCTTGTTCAGCTCTTTGTAACCCATCGAGATTAAAATAGATCTTTCATCCATATAGCAGGCTTTCAGATATTTAGAGACCATTAGGAAGCCCATTTAGTGTTTTGGGTGATCTTGGCCACACTTTACTTGAACCTCACCATCATCTATTACCCTGTGATTCCAACCACAATCCCTCTAATTTCCTTGTTAAAAAAAATCTTCCCTGGTCACTATTGCCCTCTGTGTGTTGTCTTTCCATTCTAAAATATAAAAGGTATTATATAAAGGCCTGATTAATATTAATGCTTTTTAGACAGTATTACTCTACAAGGATAAGCAGGGAAAGTTGTAGATATGATTTAACTTGATTTTAGCAAAGCTTTAGGAAAGTATTTCATAATATTTTCTGGAGAATATTGGAAGGTATGGATTAAATAATAGCCAGATAGATTTAGTAACTAGTTGTCTGGGAGTAGAGACAGCTAGGTGGCTCAATGGATTTAGAGCCAGACCTAAAGATGGGATGTTTTTAGTTCAGATCTGACCTCAGATACTTCTTTTCTTTGTGATTCTGGGCAAGTCACTAGATCTCAACTGTCTAGCTCTTACCACTCTTCTACTTTGGTACCAATGCACAGTATTAATTCCAAGAAGGAAGATAAGAGTAAAAAGAAAAATAAAGATACTCTTGGCTGGATTAAAATATTATTTGTTCATATTTTTATGTCATTCTGGCAAGAGGTCTCTAGTAGAATGCCTCTTAAATCTGTGCTTGGTTTCAGAACATTTAATAAATTTTATAAATGACTTAGATAAAGATATAGAAGATAGCTGCTCAGCAAATTTTCAAATGAAACAAAATGGGAATAGATAATTTTAAAAACTAGATTATGAGGTCTGAATCCAAAAATCCTTGACAGGCCAAAGCCTGGTCTGAATCTAATAAGTTAAATTCAATAGGAAGTCATGGAAAAGTTGGGACACTAATACAGTGTTGGTGCATCCCTGAACTGATATAAACATTCTTCTGAAGGGCAATCTGGAACCATGCCCAAAGAGCCATAAAACTGTTCATACTCTTTGTCTAAGCAATACCACTACTGGGTCTATATCTCGAAAATTAAAGACAGGAGAAAAAAACCTATCTGGACAAAAATATTTATAGAAGCTCTTTTTTTATGGCAAAAAAAAAAAACTGGAAATTGAAGGCATGTCCATCAATCTGGAAATGGCTAAATAAGTTGTGTTATATGATAGTAGTGCAAAAAGGAATGACAAAAAAGAATGAAGAAAGAAAGAAAGAAAGAAAGAAAGAAAGAAAGAAAGAAAGAAAGAAAGAGAGAGGGAGAGAGAGAGAGAAAGGGAGAGAGGGAGGGAGGAAGGAAGGAAGGAAGGAAGGAAGGAAGGAAGGAAGGAAGGAAGGAAGGAAGGAAGGAAGGAAGGAAGGAAGGAAGGAAGGAAGGAAGGAAGGAAGGAACAAAAAGTTTTAATGGACTATATACTCAATATGGATTAGCAATATTCCTTAATAGTCAAAGAAGCTAATATGAATTTGAGGTACATTAAATGGGGTATACATCTTCTACAAATAGAAAGCTAGTGGGACAACCATCATCCTCTGTACTCATCAGTTCTCATCTGGAATATTGTGTTCAGTTTTAGGCATCTTGACTTAGGAAGGTTATTAATAAAAATCTGGTGTTTCAGAGAAGGGCAAGAAGGTTGGTGAAGGACATTAACTCTATGATAGGTTGAAGGAAGTAGAGATGATTAATATGGAGACAAAGTAAAAGATTCAAGGGGAATATGATGGTTACCTTCAAGAATTTGTAGGCCTTCATATGGAAGAGAGAGTAGACTAATTCTATCTGGCCCTAGAGGGAGGAATCAGGAGCTATGAGTGGAAATTGAGAAGACACTTAAGTTTGGTGTTAGAAATGGCTTTCTAACTATTAAGTTTATTCAAAAGTATAATCTGCTCCTTTTAGAGGTGGTAAGCACACAATCTTTGGAGATCTTCAAACAAAATTCATTGACCATTTGCCACAAATATTACAATGGAATTATTTTTGTGAAATTGTAATTCCAGTTATAATGAGATTCCATGTGTGAGCAGTGCCCATTGAGGCCCTTTCCAACTTCCAAATTTTGTGCTTCTTTGTTTATATAGGTTTTTTTTTTTTCTGGACAGAAGCAATCTTATTTGCTTATTACTGTAAAACATATCCCCTACGAATCCCTCAGGTTTGTCACAGTTCCTGGCACTTACGAAATGGTTAAAAACTTTTTTCCATTTATCTGCAAAATGAAGAGGATTGAATCAAATAATTTCTAAGGTACTTTCTAATTTGAAATCCTATCATCTTCTCTTTATATGGAAACCTTGTATATTAAAAACTTGATCATTCTTTCTTTTGAAAGGCAGGCAATGAAAGATTGGAAGGAAGAATGGAGGAACTTGAGTACAAATATCATTTCATATATGCCTTTCTTCTGTAAGCCTTCCCTTTTCTAGGATAAACATCTTTAATTTTGGAAGTGATCTTCATATGTTAAGGTTTAACCCCCTCTCAATTGTTGGGTTCTCCCATAGAACTGTTTAATCACCCACTACTGATTATAATGCTCCAGGCATTTAAGGCAGGTACAGTGGGACTACACTATCTCTCATTCTAGTCACTCTTTAAAAGGATTTTTCCATAAATCAGCAGTTTGGTCTGGCATATCTCACTAATGGTGGGTCATGCTGGTGAGTTAAGCCTTTGCTAAAGTCCTATATATGTGCTTGCTATTCTAATCATCATTATTATTTTTATTAGCATATATTAGCATTAGGATTGGACTATTATGAAGTTTTAAGTTATAACTGCTTGCTTTTGTGAAAACTAAATGCTACGTTGGCTTTTAAACTCTGGGAATTACTGTTTGATTCATCATGGTGAGGCTAATCATCCAATCCCATCTCTGTCCCTGAACTCACCCCTTAGTTTCTCCAGTTAAAACGTCTCAATTGAGAGATAGAGGCATAGGAGATGAATCGTTTAATAACCTACAGAACTTTCCATTAAGTAAATTGAGACATAGGGTCTGAATAGTTGAAAGACTGAAATTACTTCTAGCCAGGATCATTGACCTCTTCTCTGTTGTTGGCCTTCACCAGAGGAAAAAGTGAAAGAAAAGTCCTAATGCAGTTTATTGGAAACCCTAGCTCCCTGCTTCCCACTGCTTATTAGCCATTTTTATATGTCTCTCTGGGTCGCTGAAGATTAAATCTTAAATGGAAGAGTTTGGATTTCTATGGGCCAGCTGATGCTACTGTGTGAGTATATCCATGACATGACAGACAATCTTTTGGGGGCACTGAATGGTTATGAGAGGTGATGCAAATATAGATGTACAGGTGACAATGGTCACCTATATCACTGAACCCACCCTTAGTGGGCTGGCAGAAAGGGTACTGTAGCAAGAGAATTTAGCAGGGCTGGCTGACAGTCTTCAAACCAAGATTTCACAGAGCAAGGACTGGGTCAGCATTCTAAGGCACTTGGAAAACTGGCAACTGATACTCTCTCTCTAGGAAGCAGACAGAAAGGGTTTGTGGAAGTGTCTCTCTGAAGGAAATCAACTTTGGAGCTGCCTGGGAATTGGATCATCTTTAAGGAAGTGATTTAAGTGAGTGATCCCCCCACACTTATGGAGTGTGTGTGTGTGTGTGTGTGTGTGTGTGTGTGTGTGTGTGATCCTCCTCCTTTCCTGAACCTTATGAGGACTCATCTTGAAGTAGCTGTGTAACCCACTCAAGGACTCTGATGTTGTGAGAACCTAGGCCCTGTGGACTTTACTAATCCCCTTTATCATTAATTATCCTTTTATTTAGTTAGATTAAGGTTATTTAGAAAGGCTAAGATTTTAATATCTGGGTGGGTTAGAAAAGTAAGTTGGTTCCTGATCCCCTTCCATTCCCTTGTCCCTTTAGCTAATATATTAGCTATATATATAGCTAGTGTGATCCCTTCTGTTTAACTTCCCTATAACATTTGGCAGAGCTGGGTAGACAGACCTAGAGAAATTTGACTTTGGCCAGGGAAAACCTGATAGACAACAGATTTGGCAATTAGGTTATCTGGAAGATTCCATTGTCACTCCCAGCAGTTGGTTGCTCCCAATTGGATTCTGGAGGGTTTTAAAAAGTTAAAGGCCCAAAGGCAGATGTGCTATGTGGCCATTTTGTATTTTTTGTTGTTAATTTTTTAATTGATTTTTTTTTGTTCTCTTCTTGGTTGTTGAGTAATATAAATAAAAGTGGATAATAAATAAATAAGTGGATAATAATAAAGCATATACTATATCATATACTAGTTTTATGTTTAATGTAAACATGTGAGGGGATATGATAAATGATGTATTTTCCCTTTTTGTGGGATTGTGTTTTACACATCTCATGTAATTTTTTATCTGTTTCCTCAATGTTGTTATGTAATGTTAGGGTATGAGTGGATGAAACCATTGATGTGTTTAACTATGCAATCTGTGTTATTATATGTACCTTTGAGTTGTATATGTTTATTTATATTATACAAGTGTAAATTTGTGGTGTTTGGTATTGGTTATAGATTGAAAGCTATTATGGTGGGGATTACTAAAGACTTTGAGATGAAGCAAATGATTATAATTATGAAGGAAAATATAGAGGCAATGGAGTGATGCATGAATACAAGATGATTTTAACAAATGATTTTGGAAATGATTTAAAGGATAGTGAGGTTAATAAAGAAAATAATGATGTTAAAATTAAGAATTTGACTATATTACAATGAGAAGAGGCAGAATGCAATAAAAATCAAGCATCCTTGTTTCCATTAAGGGATATCCCTGTTGTAACTGATGATGAAATATACAAAGTCAAAACTCACAAATTGTTTACACCAGAGAAGTATTTGCAGAAGAACCTAATATGGTTGTAAGGGAATTTCAAAGGACCATAGACAAATTTTACTTTGATGATAGTGATTTTTATTTATTAATGAAATAATTATTAACAAAAAGAGAAATAAATATGTTTATTGATGAGACAAGAAATGATCCATCATCGACCCCATGGCCATAAACTTTTAAAGGAGTGGATATGAATAATAAAGCTGATTCTGAATTGATGAAAAAGGCCAGAAGGTCAATTATGGATGTGATGAAGAGGCACACTAAAAGATCTGATGCCTGGTCTAAATTTGAGAACATCAAGCAAAAAATAAATGAAACACCTACAAATTTTCAGGAGAGAATTACAGAAGCAGCAGAAATTTTATTAAGCATAGATGTTTTAGGAGAAGGCACAATTGCTCATATTAAGAGGATATTTGTAAGAAATGCAATCCCTAAAATTAAATCATTCTTTTGGAATAATTGCCTTGATTGGGGAGAAATGGGACTAGAGGAATTAAGGAGAAAGGCAACATATTTGTTTATTGACAATGAGGATAAATATGATGAAAGGGATACTTTAATAGAGGATTTTAAACAAGAAATTAAGGGATGTAGAAAATAAAGCTAGGGGCAGTAAAATAAAGGAAGTAAAGCCTGTGGCAACTCTAAGATTCATGCAACCAAACAACCAATACAAGCTTAGGGAAAGGAAATCTGGATCCCAGAGGTGTTTCTTGTGTAATAGTGTTGGACATTTTGTCAGGGACTGTAGGTACAGAGGGCAATTTTCCAGGCAATTAAATAGAAATGGAGGGTAAAATAGACATAATAATTGGAATAATAACATAATAATTGGAACAATTACCAAAGGAGAAATAATGTTAACATTTGCCAAAATGCTTGCTGTCAGGGGGCTCAAGTACCAGATTTAAACATTATGCAAGAGTGAGTTAAATCTGGAGCAAAAGCCAAATAAAGTCAAATAGTTAAGAGTGATCAGAACAAAGGGGCATGTTCATGTGCTTATTAATAGTTTTGATTTCTTTGGCTGAGAATTGCTTGTTCATGTCCCTTGCCCATTTATCTATAGGAGGGGGCATGTTCATTATAAAGGTGTACCCAGAGTTCTTCTCTATTTGAACAATCAAGGGAAAATGGTTATGGAAATGAAGTTAATGAAGTTATAAATAATGTGATTGAAACAAAGGATAATGTAATTAGTGTTAATAATTGTGAGGAAAAATAATATTGTAATGCAAAATTAGTGGAAAATTCTAGTGATTGTGAAATAATGGAAAATAGTGAAGAATGTAAATTGGATAAAGATAATGTGATTGTAAATGAGAGCAATGATACCAAGATAGAGATTATAAGGACCAGTGAGAGTAGTGAAAAAAGCTGATGAAGGTGGTAAAGATGTTAAATCCTGGGAATATCATACAATTCAAGCAGATATAAATTTGGATGGACAGGAAATGACTGAGCTTTGTACTAATGTTACTGTGCTTGCACCAGTGTTGGAAACATTCCAACCACCAAATAGTACAGAACCATATATATCTGTAACTATTGGTGACCAGATTTATGATCTTCTGGTTGATACTGGAGCCAGTAACTCAGTTTTGCAAAGTCTTCCTAAGAATTGTAGAGCTGTTTGTTCAATGGAAGTAAAAGGACCTACTGGTAAACCACAGAGAGTAGCAAAATTACAACAAAAAATTATTATTTTAAGTCCATTATCTGTGGAATATTTCTTTATATGCCAGAGTGTCTAATAAATCTTTTAGGTAGAGATTTATTAGTAAATTAAGGACAATTGTCTAATGTACTGATACTGGTGATATCTCATTACATTACTAAAAGAATCTCTGAAAGCTTTTTCATTGTTGTTCTTAGATTCAGTCAGTACAGAGGGTGACTAAGATTCAATCTATTCTATACCTGAGGATATCCCTGAAGATCTTTGGCCAAAGTCTTCCACAGATGTAGGTCTATTTGAAATCAGCTACTCCAGTAAGGGTAAGGACAAAGGAAGGACCATTTCCTTGTGTACCTCAATATCCCTTGACTAAAGAAGCAATTAATGGTATAAGACCAATCATTGTATCCCTAATCCAGCAAGGAATCATAATACCTTGCTTTGCAGAATTTAATACCCCTCTTCTTCTAATTGAAAAGCCAAAGTTAGATCAGAATGGCAAAGTGGTATATCATTTTATACAGTATTTAAGAACAGTCAATGATTATGTAATCAAAACACATCCTGTTGTACCAAGTCCAGTTGCAATACTTTCTTCCATACTATGTCAGGCAAGATATTTCACCGTGGTAGATTTATGCTCAGCTTTTTTCTCAATTCCAATTCATGAGGATTCTCAAAAAATCTTTGCTTTTACCTGAGGGGAAAAAAATTAGTGGATGTGGACTCGTTTGCCCCAGGGGTATACTAATTTATGGAGACAATTTTCACAAATTCTGAAAAGAGATCTAAAAACTATAACAGTCAAAGAATGTAAACTGGTGAAGTTTGTGGATGATATTCTCCTTGCATCCCCAAATGCTAAAGTGTATCTGAGAGATAGCAAGATTCTTTTGTTAGAATTATATGTGTGGGCATAAAATCTCCAAAGCAAAATTATAGTGGGTTTTGCCTCAAGTACAATATCTTGGTTTTGTGTTATCAGAGGGTTCCAGATATCCAAAAACTGAGTGTTCCTAAGACCAAAAAGCAACTTAGAGCTATTCTTAGAACAACAGGTTTCTGTAGACAATGGATACCTGGATATAGTAAATTAACAAAATGTCTGACTGATTTAACCAGGAATATAGAACCAGAACCTCTGAAACTAAAGCCTGAACATCTTCAAGCCTTAAGTAAGCTTAAAGAAATCATTTTATCTGCACCAGCTTTGGGTATCCCCAACTATATGAAACCATTCCAACTGTTTGTCAGTGAAACTAAAGGTATTGCTTCTGGAGTACTGACACAGACTTTAGGACAAAGTTATTGTCCAATTGAATATTATAGTTGTCAACTTGATCCAATAGCTACTGGTACAGTTCCTTGTCTAAGGGGTGTAGCAGCTGCTGCAGTGTTTTTCCAGAAGTCAACAGATTTACTTTTGGGATGTCCATTGACTAGATATTGTTCACATCAAATAGAAGCACTAATGAGGAAATTTCATACTCAAGCTTATTCAGATCAAAGAATTTCTAGATATGAAATTATTCTCCTGGGTAGTGAGAATATCCAGTTGAGGAGGTGCAGTATACTAAATCCAGCTACGCTTCTTCCTGATTTGCCAAAGAATGGTGAGCCATTACATGATTGTGTAGATGTAGTAGATCTAGTGGATGTGCCTATGATGGATTTGAAAGACACTCCTATTGAAAATCCATACTTGGTGTTATTCACAGATAGTTCTACATATTTGTGTAATGGAATTAGATGTACATATGCTGTAGTGGTTACAGGATTTTAGACACTGTGGTATGGCTCATTACCTAGTAACCTTTTTGCTCAAGGGGAAGAGCAGGAGGACCTGGTTTCAAACCTTATCTCATAAATTTATTGGGTAAATCATTTCACTTCTCAGATAACACCATACCACTATCTAATGAGATGATGGGGATCTAGACTTTTAGAAGACATTGCTTCCCAAAAGCAGTACATTAGGGACACACAGCCTGTGCTATACTATACCAGAAGCTGGGTGGATTAGCTTCCATTCCATGCTGGATAGTTGGTTGGAACTGGCGTCAAGAAGATATGAATTTTGTGGCCACAAAAACTGATTGTGTGTTGTTGGACAAGTCACTTAACCTCTATCAGCTGCCATTTCCTTATCTGTAAAATGGGAATAATCATAGCACCTAATTTGTAAGGATAAAATGAGATTAATTGAAAGATTATCTCAGATGGAAGGCAGTAGGGAAAGGCCTCTTTGCAAGGATGGAATTGGAGCTGAGTCTTAAAGGAAGGCAGGAGGCTAGGCAAGGAGGGAGTATTCTTCAAGCATGATGGATGAGCAATTTTATAAACAGAAAATCAAGAAGTGAATTATTTTGTTGGAGGATCAAAGAGCAAGGAGGACAGAATCACTGGATTTTACAATGGAAGTGAATAAAGTGTTAGAAGACTAGAAAGGCAGAAAAGCATCATGTTGCAAAAAGGCTTGAAATTCATATCCTATTTAAGAATGGCAATTTATCAGAATCAAAAGACTGTTTTTATTTTTATTTTATCTAAATCTTTACATTTTACAAAGCATTTTCTTCACAATAATCTTACAATGAGAGCTAGTGAACTGACTGGAGAAGATATGGTAAGTATTATCCCCATTTTACATTTGAGGTATCCGAGGGTCTCAGAGGTGAACTGAATTGCTCATACTCACATAGGAGAATGGATTCATTGGTGGAGGAGGGTGACTCTTGAGCCAAGTACTGAAAGAAGGGATAGCAACCTACAGTGTGACAGTGCAGACAGGGGAAAAAGACAAGCCCCAGGTGTGTGTCTTCACTATCTTGTAACCTTAGTGAATCATTTAACCACTATGGACCTGTTTTCTTATTTGTAAAATGAAGTTGTGTGAAGATATCTTTAATATCCCTTTTTATTCTTAAGTAACTTGAAGCAGAGATGTTTAAAGACTCCCTGTTCTACACTCCTTTCTAAATGACTCAATCTAGGTCAAATGGTATTTTCTCTCCCTGTCATGTCTCCTCTGTTCTGACATTTTATGCTCTATATTGTCTTTGAAATCTACAACTCTACATGGACTCTACATATCATGTTTTGTCCTCATTCCTTTGCTATGATGAATGAAAATCAAGGAATGTATCTCCCAAAATGTCAGAGAGAAGGAATATTATCCAAGGGGAAGGGAAAAATCAATGTTTCAATGGCTTTGATCTGTCTTATTTCTTTGACTCTTTCTGGAGATGAGGAAGAATAAAACACCAGAATGTTATGGTTGGTTGAGGATTTTTTTTGGTGAAATACTATAGGGAGGAAGGAAAATTATTCAGAAAGTGACCAGGACAAAACATGATATTTAACATAGATGAAGGAGAATGTTAAAATAGCTGTGTCTATTATCCTTGCTGGAGCTGAGACCAGCCTGATTTTAGTACATTTTGTGAGAAACATGATTGCTTTTCAGATTCACAGGCTCTACACCTGGGAAGACATCCAAAATATGGAGATCTGGGACTCTCTTTGCACTTACCCTTAAAGGCAAAGACTTTCATAGTCTGGGCCTTTCTGGGTTTATCTAGAAGAGAAGAGGCCATTCATTATCTTCTATAATTCTCAAGCTTGCTTTCTTAGTTCAGGTTTGACTTGCCAAGATTGGACTAAAAACAGTAGCATCTCTCTACAGACTTCAAGTAGCATTATGTAGCAAGGGCACTGAATTTGGGCTCAAAATCCCTGGATTTAAATCTATACCCTGTAATCTGCATGACCTTGAGCAAATAGCTTAAAATCTTTGGGCTTTAGTCTCCCTCAAAAAAAAAATGAGAAGGTTGGCCTAGTTTAGAAATTTAGTTTAACTTGAAATCTGTGGACTTGTTTGTTTTTTGTTGTTTTTATTTTAATAACTTTTATTCAATATTAGTATTTTTGTTTTATTTTATTTTTGGCAACCCTCTATATTTTATTTTATGTGTTTGAAAACATTATGCTGAGAAGGGGGTCCATTGGTTTCACCAGATTGAAGAAGGGATCCAGGGCACAAGAAAGGTTAAGAAGCCCAGGCCTAGATCATCTCTAGTTTCAAAGTCAGTGTCTTCTTTTTGAGATCACCTTCATTTAAATTGCATTTATTTTATATGCATAATTATTTGCATGCTGTCTCACATGGTAGAATATGAACTACCTGAGAACAGGGAGCCTGCATTTGCCTTTCTTGGTATCCTCAGAAAGCAATGGTTTTGCTAGTCCAACTTATAAACTTTGCATTCTAAACATTCATTGCTGATGGTAACCCACAATATACATTTGTTTTGGGGGATCATTAATAGATGAGCACAGCTCTACTTTGGGCTATCAAGCTTCTTGTATTTTGAGTCTCCCAGAAGATTTGGAATGGAGCTGCATGGAAACTTTACCTGGGCCTAATACTCTGTGGCTTCCCATTGCTAAAATCTGGTGGCTTCAAAACCTTTCAGGACTGAATCCGTCATGATCATTTATCCTCTGTGGAGCAAAGAAGTCTTGATAAGTTGGCCATTTTCCCAAGCAGGGTTTTTTTGAAAGACAGACAAAGTGTGAAAAGTATGCCTACCAAGAATTAAGGATATGGACATTAAAGTATTTAGTGCCCAAACTTAGGACATTGGCATTTTTATTCCTTCATAGGGATTCTACAAATGGTTTATCTGATGAATATTCCCACTGCACCTTGTTGCAAAGTAATGCTTGGGGCATAAGAATGATTGACAGGCAGAGAATCTTCAGAGCTGGCAGGAAAAGGATTCCAAATGGTTGAGGAGTCTGTTGCACTCTCCTGGGGTTTGACAGCTACCAAAGAAGCTGGAGGGGGCTGATCTGTGCTCCTGGGACATCTTTGGAGCATCTTACAAGTAGCCCTCTAAAGCAGGAGTGGATAGGAGTTTTTCAATATCCTTAGGTGGACTAAGGGACAATATTGGGAGCTCCAGCCATTCTCTAGATCACCTAGGACTCCTCATCTGGACTTCAGCCTCTACTTGCCAAAAGACTCTATATAAGATCTCTGAACTTTCTGTTGGAGTTTATTATAGTTAAGATAGGATTATTAGATAGTGGCTTAAAATAGGGGTTAAGCTGTCAGATTTCCCTCTCCCTCATTCCTATCCTCTCCCTCTCTGAAAAATAAAATCAAAATATTTATATGTTAATCCCTATGTGTTTTCCATCCTAAACCCCTCCAAATTAATATTGTTATTTCAACCCAGGCCCATATGGGATATATCGAAAGTATATCTCTTCTGACATATAATGAAATTTCTAAACTAGTTATACCAAAAACTCTAGGGTTAACGGGCATACCAAAGGTATTGTGGTAAATGTTTGACAACAAGCTCTCTGATGGAGTAAAAAGGATTTAGAACACCTTCTATGCTTAATCTGTATTATTATTATTATTATTTTCTCCATCACTTTCTTAAGCCTAGGCAATCAATAGAACAAGAAACCAAACCCAGATCCATTACATTTGCTGATATGTGAACATTTAATAATTAGCTCTCTTTGGAGTGGGTTCCAGCTAGCTCTAGCACATCCTTGTGTAAATCACTGTGATCCCTTTGTTATGAGAGCCCATTACACTCACAGGGTTCTTTGAAGATTTATCTTTGAAGAAGTTAATGTTCCAATAATCTGAGTTACTATGAACGGCCTCACCTTCAAAGAACTGAAACTCCCTTCACTTTAAAGGTGACTCCAGACTTTCAGAGTCTGGAGCTGCTACCAAAATATTTTTATTTTCTGATGCTCCAAAATCTTCAGTGGCTGCCTTATGCTTCTTAAATCAAGCTCAAACTTCTCAACTGTTATCATAAATCTTCCATATTCTATCCATACTCTATTTTTTCACCCTGAACTCTTAGTATTTACTTCCACAAACTCCATGATGTAGCCAAAGTGGATGACTTCCTGCCCCTTAGAGTACAGCTCACAATTTGTTTCTTTTTAAATCCTGAAATACCCTTTCTCTCCCCAATCCCTCATTCACTCTGGTCCTTTCCATTCTGTAAAGATCAGTTTAAATGAGTTCCTCTTCCAGAAAACCTTCCTTTATACACCATTTTGTTTCTCAACTATGCTTCTTTCTAAGGAGCTCGTTGGTTATTTCCCAAGAACCATAATGTTTAAGGAGGATACAAAGACCAAAAGGATCTATTCCTTGCTCTCAGGACACTTAATTTCCCCATAGGTAACTCAAACATGATCAAATAAAACAAAATATATAGAATCAAAGCAGTCTTGACCTTGTTATATAAAAGGGCAACAAATCCCACTGAAAATAGATAAATCTTAATTTCATATGATTTCTGATTGAAAGGGACCTTGGAATCCACATAGTCTTCATTTTACACGGATACAAACTGAGGTCTAAGTCATAACTAGCCCACACAAGGTCAAATAGCTACTAAATTGTGAAGATCACAGAAACAAAGGATTAAAAATCTAAAGCTAGTTATCAGAGGCCATGCAGTCTAGTCAATCCTCTCATTTAACAGATGAAGAAATTGAGGTCAAGTCAATTTAATGACTTGCACAAGGCCACCCAGGTAGGAAGGATCAGATATGGAATTTGATTTCTCATCCTCTGATTCCCAATTCAAAGCTTTTTTCCCTACCCCCATTAGATATCAGCTGCCTCAACCTAGCTATTTGAAAGGACATAAAATCTAACTGAAAATAAATAGCTTTTCCAGTGGGCTTTGATTGGCAGGACTTAGTCTTTTTTAAACAGAGTTCTGAGCTCCAAGAGGGAATCAAATAATCAATAGAACACTAAAGCCTGAAACCCATCCTAAAGCTCTGGGGAAGCTGGAAGGGCAAATCTGACCTTTCCTTGTTGGATGCTCACTCCAATGTTTAATGGGGTTGCAGACTCACAGAAAAGTGCCTGATCAGCAGGTGTCAGAAAATTATTTCGTACTTATTGGATGTTGGTTGTTGCTGACATGGACTCTTTCCTTTAACCTCCCTCTCAATTCCAGGGGTCTTACTGAATGATCTAAGCACTAGGAAAGGCTAGATCTAAGGGCTGCAGTCCTTAGAAGAAAGCCATATGGCAGGGTGGAAATAATACAGGCATTGGAGACAAAATATAGGCGTATTCATTATATAATGGTGCCACCACTTACTTTATGGGTTTGCCATTGATCAATCAACTTCCAGGCACAGCTCTGACCAATATTAGCTATATGACTCTGAGCACATCAATTCTTCCCTCTTTGCCTCAAGTCCTCATTTTCAAAATTAAAGCATTTTGATTTGTACCAATCTCATGATCTTTGTAATGAGGAAGGTATACAACAAGAAGAGTCCACTGTGGTCTAATGGAAAGGGCACTGGCCTTGAAGTATGGCCAGGTCTGAATTTTAGTCCTCCCATAGATATTTACTAGCCAGGGGGATGTGTGTAAGTTTCAACATCTCTGAACTTGAGTTTCCTCAAGTGGAAAATGGGGAAGATAGCTATAATATCTCAAATGTGAGAAAATGTGATAATACATGCAAAGCACTCTTTAAACTGTAAAGCACCACTTAGTTCAGTTATTATTAAAGTAAAATATGACTTAAAAGCTAGCTGTTACTATATTTGGAGATGAGTTGATTTTAGAAATCTTTATGTCCAACACATGATAGGAGACAGTGTTGCATAGTGGATAGAGTTGGTTTTAGAGACAAAAAGATCTGAGTTCAAGTATTGACTTTGATACGTAGAGACTTTGTAATAAGTGCCTTTACTATAAATTGCAAAGATGGCTACTTGCACTTAAGATGGAATTTTCTTCAAGATTTAGCTCAAATATCACCTTTCACAAAAATCCTTTTTATTTTCCCCTTCTTTGAGTACCTTCCTTTGAGATTACCTTCCATCTACTCTGTATATACAGAAATAGTTGTGATTTAGATTTTAAAAGCACTAGACCTGGGATCAGAAAGGTATGAATTCAAATCTAGCCTCAGACAATTCATAACTGGGTGACCATGAGCAAGTCATTTAACTCTCTTGGGAGGCAGCTAGGTGACTCAGTAGTGAAATCAGAAAGACATGAATTCAAATCTAGTCTTAACTATGTCATAGTTGTGTGACCCAGGACAAATGACTTAAACTTTGATTTCCTGAAAAAGAATTCACTGGAGAAGGAAATGGAAAACCACTCCAGCATCCATGCCAAGAAAACTCCATGAATAATGTTGGTCCATGAGATTATGAAAGAGTTGGTATCTTGTAAGAGCACTGCGATTTGTGTGCTGCCTCCCCATTAGAATATAACTTTCTAGAGAGAAGAGACTCTGTAATTGCCTTTAATTTTTTCACCAAGGTTTACTGCAATGCCTGGCACACAGTAAATGACTAATAACTGCTTATCATCTCACTGTATGACCTAGGGAGAGATCCTCAACATATTCTATGGTTCTGGTTCCTAATCTCATGGATCTTACTTTAATTAAGCACAGTAAGTAAATAAGAGCAATGCATATAAAGTCCTTTTTGACATATAAGGAATGCCAGTTCCTGATGGTATCATTCCACTGCTTTGTAGTCTCCTATTCTTGACTTAGTTTCTAAATTTATGTTTTGAAAGAAACAAGAAAGGATGGATCCATCCAAAACACCTCCCTCACTGGTCTATTATATTTCTTGTAATTCAGTTTACTTCAATTCAACTTCAATTTAAACACCTACTCTAAGTTGAACACCAGGAAAGATATGAAGTCTACATAATCCTTGCCTTCATGGAGCTTACAATTTCACAGATACCATTTGTGGATTCTTTTTGGAGGGTTTTAGATGCTTTTCAGTCTGAAAGGATCCCCTATGGAAATGAGAATTTCCCTTAAAATGGTAATTCCTTTAGACATTACTTATGAGGATAGGAACAAAAGTAGGAAACACTTGCCAACTGGATGAAACCAAAGCTCTAGAGGACTAAGAAACAACATAGAGAGAAGGGAATAAAGGAAGAGAAGAGACACAAACAAGAAGGGGGGGAGGCTAAATCAGACTACAAGACAATTCCCATCTATTTCTTGAAGACTTATTTTCCTATAATTGTAATTTAGTAGATCAATAGTTATGCATCATTATTTTGCCCTACTTCTTTATTTCGCTTTGCCTCTCTTTATCCCAAGTTGATCTATTTACTACTTCTGGAAAAGAGACATTAATTCCCCAACTCCTAAACCCTTGTTCAAGCATTACTCCATGTCTAGAATTCTCTTCCCTCTAATCTCTGCCTCTTAGAATTCTTACTTTCCATGAAGGATCAGTTAATATTCTACATGTTATGGGAAGCCTCTACTGATTTCTTTACTTGCTAATGCTCTTTCCCCCTTAATATTCTTACATATATAATTAACTCTTTATATACTGAAATACCATAGTAAAAGGTTAATTCCTTGAAGGAAGGGACTATATTGAATTCTGTCTTTATATTCCTAGTACAGACATCTACACAGAGTGGGCATTTAAATGTTTGCTGGATTTTTATCTCAACCATATATTATTCCCTTGATATTGGTCCTAACTCCCCCTTCCCACTTCTTTGTCCCTAAATTTTAATACTTCACTTGCTTTCCTCAGGCCTGAACAGATTCCTAGGACACTTACTAAATTAAAATTGATAACATTTATATAACATCTTGAAAAATAAAAGCAACGTCCCTAACAACAACCCACTGAGCGAGGCAGTCTCCGTGTTAGTTAAAAGATGGGTTCAGATTTTATTCCTTAATAATTATGACCTTGGGATGTTATGTAATTTTTCTAAGCCTCAGGGACTTATTTGTAAGATGAAAGGAATCGATTAGACTAGATAACCTTAAAAATTCCTTTTGGTTCTTCTGATCGATGATTCCCATTTTATAGATGAGAAATTAAGATTCAAAGTGAAGAACTGAGGAATCAATGTCACCAGAGGGTACTTAAGTTGTAGGGAAAAGCTTGAACTCAGATCTCCTAAATGCTGTGTCTGTCTATTCCATCTAGTTCACTCTGATGATCAATAAACATAAAACCTATATTACACTTTCAGTGCTAAAGTGAGAAGAAATTTAATGGCCTAATGCTGATACTCAAATACTAAAAGCATCATGTATTTAGAACATTGGGGCAGCTAAGTGGCACAGTGGATACATCAGTGGGTCTGAAATCAGGAAGATTCTGGCCTCAGACGCTGCCCATGTCAGTCTGGGCAAATCACTTAACCCTGTTGACCTCAGTTTCCCCATATATAAAATAAGCTGAAGAAGGAAACAGCAGATCACTCTAGCATCTTTGTCAAGAAAACCTCAAATGGGATAGTAAAGAATAGGGCATTACTGAAATGACTGACCATCAGCAACAATGCCTAGGAAAATAGGACAAAACACTTTTTTTCCCACATAGGAAGCCATAAAAGCCAACCCAAATGAATATGCAAATCATGTATTGTATCAGACTGCATTCAGTCATCAGTCCTAGTGCTGTCAGTCAAAAACTGTTAGAGCAAGAAGGTCTCTTTAAATATAGGACATTGAATGTCAGAAACTGATGAATCATTGGAAACCAAGGTGCTCATTTTAGAGAGGAAATGGGACCTGAGAAAGAAAGTTACTTAGCAAAAGTCACACATCTAGCATGTAGCACAGTGGACATTAGGACTAAGAGATTTCTTTACCATAATGGAGATATAGGGGCAGAACTAAGGTGAGAAACCTGACTGTGAGCTGCCAAGGGTCATCTTAATCATATTGTCAGAATATAATTTTATCAAATAACATATTTGTAAAAGAATTTGTTATCAACTGGGACATAATCTCATATAGAGTATAAAAAGACATATATGAATTGAAACTGATATCATGATTTCCTTCTTCCAGTTAACCAATCATAACAAGTCCATTCCAAGAGTCCTTGGGATTCCCCATTCCATCTTCTAATAGGTAGGGTCAGTATTTCGAAATTACCAACTTATTTTCTTTTTACAAAGCACAAATTTATTCATGTTTCAGTTTTCCCACAGGTAATATGAAAGATTTCTACTAAAAACCTTCCCTCCTAATTTTAACATCCTACATTCTAGGACACCCTCAAGCTCTATGCTATGCTTCTATGTTCTATATATGTAAAATTATGTCTCTGATAGTGATGAAAGATGACATTTGTTTATTTATTTTTTGATGAAAAAACTGTATTGTAATGACTTGCCCATGATTGAAAAGGGAATAAGTGGCAGAAATGATTTTTGAACCCAATTCTTGTGATTTTAAGATCAGGTTCTTTTCCATCACACCATACTGATCTATGGCTTCTTCCAGTTTAACATTCAGTGTTCTAAGAACCCTTCCCCATTCTTATATTCTATATTTGCATGAATGTTTACATCAAGGATCATGTTAAATCCTGAAACTCTTTCTGCTTTCCTGAAATATAATAGTAAACTGAAGGAAGCAATTATGGTAACTATCGGGGCAGCTCTAAGTTTCTATAATTCACCGTTCAAAATAACAAAAAAAAAAGCCTTATTTTCTCTTGATAATGACTTAAGAAAGGAAGATTTTTAACATCTGTGGTTGCTGAAAGTGGCAATGTGCTAACAATTTAAAGAAATAAAACTATCTGAATTAACAGATTTTTTTAATGCCGTACTAACATCTCGCTCTAAAAAATAGCATCATTTCTCTTCCTCTCAAGAGGTCAGGGGCATGCTCTTCAGCTCATTAGGGGTCCAGGGGTCCTTGCATTGCTATATCCTTATTGAGACTTGTGGTCCCTGCTGACCACTTATTTGTGCTACTCAGTAAACTTAAAGGAGTGTACAGAGGTTAGGAGAAATACATTAAAAAATTAATTTCACTTTCTTAAGAGGTAAGATAGAGCATAAATATATTTCATCAAATCCTACAAAAGTATCAACATCAGAAATGGATGTGATTTTATCAGGGGAAATAACATGAAAGAAGGGGCATTATCAACTTCTTAGCAGTTACATCCTACAACAACAAAAAAAAAAAGGCCTTTCCATCTGCCTCTCCCCAAAAGTATCATCCTCCCAATTAGAATGGAAATTAACCCTGACAGCAGAGACTTTCTTACTTTTCTATTTGTATTGTTAACATTTAGCACTCTGCTTTGGACATTGAAATAATATATTACTAAGTTTTGTTACGAAATAATATTATTATTAATGATTGAGTTAGTAATTAAAATGTTAAATCATTACTAATAAATCACTTTTTTTCCTTCCTTCCTTCTTTCCTTTTTTTCTTCTTTCCTTTTCAGAAAGGGGATGGGAAGGTAAGAGCACAACATTAAAATCCAGGCTTTTTGAAAGCCACTCGATAACCCCACTACTGCACTGATGATCTATAAAGGCTGAACATGTGCTTCAGAACAAAAGCAACAAACTAGACAGAACGACGCCAAAAGATCTGAGTTTCCTTCTTTTAAGATGAGGCAGTTGAACTAGATGATTTTTAAGGCATCTTCCATCTCAGAGACCTCTGATTCCTCTAGACCAGTCCCACTAATGTCTATTCTAAGATTCCCATCTCATGCAGAAGTAAAACTCTTGGCATCCACTAACCCTTGGGAGTCACCAAAGAGAATCTCCCATTCTTCCCTGTGCAAAAGCCCTGACTTCCTTTGAGCAGGCTGACATCCCATTTCCTTAAGCTACTTAAAATCACTCTGTTCAATTCTCTTCTCAGATCTCTGGAGCTCCCCACCTCCCATATGCCCTCTCTTAGGTTTTAAACAGGGTCTCCCTCCCAAAGGATTTCACCTAGTGCCTCACACAACAATCCCCTTGGACCCATGCAGGGCTGTGTTAATTATAGCAATCAGCCTACTCAGGCTGACCTAATTAAGCCTCATTAGCTTATCTCTTCATTTCAAAGCCTCTTCTCCCTGGTGAGGTTTTTACTTTCGGGGTTTTAAATGGTTAGAAGCCTCAGGAAGTTTGCTTCTCCAAGGCCAGCCTTGGAATGAAAACAGTTGGGGAACTAAATCCCTTCAAACCAAGTTTGGTACCTTTAGTCAAGGCTGAGCAGGAGAAACAAAGAATCTCAGAAAGATCTCACAGCAAGTGTCTGCCCCAAACCCTCTCTGAATAAGTGTTTTCCCTGTAACATTCCCCACTATCCAATTTCTGATGGAAGAGCTCCAGTGAATAGGAACTCGGGGATAATGAGATATGGTCAGAAAAATGTTGGACTTGGAGCAACACGTTCTTTTTAGTTTTTGATTCTTGGCCATAAAACTTACTGGCTGTGCTATCAGGGGGAAGTCATTTCATATTTGCAAGCTTCAATTTCCCCATCTAGAAAAATGAGGCTCATTGATCAAATCGTCCAGGTTGGTAGGGTGCTGGAGGGTCATCTAATATGTGAATGAGATTCTACCTTGGTACAGTGGAAAGAATTTTGGATGTGCACTAACAGGGCCACATTTCAAAATCCTAGGTCTAGGGGCACCTGGGTTCCTAGGTTCCAATCTAGCCTCAGACACTTCCT
Source organism: Monodelphis domestica (assembly GCF_027887165.1). Taxonomy (NCBI): domain Eukaryota; kingdom Metazoa; phylum Chordata; class Mammalia; order Didelphimorphia; family Didelphidae; genus Monodelphis; species Monodelphis domestica. The sequence goes on along the minus strand of NC_077227.1, from coordinate 690,290,594 downwards.
AGCTGTGTGACCCTGGCCAAGTCACTTAACCTCCATTGCCTAGCCCTTACTGCTCTTCTGTCTTGGAACCAATACACATTAATTCTAAGATCGAAGGTAAGGGTTTTTATATATATATATATATATGTATATATATATATATATAATTCAAGAGGCAGCTAGATGGCTCAAAGGATTGAGAGCTAGGGCCAAGAGATGGGAAGTCCTGGGTTCAAATCTGACCTCAGACACTTCCTAGCTGTGTGAACTGGGCAAGTCATTTAACCCCCCATTGCCTAGCCCTTACTACTCTTCTGCCTTGGAACCAATACACATTATTGATTCCAAGATGGAAGGACAAGGACAAGAATGAGAACAAGTACAAGAAAAAGAATGAGAAAGGAAAATAGCAAAAGCTTCAATAATTTCAGGGCAGCTATATAGTATAGTATAGTATCAGTCCTGGAGTTGAGAGGAACTGAGCTCAAATTTGGCTTCAGACACCTTTTAGCTATCTTGCCCTGGACAAATCACTTAACCCCATTTACCTGGCCCTTGTCCTTGTGTTTTAGGCTTCTTCTGGGAGTTCTGAGTTCAAGTTGGAAGCTAGTGAAAAATCTGCTGACTGGACCAGAGACCCTGTTCCTAGTGAGACTGTCCTTGAATCTCTCCTTTTCGACTGACACGTGGTGAGTCAAAAGGCTGACTAATTTCCTGGATTTTCTGAAGGGATTAGACTCAGGAGAGACTTACCTCTTGAGAGAGACTTCCCCAGGTCCTCAGCTTTGTCAAGGCTTCTCCAGCTAAGGAGTAACTCTCTCTGCCCGGGTTGAGTCAGGGGCCAAGAGTAAATTACTTAGTACTTACGCTAGATATCTTACCCCATCCTCTCTCTGATTTCCTACCTCATTCTTTCTATATTTTGTAAATAAATTGTAAGTAAATCTCTTTGGAATAAATTAAATTCCTGGCAACATTATTTTAAATATAATCCAGTCCAACCCTTTCTTAAAAAAATAAACCCTTTTCACCCCTTACAATTCCTATATAGGAAGATAATATATTTTAACTCTAAAGAGTATTATTATTTTGAAGACAATTTAAAAGATAGAAGGCAGGAAGAGGGCACCAGAATTAACAAATTATATTGAGATAATGTCCCAAAAAATGGGTGTGTGAAAAAGAAGAATGCCCTGAGAAAAAGGGGAAGGGAGAGAAAGAATGAGGAACATTGTTTAAATTTTTTTAAAAATGTGTGCAAGGCAGAACTTTTACAATGGACAAGGAAATGACAATGAGGAAGACAATGCTTGAACTTCTCATCTGAACTGGTATACATAGAGGAGACTACACACACACTAAATCTTGTTAAACTGAGTAGGGTGGAGAATGTAGAGTTTTCAAGACCTGATTCTGTTATTCTAAGTATCTCCATTGTTACTGATCAGGAAATAGCTAAATCATCTCTTCTAAAGAATGGTCTGATTAGGGTGGAGTAGTTTTTTTTTTTTTTAATATATTTTATTTGATCATTTCCAAGCATTATTCGTTAAAGACATAGATCATTTTCTTCCCCCCCCCCAACCCCCCATAGCTGACGCATAAGTCCACTGGGCATTAGATGTTTTCTTGATTTGAGCCCATTGCTTTGTTGATAGTATTTGCATTAGAGTGTTCATTTAGAGTCTATCCTCTGTCATGTCCCCTCAACCTCCGTATTCAGGCAGTTGCTTTTTCTCAGTGTTTCCACTCCCATAGTTTATCCTTTGCTTATGAATGGTGTTTTTTTTTTCTCCTGGATCCCTGCAAGTTGTTCAGGGACATTACACCGCCACTAATGGAGAAGTCCATTACGTTCGATTATACCACAGTGTATTAGTCTCTGGGTACAATGTTCTCCTGGTTCTGCTCCTCTCACTCTGCATCACTTCCTGGAGGTTGTTCCAGTCTCCATGGAACTAGGGTGGAGTAGTTTTAAAATTCACATTTGTACACATACATGCACACACACATACTCAATTGGGCATTCAATTGGAAAAAGGGAAAAGGAAATAAGAAAATGAAATGTGGGGTTTGGTTAAAGGAGAGTGCATTAAGGGAGGTAGTAGTCAGAAGTAAAACAGACTTTTAAAAGGGACTGTAAAAAAGTAAGAGAGAAAAGATAAACTTTTAAAAAATAGAATAAAAGGAAATGACCAGCTAGAAATTAATATAAATGGTGTGGAGACAGCAAGATGACTCAGTGGATAGAAAATCAAATCTAAAGATGGGAGGACTTCGGTTCAAATCTTATCTGAGAAACTTCTTAGCTGAATGACCCTAGGCAATTCACATAACCCCACTAACCTTTACTTTTTACCACTCTTCTGCCTTAGAGTAGATACTTAGTATTGATTCTAAGACAGTAACTGGTAAGGGTTTATTTATGTATGTGTGTATGTGTGTGTGTGTTTGAATGGGATTCATTTCACATGGAAGCAGATAATAGAAAAGATTAGAAATCTTTATCTACCAATATGTGTTTTTATAAGAAATACACTTGAAACAGAGGTACTTGTTTAGCTGTTTTTCATTCATGTCAACTCTTCATTACCACTTTTGGAATTTTCTTGGCAAAGATATTAGACTGGTTTATCATTTCATTCTCCAGTTCATTTTACAGATGAGGAAACTGAGGTAAACAGGTTTAAGTGACTTGCCAAGGCTCACATATGTATATTTCTTTAGCTGAAGTAAAAAAGGTAGAGTTATCAATCATGATCTCAAAGTAAAAGCAAAATATGACCTTATTAAAAGAAATATGAATGGAAACTACATTTTCCTAAAGTATCTGTATAGAATTATGTATTGTCGATATTAAATATATTAAACACTAAATGACATAGCATCTAAATTTTTAAGGAAAAGTTAAATGAAGAAATAGATAGTGAAACTATATTAGTGGGGAAATTTCCCTTCTCAAAGCTAGACAAAGCTGACTGTAACATGAATAATAAATAAGTTAAGGAGATATATACTATTTTGAGATGTAGATATGATAGATCTCTGGGAAAAAATGATAATATAAAGGAGTATACATTTATTGAAGTTATACATGACACTCTTACAAAAATAGACCATGCATAAGAGCATAAAAATTTCATAAACAAATGTAGAAAAGTAGAAATAGTAAATGTACCATTTTCGGACCAAAGGGAAATAAAATTACATTCAATAAAGGGCTGTGGAAATATAGGTTTAAAATTAGTTGTACACTAAATTATTTAATCCTAAAGAATAAAGGGGTAAAAGAACAAATCTTGGAAACAATCAATAATTGCATTAAAGATCCATGAGGAAAAAAATACTATCCATCTCAAATGAGAGAATCTATGAACTCTGAGTTCAGATTGAAACATACTTTGTTTCTTTTTTCTCATTTTTTCCCCCAACATGCCTAATATAGGAATATCTTCTGCATAACTTAACATGTATAATCACATTGCATGACTTGTTAATGACTGGATAAGGGGAGGGAGGAGAGATTTTGGAACTCAATTTTATACATTTAAAAATAAATATTTTTAAATTTAAAAAAATGAAAAAGAGAATGACTAATTAGGGATTTTCTAAATTATTATAAGACAAAAATATTACCATCTACTTGCTTATTCATAAAAGGAGAGCTAGGACCAACAGGGAAAGTTAGAGGGGAAGAGATTTCAACTTTATGATGTCATGTATTGCTTTCTTGGAACACGTTTTAATTATTTTCATTTTAGGATTTCATTCAATTTTGAAAAAATAGTAAGTATGGAGTTGTAAAGAACATTAAAAAAAATCAAGTTGCAATATGGTTAAATTGGTCCACAAGAGTCATTTCTTGGAGTATAGATATTCTCAGTTTGCCTACTCTTGACCTACTGAAAAAGAGCCTTGTCAATCATTATGACTCATTGCTGAGAAATCTCTCACTGGTTGCTGAGACAGTTGAGTTGAGGGCTCAGGGGACCTTTAATAAGGAAAAAAAATTCTAGATGTTTTTCTCAACTATAGCTCTTGAGTTGACCACTGAGACATAGAAAAGGGTAGTCTTATATCTCACTATCTTTGGCATCATGGTAATCCCATTCAGGTCCCACATCCATCCATGTGGCATCTGTCATGGTAAGTGGGACATAAATAGTCAAGTTTGAGCCCAAGTCCCTAGCACTCCATATCTCTTTTTTGAGCTTTGATTCTTTTTAGGTGAACCTGTGAATTTCAGAAGGCATGAAGGTCTATGGTTTCCAGCATCTGGCACAGTATCCTTGGGCAAAGATTATCAGTGGCATGCACTAGAATGTCAGCAGCGATTGACAAGGAAAACTTCTGTAAAAAGAATGAAGATAAAACTTGGCTTTTGATCAAGCAATGATCTCTACAGTCAGGAAATATAAAATGCCCAATGAGTAATTTACAACAATTTGATGTTTTGATGTAGTCCAATTCATCTGTCCCCCAGACATATGTGTTGTTCTTGCTCTTCAGATGTATCTGTTTCTTCATGACCCCATTTGTGGTTCTCTTGGCAAAGATACTAAGTGGTTTGCCATTTTCTCCTCTAGCTCATTTGACAGATGAGGAAACTGGGGCAAACAGGGTTTAATGACTTGCCTAGGGTCCCACAGCTAGTAAGTGTCTGAGGTCAGATTTGAACTCAGGAAGATCAGTCTTCCTGACTCATTTCAGAACTCTATCCACTATTTCACCTAGCCACCCTCCAATCCAGCTGTATATATACATATCAATTCATTTTCTGAATCCTGCTTAAAATACTTGTTTAATAATTTACTTGATTCTTTTAGGTTTAGCATTACTAATTGTGTCAGAATAAGCAACCTATTATATAACTGATTGATATTGTACATTGATTATCTTTTTACTTCTACCCTTTAGGCTTTCAAAAGGGGTAGCAGAGTTTAGTGCCTAGATAAATGATGTCAAATGGAAGTAGCATCACTAAATTTGAGTAGCATCTTGACTTAGAAAATCACATAGTAACATAATCTATGTTCCATTATATTTTTTTATTTTTTATATTACTATTTTATTACATTTTAATCTGCTTCAGAATGGCCACAATATGTAGGCACAATACAGTCTGCAAAGCTGCATGTTTTACTTCTATTATAAACCACTGAACTTGATGTTAGAAAGACTTGAGTTCAAATCTTGATGCAGATACTTATTCATTGTGCTATCCTAAGTTTGTAATTTAACTTCTATACGTTTTAATTTCCTCAACTGTAAATTTGAAGAAATGGCTATTATAATCTCATGAGTCCTTTCTAATTCTCAGCCTATAGATTTTATAACCTCTAACTATTAATATAATTATTATTTTTCTCAGTGCAGTTTGGGAATAGGGATAAGCCACTGGTAACCACTTTCATGGCACCAAATGCCTAGGCATCTATAATTTCTAGCAGGACGTAAGTCAGACAGATTGGTAGGGGCTACTGGTCTTTAACTCTATGGCCTCTGTCAAATGGTACTCATACTCTCTAAAATGGAAGAAAAATAGTGCCATAATTTTGCAAATAAAGAAACTGATCCCCATACAGGAGCACTGATTTACACAAATCCACTCAGGTAGTACATAGGAAAACATTGATGCTACATTTATCCTATTTTGTCTTCCCACCATGTAAAGCTAGCCTCAGGTTTTTATCTCAGTTCTGCTGAGAGGATTATATGAAACCCTCCTTCTGTCTTTTCCCTGCACCAGTGAAATTTCCCTTCTGTAAGTGGGAAATTGAGCTTCAACTCATATCCCCTTTCCCTTCCCAAGTCCTTGCTCTGCCTTGTCCCACTTGCCCTCAAGATTGCAGCTGAAGAGAGCCATTTAGTTCTTTGGCAATAATAAGTCTAGTTTCCTATAGCACTTAAAAGTTTTGCACGCAAAAGCCTGTCGGCATTACTATTCTCTTTTCACAGATGAAGAAATTGAAGCAGGTTAAATGTGTTGCCCATGATGAGATAGCAGGTGAAGAGTAGATTAGAGATACCAGTTTTAAAAACAACATATAAACAGTTCTGCACGTGTATGCAAGAGTAGCAAGAAGGTTGGTGCTGCTGGATAGTGGAAAATTTGGAGAGTGAAATGGAAGAAGAGGAAAATGATAAGAAGAGATGGATACATAGCAGGAAGATGGCACAGTAGGCTGTGAAGCTTCCTTGCCTTCATAATACCCTCTCCTCCCACAAAGGACCAAAAATAACTCCATGGAATTGATGCTAAATGCAAAACAAACAAACAAACAAAGAAACAAACAAAAACAGACAGGATTCAGGAGTGAAGCTGAACAGCCAGGGATAACTAGGGAGAAAGTTTGTGACTTCTCTGACTTCAGTTCCACTTTGTAGGCTCTGAGAGCAGGAATAGAGCAGAGTCAAATCAACAAGGTAACCCATAGGGGTAATATTGACAACCTCACCTTGCTGAGCCTTCAGGATTCCACTGGAATCCAAAGACACAGGGCCCTGGGAACAGCTGTGTCTTCTGTGGCTCCAGCTCCTAGAGATCCCCAATGGCCCATAGCTGGGGAGTAAAGGAGTGGACACCCTGGAGTCTACAGGCACTAGACCCTGAGGGCAGCAACTCAAACCTCACTGCTAACAAGTGAGGAACCTTGGAGGTCTGAGGAATGCAAACAAAATACCTGCTCTATCCCAAGCTGCAGCAGTAGGAGAGGAAGATTGAGGTAGGAGTGCACCCTGGTGAATTTGATAGCTGAGCACCTATGGCCCCATCAGCTGTGGTCCCTCTCAGGAGAGTGGAGTCCCACATTACTGCCATAGGAAGTGGACTATCTCCTTACAATTGTAGTGACCAGACTGTCCATGGGCTCTCTGGTTGGAGCATCATGTGATGTCAATCACACACTGGAGTCTATGAAAGGGACTGAGAGCACATCTAATGCTGGATTGTAAAAGTTAGAATAATTAAATAAAACCCAGGGGAGAAAATGAAAAAAAAAAAACCTAAAACTTAAGGAAACATATTTCAACTTATTAGGAACCCTGGGACTCCAGCAAAAAGCCAATAATTAAGTGTCTGGGCCTGACAAATATATATATATATATATATATATATATATATATATATATATATATATATATATATATATATATATATATTTAAATTTATATATTTCAGTTTATTTAATTTATTAATAATTTTTTTTCCAAAAAAGTTACATGAATCATGTTTTTTCCCTCCTCTCCTTCCACTTGCCTCCCATAGCCAACAAGCAATTTCAATGGGTTTTACATGTGTCATTTATCCAAACCTATTTCTAAACTATTAATATTTGCACTAGGGTGATCATTTAGAGTCTACATCACCAATCATATCCCCATCGACCCATGTGATCAAGAAGTTGTTTTTCTTCTGTGTTTTTACACCCACAGTTCTTTTCTTTGGATGTGGATAATGTTCTTTCTCATAAGTCCCTCAGAATTGTATTGGATCATTGCATTGCTACTAATAGAGAAGTCCATTACATTTGATTGTGCCACAATGTATCAGTCTCTGCGTACAATGTTCTACTGTTTCTGCTCCTTTTACTTTGCGTCAATTCCTGGAGCTTGTTCCAGTTCCAATGGAATTCCTCCACTTTATTATTCCTTTAAGCATAAAAGAATTCCATCACAAACATATACCACAATTAGTTCAGCCATTCCCCAATTGAAGGGCATCCCCTCATTTTTCAATATTTTGCCACCACAAAGAGCACAGCTTGAATATTTTTCTACAAATATTTTTCTTCATTATCTCTTTGGGGTACAAAACCAGCAGTGCTATGGCTGGATCAAAGGGCAGACAGTCTTTTATCACCCTTTGGTCATAGTTCCAAATTGCCTTCCAGAGTGGTTGGATCAATTCACAACTCCACCAGCGATGCATTGATGTCCCAATTTTGCCATATCCCCTCTAGCATTCATTACTTTCCTTTGCTGTCATATTAACCAATCTGCTAGGTATGAGGTGGTATCTCAGAGTTGTTTTTATTTGCATTTCTCTGATTATAGGAAATTTAGAACACTTTTTCATGTGCTTATTAATAGTTTTGATTTCCTTATCTGAAAATTGTCTATTCATGTCCCTTGCTCATCTATCAATTGGGGAATGGCTTGATTTTTTTGTACTTGATTTTTATACTTGAGCTTGATTTAGCTCTTTATAAATTTGAGTAATTAGACCTTTGTCAGAGGTGTTTTTTTTTAATAAAGATTGTTTCCCAATTTGTTGCTTCCCTTCTAATTTTGGTTACATTGATTTTGTTTGTACAAAATCTTTTTTTTTAATTTAATGTAATCAAATTTATTTATTTTAATATTTTGTATTATTATCTTGCTTGGTCTTATAATATTTCCTTTCCCATAGATCTGACAGGTAAACTATCCTATGGTCTCCTAGTTTACTTGTAGTTTCCTTCTTTATATTTAAGTCATTCACTCATTCTGAATTTATCTTAGTATATGGTGTGAGATGTTGACCTGAACCTAATCTCTCACATATTGTTTTCCAGTTTTCCCAGCAGTTTTTGGCAAATAGTTAGTTCTTGTCCCCAAAAATCTTTGGGTTTATCAAACACTAGCTTACTGAGGTCATTTATCCCAAGTCTATTCCACTGATCCTCCCTTCTGTCACTTAGCCAGTACCATATTGTTTTGATGACCATATATACATATTTATAGTACTGCTAGGTCCTAGTACTTTTAGGCCTCCATCCTTCATAGTTTGTTTGTTTGTATTTTTTTATTTCCCTGGATATTCTTGATCTTTTGTTCTTCCAAATGAAATTTGTTATGTGTTTTTTTCCTAATTCAGTAAAGAAGTTTCTTGCTAGTTTGATAAGTTTGGCACTGAATAAGTAAATTAATTTGGGTAGGATTGTCATTTTTATTATGTTAGCCCATCCTATCCATGACCCAATAATGCTTTTCCAATTGTTTAGATCTAGTTTTAATTCACTATACATGTTTTAAATAATATGAGCAAACAAAGGAGAATAAATCAAACTATTGACAACTATTATGAGGACAGAGAAGACCTTTACTCAAATTCAGAGCATATTGAAGTAAAAACCCCTATTTGAAAAAACAGGAAAGAATGCAATAACCACAAGCTCAAAAAGAGCTTTTAGAAGAGCTTATAAAAGACTTCAAAAACCAAATGAGAGAGGTTGAGGAAAGATTAGGGAAAAGAAAATAAGAGCATTGTAAGAAAATTATGAAAGATCACCGAAATGAAAAAAAAATATATATATATATATAATCACATTTAAAAAAATAAAGAATTAAGAACTAGAATTGAACATGAGGAAGCTAATAATTTCCTAAGACAAGAAGAATTAGCAAAGGAAAAGCAAAAGAATGAAATAATGGAAGATAATATGATATATGTTATCACGAATAAAACTGACCTGGAAATAGACTAAAGAAAGACAATATAAGAATAGTTGACTCATGGAGTGTTTTAATCAAAAAAGAATTTAGACACCATATTCTAAGACATCATGAAGGAAAACATCCCAGAAATACTAGAATTAGAGGGTAAAATAGAAATTGAAAGAATCCACTAATCAAAGAAACCTCAAAGAAACCCAAAGATAAAAATGCACAGGAACACCATTGCTAAGTTCCATAGCTCTAAGATTAAGGAGAAAATATTACAAGTTACAAGAAAAACACAATTTGAATACTGTAGAACTTCAGTCAGAGTAGCAGAAGATTTAGAAGCTGCAACATGAAAAGAACACAGAACATGGAACACAGCATTTCATAGAGTAAAAGAACTGGGCTTACAAACAAGAATAACATACTTTATAAAGATAAGCATAGTTATAAAATGTAAAAAATGTATATTTAACAAAATAAAGAAATTTTAACTCTTCTTTGGGAAAAACCCAGAACTCAGCAGAAAATTTGATATATAAGAAACATACAAAGAGAACAATGATCAATTATAAATAACCCAAAAGGTCAAAGCATTTGATTCTGTCATCAGAAAATGCCATCTATGACCCCTGGGAATAGTATTATTTGCCTAAGTATTTTAAGGGGTATGTATGGATGGAAGACTCAAGTTTGAGATAAATGAGCTAAAATGGTAGATGAATAAACCAGAAGGGGGTAGGTTGGAATGGTTATCTCATATGGAGGAGGAATGAATGGAAGACCTGTCATGGAGAAGGGGAATAGGGGGTGGAAGGCTCGTAGTACTAGAATCCTACTTTCTTTAGACCTGAGATAAAGAGAGAAGCATGCACAATTAGAATGGTTAAAATCCTTTTAATGTACAAAGAAACAGGAGGGCAGGGGGTGGGATAAGGGACAAGTGGGAGTCCTCTTTGGAGACTGAGGGAATAAAAGAAGTATGTCTGGGTTAAAAGAAATAAGGGTAATGTGATAAGGGAAGGGAGTGAAGGAAGAGATACCTAGAGAGGAGAACATGTTAAGAGATAGAGGAATAAGGCAGAGACTCTTAGGACAAGATAATAGAGATTTTTAGAATCACTCACATCAAGAAGTAGGAGGGAACAGTGGTGAGGATACAGAAAGGATTTCTGGAAAGATGGATAGAATAAGAAGTCATTGGTAAGGGGGGAGAGACCTTTGGAAAGGAGAGCCAATTAGGAACTAGGAGGGCAGGGGAAGAAGATAAGGGATGATTTGGGGGAAGATGTGTGAATTGGAGAGGTCTTGGTCAAAAGGAAATTGGACAATTGAGGAGGGATATGGCATAAAGAAAGGAAGAGGGGGGCAAACGGTGAAGAGAAACAGAGTAGACAGAAATATACAGCTAATAGCTATGTCATCATGTGTAAATTGTATGAATTCACCCTTGGGAAGAAAATAGATAGCAGAAAGGATCAAAAACCAGGACTTGACATTGTGTTATTTATAAGAGCAACCTGAAAAGGAGGGAGAAATGTTGAGTGAAGGTGATTAACTGGAGCAGAATATCTATGCCTTGGCTGATCCAGAGAATGCTGGAGTAGTAGTCATGGCCTCTGACAGAGTTGAGAATGAAATGGATATATTTAGAAGGGATGAAAAGGGGAGCTATATTACATTGAGGGGGTACTAGAGAAAATGAAGCATTATCAATATTGGATCTGTATGTACCAAGTAATATAGCAACCAGATTTCTGTTTGTTCATTTATTTATTTATTTATTTTTGATATGGAAAATTTTATTTGATTAATTAATTTAAAATATTTTTATAGTTACAAGATTCATGTTCTTTCCCACCCCTCCCCCTAATCCCTCTTCTGTAGCTAATGCACAATTTCACTGAGTTTTACATGTGTCACTGATCAAGACCTATATCTATAATATTGATATTTGCACTAGGATAATCATTTAGAGTCTCTATCCCCACTCATATCCCCATTGACCTGTGATTAAGCAATTGTTTTTCTTCCGTGTTTCTATTCCCTGTTCTTCCTCTGAGTTCTTCCTCTGAATGTGGATAATTTTCTTTCTCATAAGTCCCTCAGAATTGTCCTGGATCATTGCATTGCTGCTAATAGAGAAGTCCATTACATTCAATTGTGCCACAGGGTATCAGTCTCTGCGTATAATGTTCTCCTGTTTCTGCTTCTTTCACTCTGCAACAATTCCTGGAGGTCATTCCATTTTACATGGAATTCCTCCAGTTCATTATTCCTTTTATCACAATAGTATTCCATCACCAACAGATACCACAATTTGTTCAGCCATTCCTCAATTGAAGAGCATCCCCTCATTTTCCAATTTTTTGCCACCACAAAGAGCGTGGCTATAAATATTTTTGTACAAGTCTTTTCCCTTATGATCTATTTGGAATATAAACACAGCAGTGCTATGGCTGAATCAAAGGGCAGGCAATCTTTTAGTGCCCTTGAGGCATAGTTCCAAATTGCCACCCAGAATGATTGGATCAATTCACAACTCCACCAGCAATGCATTAATGTAACAATTTTGCCACATCCCCTCCAACATTTATTACTTTCCTTTGCTGTCATGTTAGCCAATCTAGCAACCAGATTTTAAAAGGAAAATCTAAATGAGATATGGAAATAGCAAACAAAATGATGAGAAACTTTAATTTTCTCCTCTCAGAACTAGAAAAATCTAACCAAAATATCAATAAGAAAGAAGTTAAGTAAATGAATAAAACTTTAGAAAAGTTGAATATGATACGTATCTGTAGAGCTATCAAACACCAACACAAGGCTAGAAGCAGATCTAATCCTGAATATTCACATAATTCAAACATAGTTTCTAGTGGTATAACAATAGCTTAGAGAGTATAAATATTGCTCACAAGTCTTACTTTAACACTCATTGCACTATGGATGTAATTCTACATCCCTTGAGCGTTTGTGGCATTGGAACATACATGAATATTACCAATCTGGAAACACTTGGTTTTAGAAAGAGTATGGCCCTGGCAACATATTGTAACTGGTGCCCATGGACTAATCTATTTAAATATGGCTCTGGTAATATATGTTAAATGAGAACCAAATGGGTTAGGTTGATCAAATTAAATTCTGATTGGAACATGGAGAAAACAGCCAAAATTGATATTGCTAGGATAGCGGCAAATCATTTTTTTAGAAAATCATATGGAAATATACATTAAGAATTGTAAAGCAGTTCCTGCTCATTGACCAAGGCCTCCCTTTACTAGGACTTGGCCCCAACGGCTTTACTGAGAGGATAAAAACTGTGTATGTATGAAAATATTCATGTAAGTTTTGTTTGTAATGACAAAATAAGCAGAAAAACACAAGGGCTAAATAGATTGTGATATTTGAATGGCATTAGAAATGGCAAATCTTAGAAATATAAAGAAAATAAGAAAAATATATGAAGAGTTGAAAAAAGAAGAAAAGAGAATAAGAATAATATATATCATGATTATATTGAAAAAAATAATGGTCACAGAATCAAGAGAAAAAGTTTCAAAGTAAAACAAATCCAAAGAGAACTCAAAAGCAAAGAATATTGTTTTTAAGCACACATATAATTTACATATTTTAAACAAATTGTAAATAATGTGAAGTTAGTAGTTTTGCATATAATATTTATGTAGTGATTAATTTAATTGTCATTGTAGTTGGTATTGGTTCCCAAGTACATAAAAATGAAAAAGAGAGAGATAAGAAGGGATGCCATTATTTATTACCTCCACATCATTTGCCTATACACCCTTCTCTCTCCTTAAGGTTTACAAAGTACCCATCCCCTACCAAAACCTACACTGAAATAGTAATATAACTACATATGACCTCCACCTCCGCCCTTGCTACTCTTCTCCCTGGGAAGGAATGACTTTCTCTGATATGTAGCCTGTTAGGGGTATGTCTGTATTATATATAGGAGGCTGTTGGGAGCTCCTCCTACATTTATATAAAATCTAGGCTTCTTGGAAAATCCCAACGAAGGATAGTTTCCTCTTTCAATAGAATAATATGAGTCACAAGTCATCAATTTATAGCCAACAAGGCTAACAGGAAATTCCTGGAGTCTTTGAGATACACTGTCTATGTGATACACAAGAGGATTATTCCTACTTGAAGACCACTGGTGTGCCAGAATAGCAGAGTTCTGTGATCATTTCTTACTCCAAGACCAGCCACGTGTCTTGCAAACCTGACTGATCTGGTGCCCATGTTCCCAAATATCACCTCCCAGGGATCCATTTTCAATTAGAAATGAAGGATAAGGCTCACATAATTTTAGCACTAGAAGGGGCCTTAGAATATAAAATGATAAAACTTAGAATTTTAACACTGGAGGGAACTGTCATATCTTTCAATTTGTCCTCAAAAAAATTCATCTTCTGTCTTTTAAGCATATCACTACAGTTCCAGTCAACAATGCTTGTATCTTTATTTCTTCCTTCTTTCTCATTCCACAGATAATTATGATACCATTTGTTAAGTTTGGCCAACTCTCCCTCAGAAAAAAACTCTCCCTTATAACTATTCCTCCTTTCTTTTCACATGACCACTAACCTCATTCCAACCCTCATCAACCCTCACCTGCAAAAATAAAGTGGCCTCTAACTGTTCTCCTGCCCCCCTTTCTCTTTACTCTCTGATCCATTATTCTCCCATAAGCTGACATTCACTTTCCAAGGCTCCAATACCCTGTACCCATATTTCTATGTGCTTAGCAAGTCTATGTAGAAATGAGTTCAAGGTATAATTATTTTATCTTTCTGTTTTATTTTGCATTTAGTAAAACTGAGGCTAAGAGAATTTAAGAAAATGAGAGGGAACATAGATATAATACTATTTTAACTCTAATTTTGAATGGAATGTTGAGATTATTTAGGTATAGTACAATAATATAATTTTTGAGCTGAAGGAAGAGGAATACACACACAAGGAAGTGACATGGCCAAGGTCATACAGCTAATCAATACCAGGACTGGATATAGAAATCAGATCCTTTGGAGGGCAATGGATTTTTCATTATACCAAGTTGCTACAATTTATCATAATCCAATGGCCACTGCCTGTCCCACCAACCATTCTCATGTATACATATAATTTATTAGACATGAGGGTGACTAAGTGAGAGTCTGTGGCTGAAATTATGTTAGTCAATCAATCAATAAGCTTTTATTGAGTACCTACCTACCATCATCCAGGCATGGTGAGAGGTCTTAGGAATACAAATACAAAAGCAAAATAGCCTCTACCCTCAAGGAGTTTATGTTCTATTCTGAAAGTAGACACATAAGTAAACTAATACAACAAAAATATACAACATGCAATTATAGAGGACAGAGGGTGCACCATCAATTAGGGGACTTGGGCCTTTTGAAGAAAAAAACACTTGAGCTAAGCCTCGAAAAGAATCAGGAGTTCCTCAGAAGCAGAAATAAAAAGACAGAATATCCCATGACTAAGTAGCAATCCCACCAAATTGGAAATTATAAAGGCAGAGGGAAATATCATATAAAAATAGCAATATAATTTTCCTCACAGCAATCCTACGAGGAAGAGAAACTCAATTACAATTAAGCCATTTTCCATAAGGGGAAACTGAGGTTTAGGGATGTTAAAACCACATGATCCACATCATAAAGACTAGTAAGAGGCAAAGACCATCCGTATTGCCAGTAAAACAGCCTCCATTGTCCCTCTGAAAGTGCATGGTTCATATCATAATTCCCTAGAAAAGAGTATTCATTTCATCTGGTTTGTCAAAATCCCACTTTTTAAAAATATGTTCCAAGGTTCTTTCCAAGTCTAACATTCTTTGGTTGTAAGCTCTGCCTCATGTTAATAAGAAGCAAAAGAAATGGCATTGATGGATTAGTTCAGGCCCATACAATGCATGCTTTGTATACTCCTTAATAATTTTGGAGGAATAATGTGCCTTTCTTAAGAAGAAAAAAAAAGCCTGACTTTTCTAAAGTCCTAAGTGCATGGAAATTTTAGTGGCTGAGATTCGCATTATGCTTCTGAAATTGTTCTCACTGTAGCCACTGAAGGTGAGATGGAGCTATTTGATAGGTTTGCTCTGCAGAAGCTGCCTGGTAAAGAGCTAAGGTTTGTCATTCCTGCTTCCAAAATATCTTTCATAACTGCCTTCTTCTTTCCACTCACATGCCCACCAAACCACTTCTTCAGGCCCTTCTCATCTCTCACCTGCACTTCTGTAATAGTCTCCTGATTGATTTTCCTGTCACAATTCTCTTTCCACTCCAGCCCTTCCTTCTTTCAGCTGCCAAAGGAATATTTCTTAAGCTGAAATCTGACCATGTTGTCCCCCTGCCCTATCAACTTCCGGCATAAATTCCTCTTAATAATCTGGTCCCCAGTTTAGCTTTCTAGCCTTATTAAATACTACTCTGCTTTGCATATTCTAATTTGTGCTCCCACTAGCCTTCTTGGTTTTTTCTCACATCTCAGAAGTCACTTTTCATCTCTGTAGCTGTACAAGTTATTTCCCATTTAAGGAATATACCCTGTTTTCTGTGTGCTAGAGAGTATACAAGTTTCTAGGAATAAAAAATACAAGCAAAAAGGTACGTTTGTTTTGATTGGGGAAGACAACACATAAAATGAGGCTAGAAGCTTACAGGGAGAGGGCAGTAGACAGACACTACCCAAGCAGCGGCAAGTCGATGAAGTGAAGAATGGAACCATGTATGAAGTTATCGTAAGTTGGGTACCTCCTGCAATGAGTGGTCCTTGCCACCAAGGATTCATCAGTCAGAAAGAGGGCCACAGGATGGAGGTATCTCCAGAGCGAGAAGATTATGGGACACAAGAGAATATCTTGTGATATGTTGAGTCATGATTTTATGATTTGGGAGAGACTTTATTTCAAACATAATGCCAGCTATACAGTAATTGAATGATGCAGGCTCAATGTGATTTGCAAGGAAGATTCCTGCAAGACGGATGAGAAGGAAGGGACTTTCTTCTATCCTTCCATCCCATATCTTTGACTAGATTATTCAAGCTATTGTACCAATTGAAGGCAATGTATCCAGCCAGGAACAGAGGCACATATCCAAAGACAAGACATATATTATGAAGACACAATCATCAAGGGAAGAGGACATTTCAGAGAAAAAGAAGATGCCCTTGTGGCAGAAAAGAATACAAAAATGAACTCAAGATAAGCAGATCCTGGGAACCTAGACAGATAGCCTACCCCCAATTTATACCCAATGGGGAGCTTGGTATCTATCTGTGAAGAGAAAGACATTCTAGACTCCCCAATACCAGAAGTTCTAAATTATTATTTGTCATGTGTGTAAGCTAATGTATGTTCACTGTATCATGGCATTCTAATTTTCAGTAAACTTTATTTTAATAGATGTACATATTTCTGAAGAGTATTTCCCATTCTTTTTGTGTCACTGTTTTGTACCAATCATTCTTTATAAATGGCTTTCCTAAAAAACAATTTATTCTACTCACTGATTATTAATGGAAAGTACATTGGTTGGGGCTTGAAAACAACTCTAATACCAATAGTTGTTCACAAAGTCATATTTGAAAACAAGATTATTCTAGGGATTAAACCTGAGAATATGAATCCTAGTTTGGGGGATGATGAGATGATACACACACACACACACACACACACATACACAAACATATGTATATTTTGGCTCATTTGATGAATGAATTTAGAGAGAAGGGATTGTTTCATTTTTGTTTGTATCTTGAATGCCAAGCACAGTCCCTGTTACCTAGTAGGTGCTTAAAAAATGCTCATTAATTGATTGTTAGCAGAAAGAACACTGGAGTTGTGAGATCTGATTTCTCACTCCTGTAATGTCACTAACAGCTTTGGGAATTCATTTTATAGACCTTGGATTTAGAGTGTGAAAAGCATATGGAAGTTTTATAGTGCAAACCTCTACTTTGATATGGAAATGGAAGACAAGTGAATCTAAATGCTTTGTCAAAAATAATAAGGTATTAAGTAGCAACACTGGATTTGATTCCAGATTCTGTGACTCTAAATCCAGTGACACTAAGTGACAGTGAACTTCAGTGTTTGAGTCAGTCAGGAATCCCTAAGTTCAAGTCCTGCCTTAGACATTTACTAGCTTTGTAATCAAGGTTAAGTCATATAACCTCTTTATAAACACATTGCTTCATCTGTAAAATGGGGATAATATTATCACCTAATTTGCAGGTCATGAGAGTCAAATGAGATCACCTATATAGTGCTCTACAAACCTTAAATACCAGTATACATGCAAATCATCTCTTGTTATTACTGTTTACACTGAGCCATATTCTCTTACTTTAAGACTCAGTTTCTTCCAAGAGAAAATGATGTTGGGCTAAATGATCTTTAGAGTTTGTCCAAATTTTAATGATCTCTTCGTCCTCCTTCACTTCCTCCTCCTCCTCCTTCCCATTTAGTTCAGAATTACACAGTTTGGAAGTATCTGAGGTCGGATTTGAATTCAGATCCTCCCAACTCTAGGCATGACACTTTATCTGCTGTACTATCCTGCTACTCTGATCACTGAACTTCTTTCTACCCAATTATGTATGAAAGTCTCTGAACTTCAGTTTCCTCACCTGTCATATAAGTATAGTAACACATGGTAACAATTATCTCACTAGATTATTTTTATGATGAAACAAAATAATTGTTCCAAAGGATTCTAGCAATACTTAAAATACAGTGAAATGTAAGCTATCAGTTTAAAGTTGGGGAGGTAAGTTGGAGCCAAATATGAAATGTCCCAAAAGGCAGGTTAATATGGTTCTTCTTTATCTTATAGCTGTTTGTCATTCAACAACCTTCCTGACTGTTGAGGGTAAATTTTAGGGTTGAGACTGAATATATTATTTAGTGGTCACCAGGGATTTAAATTCTAAATCAAAATGAACTATTCAAGTCAGAATGGAATTTTATGGTGATTTATTTACAATAGAAGGAAGAAATTAAGAATGAGGGAAAGAGAAAGAGAGAAAGGAGATCTTTGCTCCGGGCTGGCCTGAGCCAGTGGGAGTTCAGAGGCCTCAGCCAAGGGACCTTCCTAGAAGATTAAATCTCGCTCAGCTTCCAACCACAAGGCCTCCTCCAAGATGAGGGGCCTCCTCGAAGGCTGGTGCCTTCAGAAAGGTCAAGGTAAAGGGGAGACATCCTTATCACTAACCACATAGTAGTTCAGGGAAGCAGGCTGAGGACCCATGCTCCACCAAGTCAAGAACTACCGCAAAAAGCCGACAAAGTCACTCTCACAGGAAGTGATGGGAAATATAAAGGCAGTTCTTTACATCACTTCCTGTTACTTGCATGTACCAATGGTGGCTTAAACTTGACTTATGACAGCCCAGGGGGTCAGTCAGTTGTTTCTTATTTGTCACTTGCTAGCACAAACCATCTTCTCCATACTTAATCCTTAAGTGGGAGTGTATACATTCCTGGTTGCTAAAACTCTTAAGAATAAGCAGGGTGGAGTAAATCTAAAATTTATATAAGCTAGCCCCCTCCTACCTTCCTTCCATCCTTCTCTCACCTCACACCCTGACTTATACTCTGATAATTGACAGTGTCCTTGTTATTCCATGAACAAGAGCTGCCATCTTTCATCTTGGGGCATTTTCTCTGACTATTTTCCATGCCTAGAATGCTTTTTCTCCTCACTTTGGCCTCATGGTTTCCTGGACGTTTTTAAAGCCCCAACTAACATTTGATATTCAACAAGAAACTTTTCCCAACCCCACTCAATTCTTGTGCCTTCCCTCTTTTAATTATTTATTTTTCCTTCTTTTCATTATTTCCTATTAGTTAACTATATAGTTTATTTGTCCCTATTTTTTCTTGTTTCTAGATTTTGAACTGTGGGAGACCAGGGGCTATCTTTCTCTCTTTTTGTTTCTTTTTGTATTCCCATGTATGTTTAGCATAATGCCATGCACCAACTCTTGATAAATGTTCATTGACTGACTGACACTTTGTCAAAACAATGTTTTGTTTTTATTTTTAATCAGAGTAGTCATAAAGATCTGTGCAACAAGAACATTATCCGAGTCAATGTGGTATGTATGTCTTGGAAAGGACAGTGAAGGGAGTCCAGGTGACAGACCAGTTGGGAGGCTACTAAAATAGCCCAAGTGAAAGGAATAATGCCTTGAACTCTGATATAGCTGGAAGGATAGAAAGAAAAGGTTGGGAGCCATTCTTTTCATTGATCTAGGCAAGTCTGAGCTGGAAACCAAAGCATCAGTTGCCTCACAGTTTCCTTTCTCTGTAGTCTTTCTCTTGTCTCTGGCCTCCACTTTTAACACAGTCTGTCTAGCCTCTTGTTTTGACTTTGAGAACTACAATGTGATCTTTCACTCTCTTGCCCAGCTTCGCAGACCATCAATGTGCCCCAAAGGAAACTCTGCGTGTAATGTTCCTCTCTGGAATTCTCCAGTGCTTCTAACCTTGGCCTCTCCTCTTCAGAAGCCCTGCCCTCTGGCCGACTCTGGCTGTCTCTTATCTCTCTGATCCATATAAAGGTGTCAGAATGTCCCAGGGAGCCATTAATCAACAACCCCCATCCTGACATCAGCTCCTTAGAAGGTTTCTGGGCACCATGAGCGCATCTGGAGCTCTGAAGCCGGAGACACAAGGCAGCTTTTATCCCCGGACATCTCTCCTGAAGCAGCGAAGCTGATTGATGACAATGCTGAGGATTAAACATTTATGTTGGGAAGCCTAGGAAAATATTGAAAGAGAGTTTAAATACAAGGCATAGGCAACTCCATTGTCTTCTGTGACCAAAATGGAATGCTCTCTCCACTGCTCCTGGAACAGCAAGGCCTCTCATGTTTATGTAACTCCCACTTAGCAACAACTCTGTCCTGTGGAACATTTGTAGTTGTCTTCCTCCTCCCTTTTGGCCAAAGAGGAAATTAAGGCTTTAAAATGTTAAAATGCCTATCCAAAGGGAGGGAAGAAAAGGACAATAGTTTTTGTCTTGTCTCCCTGCCCTGGCCCCATTTTATAGATGAACAAAAGAGAGGAATTGAGTTGTTCAGTCATATATCAATGAATAAGTCAAGAAGTGATTACTCTGTTCTAGTATATCCTGCTAAGAACTGGGGATACAGAGATAAAATTGAAAATGAATGCTGTTCTATAAGGAAACTATTACCCAGCTGGATCTGAGAAAATATGTATTTATATAATCATATGCCAAATAAATAAGAAGTAATGAAAGGGAAGGGTGTGGGCTCACATCAGATATAGCAACTGAGCAGAGGCTTGAAGGGCAAAGCCAAAATTTTCATCTCAACATTTGACTCCACTTCTAGGACTTTTCACAGGATATCATATCCTCATTGCAAAGAAAACAGTTTTGATTTAAGATCTCCAACAAGGGATTGGTCAATGCATGGAATATTGGTCAAAGAGTATCATTTATTCATTTAGTAAACGTTTATCATGATCAGCATTATGATCAAAGAGATAAATATATTTCTGACCTCTTCTACTTAGAGGATAAGACAGGAATATTTGTAATATAATATGCAATATTATATACAGATTTAGGCTCTGGAGTTACTTTGCCAAGCCACTTATTTATAAGCATGTCAGGGCTCCAGAACAAAGCTATCTAAATATTCCTGGATCTGGATGGGCATCTTTATGGGACTATGACATTTTTTTTTAATGTTTTCATCTTGGGACTTGATTCTGTTCTGTTCCTGATGATGTCAGTAATGGTCATTAGCTTTTAAAAAAGAATATTTATTGACGACTCAGAAAGAAGCAATGTACAAAAAACCTTCCTGAACAAGAGACACAGTTTCCATTTTTCTACCCTGGACCATAGGAGAATAAGTTAAAACTTAAAGCAGTTGTCACAAAGTATTTGACCTACCAAGTTCATTTCCAAATGGGGCATAGTTGATGAACAGGGTCTTCCCTTGATTGCAGGGAATAATTTCTTAGCTGCTTTGTCAGTTCTCTGCTGGATTTGATCTGAACGGTTGCTTCTTAGGATTTCATTCCAGATTCCTCTGAAGGCAGTCTTAGCACTGGACCTCTCCTCCTTTGGCCTTTCAAAGTCACGCAGGACCTTGAACTAAAGGGGGGGAAAAAGAAATAAATAGGAGACATTTTATCTCAGACAGCAACCAGTCTAGGAGGCCATTTGCTCCTAGTCTGTCCCAATATGGGGAAAGGGAACCTCTTCACTGGTCCTCTGGAGCTGAGAGCCATCCTTTTATCAAATGTAAGGCTAATAAGAAGGAAAAAACAGTGAATTTCTCTATTTGGCCCTTTTATATGTATCCTCAGTTTTGCTGTGGAAGCCAACTAAAAGACCTTTTACTCACCATCAGTAAGTTAACAAGAATCGGTCACCAAATACCTATGTGTGTGCTGAAGGGGAGAGCTGGGCCCCTCTATTCCTCATCGTCATGCATTTCCAGAAATAAGATCCCCAAAAATCCATGTGAGAGATCCTTCCTCTGGGCCCACATTGGCTAGTCCCCCATTAAAATTATATAGCAAATAGCTATGGGTGATGTAAAGAAAGTCTTATGGGATTCCATGTTTCTATAATACAAATTTCTGAGGTTTCATAAAATGAGATTTGACTGAGACCTCTGAGTTAGCCCATGTCATGTCCTTGTTCCCACAGATCAAATGAGTTACTATTTATAAGGAGCTTAGCACAGTGCCTGGCATGTAGTAGGTAGTATATAAATGCTTATTCTCTCTCATTCATCCTAGAAATTACTGAATGCTTTCATTTTTCCCACCCAAATTTAGAAAATAAAAATCTCTCTTCCCTTCTTTTAAGATCTGGCACACCTCCCTCTACACCCTCCCCTCTCTCCTTCCTACTACTTGCTTTAAATCAATCCAATTGAACAATTTTTTACTAAGTGACTATTGTGTAGAAGACAGTGTTTTGGGCACTGGTAAACAAAGGTAGTCTTTACCCTCAAGAAGCTAATAGTCTACTGGGATGACCAAAGGGTAGACAATCACAGGAGTAGAAAATTTAAAAAAAAAGGAACAAGGGGCAGGAGAAAACACTAGCATATGCCTGGGGGCACAGGGGTAGAGAAGATTGGTAAAGACCTTGAGGAAAAAGAGGAACCTGAGCCAATTTTTGAAAGAAAGTAAGAATTCTGAAAATGAAATTAAAGAGAAAGTAGATTCCTAGAATGGGGAAGTGATTTCCTATGGGAATAAAAAGGCAGAGAGGCAGAAGATGGGAATGCTTGACAGAATTGATACTCTGCCAATTTTCTCACCATCTCATCAGCAGTATTCCCAAACCTAGTCATCTAGAACAAGGGTCAGCCTTTTGGCTTAATCTCCCTGAATAGTTGCCAACTCCCCCAAAATGGGGACAAACTTTTAAGTATTATCACTTTTTCCATTTCTTTCTGAAGTCTAATCAGCCAACAAAACAATGATTCAAACCCTGATTTGTAGGACTTGTCAATTCCCAAAGTATAAATTCATCTCTGGACTGAATCCAAAAGAGGGCCACAGTCCTTTCAGCACAGTGTCAACAGGGTTGAAGGTCAAAATGATCTGAGATTTATAAAAATGCTAAGTACAATATGAGAGCTTGGAGTAGGAAAGCCAGAGCACAGATCCCAGCTCTTTCATTGACCAACCATCAAAGTGATTTGAATAAATCACAACCTTTCTGATTATCAGTTTCTTCACCTATAAAACTGAGATAACAAAACTCACATAGCCCATTTCACAAAGCCAATTTAAGGATCAAATAAGAGCTCATTTGTAAAAGAATTTTCTAAGTAACTATAAAAATGATAATAATGAGAACATACTTGATTTCTTGTTCGTCTTTCCTTTCCTATTCCACACTTACCTCATTTCCTTATTTGCATTACTCTTCTTTGTTTCCTTTTTACCTCTCCCACATCTTCAAATGTTATGTTTGGGAAGAATCCAGATTTTACTCAGCCCAGGAACTTTGAAAGGTGTGCATGAACTATATTTTGGTACTGGAACAAGATAACTTTTTATTTTCTTGTTTGTTTTAATTTTAGTAGTAATATCTTTTGTCAAGCAATCCCAGCAGAGGAGCATAATTGCTCTGTTACATAAGATGCTCAGAGTCAATATGAAATAGTGGAAGGAATCAAAAGATCTAGGGGGCATATCCCAGCTCATCCATTGTGCTTTACGACCTTGGGTTAGTGGAACCAGGTGAAAAAATGGAATGTTTTCCTCACTGCATCTTTTAGTTTTTGTGTTTGTTAAAGACTGGAGTGTTGACTAAGTCTATCTATAGTTTCATTTCCAGCACTAATATAGCAATCCACTTGTGTGGGGGGGTTCTCTTCCCCTTGGCTTGCATGCAGGAATTGTAAACAAGGCTACTTTAGGGCTAATGTACTATTTAGGCTGTCATCCATCCCAAAGCATAGCTCATGAACTTGTTCTAGGCAGCCAGGGATCACAATTAATTCAAAGCAAATAGCATAGTAAAAGAAATATCAATAAAATATGCCTAGCATAAACCAGAAGCATACTCACATACAAATATATACACCATGAGTCAATACAGAGTGAACACATTTATTTATCCAGGCTACACTAGATGGGGACCATGAAACATCCTCACTGTTAAATAAATAAAGATACTAGAAACCTCGGAGCACTCTGAAAGGCACAGTCACCATATGGAGGGACAATCCTTTTACTACCCAGAGAAAATCAGAACAAAAAGTAGTTTGGTAGAGAGTCACTCCAATATCTCAGAATTTGAACTCACAGAGTGATCCATGTACCTCGTTTAATCCTCTAGTCTATTGTTCCTTCATGATTACTTCTTCTTGATCTAGACTAGGATCTTATAAACTTTGTCATAGGTAATATCCTTCTTTATTTGGAACCCTTGTGGATCTGACTTGTTCATTCTTCTAATTATCTGTGTGATGTATTTTTTTATGTACTCAAAATTTCATTATTTTCTATTTCTGTTGTAAGATTTTTTTCCTTGACACAGTCCCTTTTCCTCACCATCCTTCTTGGGCAGTAGGTTATTATTATTTGTTAACCAGGGTTGGGACTAATAATCTTACTGACTACATGTACTTTCCAAAACTAAAATTTGGGGAAAGTAAAAAGCAAGAGCGGAGTCTGTAAGACCTGTATATACAACAAGAGGATCTTCTCTCAACCTCTCCAGTACTAGGACTGGCCCAATATTTCCTCCAAAAGTTCTGCCTCTTGAAATACAAGTAATCCACATGTTAATCACACCCCAACATCCCTATCTATCTAAGCTCTTTCTCCTTCTGTTCTTCAAGATTTCAAAAAAAAGAAAATATGCTCTGATATAGATATAAACAGGAAATGCATGCCTATAGCACATTTATAACTTGCATGCAACTCATGCCTCTAATGTTGGAAGAGCATTAATGACTTTTGGTAATCTCCGCATGAAGCTCTCACTGTCTGCATGCCCTGTTGCTTTCATGTGGCCTACACTCTCTGTGAAATGTAGAACTTTTGATACGGCTTTGTACTCTGCCAGTATACTTGCTGCTGTTGCTGCTTAGCATTATTAAGCATATTTTCAGGGAGCATCAATGAGGGTGTATAGTTTCTCTATGCTTCCAGCTGCTAGTTTTAGCAGGAATTCCCAGCCATTGTGCTACCTCTTCTTCATAAGTGGAAGAATGGACTCTACTGTAATTATTTAGTTTTAAGATGGGACAGATTTCTTATTGTAATTTAGAAAGGCAGAGCCAATGACAAAAATAAAGTCTTTGTGGTTCTTCCACCCACAGATTATGTTTATCTCTTCTTATTGTCCTGGCAATAAAAAACAATCTTTCTCTAAAAGAGGATCCTTTGACTCATGCTCCAAGGTATTTGGAACATAAACCAGTCCCAGTTAAGTACATCCAGAAGACTTATTTTTTTAACCTCTATTTTATGTTCACTCTTAGTCAGGGTCCTTATAAGAATACCCATTCTTTTTTAGATTTAAGAATTCTTCATGACTTCTTGCTTAATGTCCAATTGCTACACTGTACCTAGATAATTCCATTTTAGATGATGAAACTTCTGAGGATTCTCTGACTTCCAGGATCTGAGTTCTCTCAAACCCAAGATTCTTTTGATCTCGAATGCATTTGAATCGGAGCCATGAAAGAGTCATAAAAAAAAATGCGGCAAACTCAGGGGGAAAACCTACTGTTTTCCCTCTGAACAGAGGTGTGAAGATTAAATTAACTCCCCTAACAATTTTTAGATTGAATCACCAAAAGTGTACACATCCCACTTAATCTTTAAGTGGGGGAGGTCTGTGACCCACATGTGCGATAGTAGGTGACGAATCAAAATCGACTGACTGCCCGCTGGGCAGTCCTAAGCAAAACTATAGACTATAATTTGTCCATGTAGAAGGCAGCACAGGAAGTGACACAAAGAAGTATCTTTAAAGGGAGTTGCAACTTCTTGTGAGAGAGTTCTCTCATTCTTTGGAGTTCTGAGTTTGAGTTAGAGGCTGATAAAGAATCTGCTTACTGCACTTGAGACCTTAGACTTGGTGAGACTGTTCTTAAATCTCTCCCTTTGGACTGACACATGGTGAGTGAAAAGAGATGACTCCTTTCCTGGTTTTTCTGAAGAAATTAGCCTCAGGAGAGACCTACCCTCTTGCTTGACCAGGGGTCGGAGCAAAATATTTAGTGTGTAAGCTAGATATCTTACCCTTTCCTCTCTCTGATTTTCACTCTTTCTATATTTTATAAATAAATTTCTGGAATTTCATAAAATTCCTGGTGACCCTATTCTCAAATAATTCAGTCCAACCTTTTGTAAAAAAAAAAAACCCTCAGTGGGCAGCTGGGTAGCACAGTGGATTGAGAACCAGTCCTAGAGATGGGAGGTCCTAGGTTCAAATCTGGCTTCAGCCACTTCCCAGCTGTGTGACCCTGGGCAAGTCACTTGACCCCCATTGCCTAGCCCTTACCACTCTTCTGCCTTGGAGCCAATACACAGTATTGACTCCAAGACGGAAGGTAAGGGTTTAAAAAAAAAAACCCTCACATTTCTACCCCCTACAGAGGGAATATACCCGCTCTAAGACACATATGTGGCCATCCATTGATCAATCATACACAAAATTGATGTTTTAAGGACCCTCTTAACAGAAACATTTTACGCTCTAAAATCTCTGGCTCTGAGGGAGAAGAGAAGGGAATAGGTATTTATATAGCATCTATTATATGATAGGCACTGTGTGCTAAGTGCTTTTTTATAATTAGTACCTCATTTGTTCCCCCACCAATATTCTTGCAAGGTGGGTGTTATGATTACTCACATTTTATAGTTTAGGAAACTGAGGCAAACAGAGGTTAAGTGACTTGCCCAGGATCACACAACTATTAAGAATCTGAGTTCAGAATTGAACTTAAATTTTCCAGACTCGAGCACTACATTCACAGTTCCATCAGGTTTCACTAACATTTTTTGTTCTAAGATCCTTTCTTGCACTTGTATTCTGTATTCTAATAACTTGCTAACATAAAAAGACCATGTTCTAATATTCAATTTTTTAAAATTCTATGTTAAAGTCCTTTCCACCTGTAATAATCTGTGTTCTATGTTCAACAGCCTCAGGTCCCTTCCAGCTCACATATTCTATACTCATTCATTCTTCATTCTAAGGTCCTTTTTTACCTCTTTGTATCAAAGGATTTAAAGGTGAAAAGGGGCTTAAGAAAACATTTATTTCAAAGAATTCATATTACAGATGAGAAAAATGATAACAGAGTTGTTAATTTATGTAAGGTAGCATAGGTAGGAAGAACCAGAGCTGAGCCTTTATCTGTTAGGCCCTTTTCTAATTCTAATATCACTTATGAGTTGTGTCTGCAACTTTTCCACCATAGTTTAAAGCACAAACAGTGCTAAGTCTATTTATCTGGGATATATTAAGGAGGAAAAAGGCAGGCTCAGGATTCCTGTAACTCCGGAATATTTGTAGACAGAGTAGTGCTATCTTCCTTTTCAGAAGCTGTTTCACAATCATTATGATTCTGATTCATTTAAGATCTATACATATACTTGCACACATGCATAATGAAGGTACCTTCTCAATCCTGCTGTCAAATGTACTGATTGTTATCCATTTCAGCGTTATTGAAACAGCTCTTTAGAACTTGCCCACAAATGCAGACGGTTATTTATCCCGGGCATCCTTCCATCCCAACCCATCAACCATAGCACTTTAGAGACTTTGCTCTTGTATTTTAATGCATCAGCAAAATGGAGCACTTTATATGGCACTGAAAGTATTTGGCATGTGGGCTCTGACCAGGGTTGGAAAGAGAGTCAAGAACTAAAAGGAGCATATTTGCATTGGTTTAGAATCTTTGTCACTCAGGGCTGGAAGATGACTTGGATGTCATGGAGTTCAACCTATGGTTGGCCCATTGCTTAAAAAATTACTGGGAATGGGGAATTCACTACCCTACGTGGCATTCTTATTCATTTTCGGACAGATAAATTGTTAGAGGGCTATTCCTTATGGTAAAACTTTTCCCACTAAAATTTGCTTTCTTTGCAGCTAGTTCTTTTTTCTACAACAAATCTAAAATCTCTTTTTTTTTATCTCCAAGTCCTTCAGATGTTTGAACAAATCAATGAGATTAAAATATTAAATTATTAAATACTCATGTGGAACCATCATCTTATCTACTTAGATGTTTTTACTAATAATATCCATCACAAACCCTCTGGTTCCCGAATATCATATGTGACTCTTGGCCCCCATTCCCCATAAATTCACAAGTTTTCTCTCCAGTGTACTAGATGGCATTCTCAGGAGAGTTCCAATGAAGTAATTTTTAAAAAGTAATTAAAAAAAGATGTGCTCTCTACCTATTATTCCTTCCTCTTATCACACAAGCCCATCTTCTCTTTCTATCATTCATCTTCCCAATTCTATTTTTTATTCTTGTTCTTTAAACATTTTATTGGTTCAAATAAAGATCAACATTTTTCAAAAGCTGGTCTATATAAAAACTCCAGGGGGCATATCTGCTTGACACTTTTTATCACATGCAAACACATACATTGTAAAGTAAAACAAACAAAAATATTCAAAGACAACTCTGATCAATGGAATGGCCACAGATGGTTAGAGAAGAAAGAAAATGAAACAAACAACCTACACAGTCAATACAAATTTGT
Source organism: Monodelphis domestica (assembly GCF_027887165.1). Lineage (NCBI taxonomy): Eukaryota > Metazoa > Chordata > Mammalia > Didelphimorphia > Didelphidae > Monodelphis > Monodelphis domestica. The sequence continues at coordinate 690,261,898 of NC_077227.1, read as the reverse complement.
AAAGTTCCTTCTTTTTTCCAGGCACTGTTCTAAGAAATAGAGGTACAAAGAAAGCTAAAAGACAGTGACTCTACTCAAGAAGATTGATGGACTCATCTATGAAATGGGGATGCTAATATCTGCCTCACAAGGGATGTTGTAGAAAATGCATGAGATAGTATATGTAAAATATTTTTCAACCTTTAATGCATTTTGTAAATACAAACTCATAAGTGACTTGCAAAGGTCACATAGTTAACAATTCACTGGGTTCTAAATTCAGGTCCTTCTGAGCAAATCAAACATTAGCAAAGGCTACCTCTCAGTTAACTTTGTAAAGATCTTCAGAAAAGGAAAATATATTAAGTGCCTTGTTATGATATTTAATCTTAAGTGATGGAAATTATATTGGGCCATCCAGTTCAGCTTTTTGGGCCTCAGTTTCCTCATCTTTAAAATAGTTAGTAGTAAAAAGTAAGTAAAAAGTAAAGTAGTTTAAAGTACTTTACTTTAAAGTAAAATAACTATGCAATTTGTTCCCTAAAGCTATTATAGTAAAAGCATTTTGGAAAAGTTAAAGTAGTATTTAAATACAGGCTAGTCTATCAGATTAAGAGAATATTATCACTTTAAGACACAAGAGGTGACCTGGCTACCATGTTGTATTTCTCATTCTTCCTTGCACCATTCAATAATGGTTTGAAATACAGAAGATCCAGCAGTAAGAATATATCTTTGCCTGACTCTTACTGCATACCTGTCTTTAAATTGAACTATTTGGGAGGTAAATGTCTGAAATATGAAAAGTGAAATCATTAGTAAATTAAATTAAATAGAATAATATACCTGTTGTATCTGTGGGAAAGGAAGGAATTTAAGACCAAACAAGAGATAGAGAACATTACAAAATGTAAAATGAATGACTTTGATTATATGAAATTAAAAAGGTTTATTACAAACAAAAGCAAATGCAACCAAAATTAGTAGAAAAGTAGCAAACTGGGAAGAAAATATTTTTATAACAAAACTCTCTGACAAAGGTTTAATATCCTAAATATATAAGCAACTAAGTCAAATGTACAAAAAATTAAGCCATTCCCCAATTGACAAATGGTCAAGGGACATGAATAGGCAGTTTTCACATGAAGAAATCAAAACTATCAATAAATACACAAAAAAAGTATTCTACACCCCTCCTGATTAGAGAAATGCAAATTAAAATAACTCTGAGATACCACCTAGCAGACTGGCCAATATAGACAGCAAAGAAAAGTGACAAATATTGGAAAGGATATGACAAAATTGGGACACTAATACACTGCTGGTAAAGTTGTGAATTGGTCCAAACATTCTGGAGGGCAATTCAGAACTATGCCCAAGTAGCTTAAAAAATGCTTGCCTTTTGATCCAACCATACCACTGTGAGGTTTCTATCCCAAAAAGATAATAAGAAAAATATTTTGTACAGAATATTGTATACAAAAATATTTATAGCCATGCTCTTTGTGATGGCAAAACATTGGAAAATGAGAGGATTTCTATCAGTTGGGGAATGGCTGAAAAAAATTGTGGTGTCTGATGGTGATGGAATACTATTGTGCAAATAATGAAATGGAGGATTTATTTCTATGTGAACTGGAAAGACCTCCAGAAACTGATGCAGAGTGAAAGGAGCAAAACCTGGAGAACATTGTACACAGATACTGATACACTGTGGCACAATCACATGTAAGAAGAAATTAGGAGAAATAATTCTATCCACATCCAGAGAAAGAATTGTGGAAGCAGAAACACAGAAGAAAAACATATGATTGATCACATGGTTTGATGGGAATATGATTGGGATTTGGTTGGTCAAAGATCACTCTATTGTAAATATGGATAACATGGAAACAGGTTTTGAACAATGATACATGTATAACCCAGTGGAACTGCCCATCATCTCAGGGAGGTGGGAGAGAATAGGGGAGGGAAACAACATGAATCATGTGACCTTGGTAAAATTTTCTAAATTAACTAATTAATTAAAAGAAAGAAATCATACTATAGCTTGACCATCATCTTCCATTCTATTTTAATTTGTTGAGAGGCAATATTTTATGACCTATTTTAATAACATCTTAGATAGAACATTTTAACATTTGCAAAACACTTTATATTTATTCCTATTTAATCCTCATAATAACCCTATGAAGGGGCTATTATTATCCTCATTTTTAAAATGAGAAAAAGGAGGCTAAGAGAGAGGTTAGGTAACTTGCCTTGAAATGCACTTCTATCAAAAAAGAAAAAGAAGAAAAGAAATGCAGAGCTATTAAGTATCTGAAACAGGATTCAAGCTCAAATGTCTGTAAGCCAGGGGCTGCCTAGACCATGCAATAATCATAGAAAGCATCAGAGAGAAGCTAAATCTTTGCTTTTTCAAGGCCATAGTACTTTGTGTTCCAGCTGGGTTAGAATGACTTTGACAGGAAATGTAGAATTGGTTACTCAGTGGGAGCAAGAGATATAGGGTAGAGGACTGGCAGAATGGATAACTGAAATGATAGTGTGTAGCCTCAAACAGAAACTGGGGATAATGATACCTAAATTATGGGGTCAAGCCAATATGAATAATCAAAACAGAGAGGTTGAGAGACTAAGGACTGGGAAACAGAATAGATGCCAAATATAGTTCAATTTAGTTTATTGTTTTAAATTATTTTAAAGTTTTTTTTATTTAGAATATTTTCCCATGGTTACATGTTTCATGATTTTTCCCACCCCTGTGATCAATCATATATTTTTCTTTTGCATTTCTACTCCCACAGGTCTTTCTCTGGATGTTGTAAAAATAATAAATAATAAGGATGGCAAGTTACATAAAATAAATAGGGTAACTCACTAGTGGAGGTTCAAAAGTATTCAGATACTTTTGATAGACGCAATCAAAAGTATTTTCAGTGATGAAGTGAAGCTCAAATGTGGTCTTCCCTTTAGGGCCAAGCACAAGGATGCTAAAGAGACTCTTATTATAAAAAATATATATTTATTGAAATATATAAGCATAAAAGAGGATTTATAATTCTAAGGGATACAAAATCCACCCAAATAAACTCCCTGGTTCCATAAGGAACCATTTCTCCTGTGTTTCACAGGCTACACTACTCCTCCCAGATCAGACTAACCCAAATTTATACTATCTAAATAAAAACTACCACTATTATCCTTATAATTCTAAACTTCACCTTCAAATTATAAAATAGCAAAGCCTAGCTGGTTGAGTCTCAACAAGAATCAAGTCTATTAAGACTCAGAGTCCAAACCAAAGAACAGGTTTTTCTTTGGTCTTCTCAGAGTTAAATCAATCTATAAAAACTGTAATATATAGTCAATAGTGTTTTCCAAGTTGGGGAAGGAAAACACTAAGCTCCTTCAGATCTTTTGCTCAGACACAGAGAGAGAGAGAGGCAAAGAGGTTACCACACACACCCCCCAGGCCTGAGAGAGAGTCTCTGAGTGTGTGTCTCTGCCAACTGCCAGAGACCAACTCCTCGCTTCCAGAGAGGGTAAATGACACAGAAAAAAAATGGTTATAAAGGTCAAAAATTGAAATTAACATGCTCTCTCAGCTCTGCTTCAAACACCAATTCTTTTCTCAAACCAGCCACTTTATTTCTTATCTCGAAACTAATAAAACAATACTTATTTTATAATATCATCCTTATAATATGGATAGCATTCTTTCTTATCCCTCTGGATTATCCTGGATCATTGCATTGCTACTAGTAGAGAAGTCCATTACATTTGATTGTGCCACAGTGTATCAGTCTCTGTGTATAAAGTTCTCCTGGTTCTGCCCCTTTCACTCTGCATCAATTCCTGGAGGTCATTCCAGTTCACATGGAATTCCTCCAGTTTATTATTCCTTTTAACATAGTAGTATTCCATCACCATCAGATACTATAATTTGTTCAGCCATTCCCCAATCAATGAACATTCCATCATTTTCCAATTTTTTGCCACCACAAAGAGCTCAGCTAAGAATATTTTTATACAAGTACTTTTCCTTATTATCTTTGGAGTACAAACCCAGCAGTGGCGTCATGGCTAGATCAAATGGAAGGCAGTCTTTTAAAGCCCTTTGTGCATAGTTGTAAATTGCAGTCCAGAATGGTTGGATCAATTTACAACTTCACCAGCAATGCATTAATGTCCCAATTTTGCCACATCCCCTCCAACATTTATTACTTTCCTTTGCTGTCATATTGGCCAGTCTCCTTTGTGTAATGTATTGCCTCAAAGTTGTTTTGAATTGTATTTCTCTAATTATGAGAGATTTAGTGTCAGAGACCATATTTGGGGACAACTTGACCTGAAACAAGATTAAGGATCTTTGGGAAACTGAACAAACAAGTTACCTCCCGAAAACAGGCGTCGCCAAGACCAACAGCCACAAACCATAACAATAACCATTCTTCATGTTCCCTCCTGGTACAAGCAGTCTTTAATCATCACCACCCCCCTTTTTACCTCAAGCATATATATTCTGCCTTGCACCTGCAATAAACAGAGCCTTGACACTACCAGATTGACTCTGTCTCTCTATTGCGTGCTTGGTCTCCCTCTCTCTCCCCCTATGGTCTCTTTTTAGGTGGCTGCTTCCCGGACCCCACAGTTGCAATTCCGGCAGGCCCGGATAATTTAGAATACTTTTTATGTGTTTATTGATAGTTTTGATATCTTTATCTGAAAACTGCCTATTCATATCCCTTGACCATTTATCAGTTGGGAAATGGCTTGATTTTTTTTTAACAATTGACTAAGCTCCTTATAACTTTGAGAAATTAGACCTTTGTTAGAGGTCTTTGTTATAAAGATTTTTCCCCATTTCATTTCTTCCCTTCTAATTTTGTTTGCATTGGTTTTGTTTGTGCAAAAAAAAATGTTTAATTTGATGTAATCAAAATTATTCATTTTACATTGTGTAACATTCTTTATCTCTTGCTTGGTCTTAAGTTCTTTCCTTTCCCATAGATCTGACAAGTATACTATTATATGTTCCTCTATTTATTCATAATTTTCCTCTTTATATTTAAGTCATTTACCCATTCTGAGTTTATCTTGGTATAGGGTGTGAGATATTGATCTAAGCCTAATCTCTCCCATATTGTTTTCCAATTTTCCCAGCAGTTTTTTGGCAAAGTGTAGGTTCTTGTCCCAAAACCTGTCATCTTTGGGTTTATCAAACACTATCTTGCTGAGGTCATTTACCCAAAGTCTTTTCCATTGATCCACCCTTCTGTCTCTTAACTAGTACCATATTGCTTTGATGACCATTGCTTTAGATTAGAGTTTAAGATTCAGTACTGTAAGCCCCCATCCTTCATTTTTTTTTCATTAGTTCCTCTTGATATTCTTGATCTTTTGTTCTTCCAAAAGAACTTTGTTACATTTTTTTTTCTGAATCTATAAAAAAGTGTTTTGGTAGTTTGATAGGTATGGCACTAAATAAGTAAATTGATTTGGGTAGAATTGTCATTTTTATTATATTATCTCATCCTACCCATGAGCAATTAATGTTTTTTTCCAATTATTTAGATCTAGTTTAATTGTGTAGAAAGCGTTTTATAGTTGTGTTCATGTAATTCCTGTGTTTGTCTTGGCAAATAGATTCCTAGATACCTTATGTTGTCTAGTGTGATTTTAAATTAATTTTCTTTTTCTAATTCTTGCTACTGAGTAGTGTTGGAAAAATATAAAAATTCTGATGCTTTATGTGGGTTTATTTTGTATCCTACCTACAACTTTACTAAAGTTGTTGATTATTTCCACTAGCTTTTTAGTTGATAGTTTAGTCTCCTAATTGCCTACTTTAATCCCTTCAATTTCTTTTTCTTCTCTAACTGCTACTGCTAGCTTTTCTAGTACAATGTTAAATATTAGAGGTGATAGCTTCACTACTGATATTATTGGGAAGGCTTCTAACTTATCCCCATTGCAGATGATGCTCGTGAATGGTTCTAAATTTATACTGTTTGTTATTTTTAGGAAATGCCCATCTACTCCTATACTTTCTAGTGTTTACAATAGGAATAAGTGTTATATTTTGTCAAAGGCTTTCCCTGTATCTATTGAAATAATCCTGTGATTTCTGTTGGTTTGGTTATTGGTATGGTCAATTATGCAGATAATTTTCTTAATATTAAACCAGTCTTGCATTCCTGGTCTAAATCCCACCTGGTCAGAGTGAATAATACTTGTGATAATTTTATAATATGATTTCTGAGATGATACTCATCAGTAGATGCTTTAAAAATACTGATGACTAAGTACTAATGATTATACTACAATTGTTAAGCTAGAATGCATGGAAAAATCAGCAAAGAAATTTATCAATAGATTAGACTTAAATATATAAATATAGATATAGATATTTAAACATTCAAGATGTTTTCCACATCTGTGATTATATCAAATTTCCATTTCTATAATACATATAATATCATTGTTGTTCTAATGTCATAGAGGTGTGTGCCCTAGCTGGAATAAATGATCCTGAGAGGAAGTATAGAATTGGTTACACAATGGGAAGCAAGGGATAGAGGGAGCGGGGGTTGGCAAAGTAGAAAACTGAAGTGCAAGGATATAGTCCAAAATAGAAGACAAAGCTGAGGATCCCTAAATTGTTGGGTCAAGCCAAGATGAATAAGAAAAACAGAGAGAATGAGAGCCTAAAGACTTTGAAACAGAAAATAGATGATAAAATAGGCCAATTTAAAGAGAGAAAGTGGAGGAGAGACAGATGGACAGAGAGAGACAGACAGACAGAGAGTGAAAGACAGAGACAAAGAGAGAGATTGAGAGACAGAGATAGAGAGACAGAGACAGAGACAGAGGGAGAGAATGTGTAATTTCCCCCTTTGGAATCCAACTATAGAAACTTACTCATGTCTTTGTCATGTCTCATCATGTCTCAGAGTATGGAAATCACTGGGGAAAGATCCAATTCATCTCTGCCTGTCTGTGGATTCCAGGAGTGAGATGGGGCCATGATATGGGGTAGCTTATTCACTATAAAAGTTAAGAGTAGCAAGATATGGCTTCAGGCTCTGCTGTTTATAGCACATCTGCAAGGATCTTCCAAGGCATTTCCTTTCCTTCCTATCTCAGCAGGAGGATGGAGAGAATGATGGAAGAGATGATAGATTACAGGTGGGAAACCTGAGCAAAATAGCAAAATTAAGGGGGGAGGGAGAAAAGAAATCCTGTCTTTCTTCTAAAGGGAAAAGGAAGGTTCAATTCCATTAGAATGATATTTTCCTTCCCAGACAATTTGACCTATTTGATTATATTGAACTTTGAAGTCTCTTTTTAAAACTTGCTTTTCCTCAAAAACACTTTAATAAGCTCTGTTTCTTTCTTTAAGTTAATTATTTTTTAATCTTGCTTCCCACTAAGTCTCTTTCTAATCTTGTCCTTTTGCTTATCTTGCCTATTTCTTATAGGTGATAATTTTCAACAGCAGATACGTGCTTTTGAACCTGCTGAATAAGTATTAAAAAAAATACAATAAATACACCCCCCACCCAACAACTTTAATTTGTGATCATCGGCATTCCTACTGGGTCTAGATATATGTCCCAGTTCAATAGTCAATTTGCCAGTATGCAGAAAGTTTTGAGATTAGTGGCAACTTTACCAATCGTTTAGTTCAAGACTCATCTCATACACTAGATAGGTTGATGCATATTTTTTTTCAAATGTGATTTGTGGTGCCATGGATTGATAACAATCTGATTCCTGACCTAATTTTGTTGAGAGGAAGGATGTTAAAGATAGCTTTCCACCATTAATTCTAAGAGGGCAAATACATTAGCTCTGTGTTCTATTTGTACTAGTTTCATGGTGGGTACTAGATTAGAAATGTATCTCTCTGGTTCTCTCAAATATCTCCAGTTCAGCAATTATGAGCAGGAATGTTAGGGCAAATGTTTAACAACTGAATGTAGGGGGTAAAATAATTTAAGTGGTGCCCTTTAATATGCATTATTAATATTTTCCAAAATATCTTAAATATAGACAATTAACAAAACAATGAATCATGTCATGTTTGGGGCATTTGCCAATTTCTATGTGCAAATGTTCCCGATGAAAATGTAGCAATCAGTTCTCTTGAGATAGTAGAAGTTGGCTCCAGTATACCTCTGCTGCAAAGTAATATACATTATTTATGTTTATATGTGTAAACATTTATGCATGTTTTGTTATATCATATTGTTATGTTATATTGTGCTACATTACTTTGCATTGATACTTTATATAATATTTTCTTATATTATACTATATTATATAAATGGATATACTAGAACAAACCTTGAAAATGTAATATGAAAGCCAAAATAAACTTTAGGAAATAATAGAATATAGATTGATAGAACAGAAATAGATGTTAGAACACAAAAATCTTATCATTTAGAACATTAGATGCAGAGGAACTTATACCATATAATGTAAGAACTGGAAGAGTCTTTGATCATTAAAAGTTAGAATTGGAAGGGAATTTTATTAATTTCAACCATCTTATCTAACAGAAACAGAAATGGTGACTCAATTTACATATATAAGATCCTACTGATCTCTGTGTGTAATTTACTCATAGTCACATATAGTCAGTGATAGATGTCAGATGATTAATCGCAGGATGGTGAATCACTGAAAGAGGGGATCTTTGAGCCAGAAACAGTCTTATATATTATCTAGAGCAACCCCTTAATTTGTAAATAAGAACCAAAGAGAGTAAATGGTCACAAATTATGGTCACAAAGTTAATAACTATCAAAGTGAGGCCTCAAACCCAGGTCTCCTGGCTCAAAATCCAGTACAACTTGTGCTCAAAACCGTGTCTTCACTCCAACTTTAGGGCTCATTCCTCAAGACCATGCTGAATGAGAGAATTGCAAAGAAATGAGCAATAATCACTCTCACTATGAGTTAATCATTGTAATAACATGTATCAACCCCAAGAATATGTTAGAAAACAGATGCTCTGAGATTTATGGAGATAGGCCTGGTATATCAGAACAACAAATTCTGCAAAGCAGACAAGACATTCTGCTATTTCATAAACTTTCCAAAATGGTAGAGCTATTTAGCTTAGCAGAAATATCCCAAATCACATGGTGGGAGGAGGGGGGGAAGGTGGTGCCTCTGTTCCCTTCCAATCCTTCAAAAGCATGACTCTCATCTACTCTTCTTCTTGAGTTTATTTCAGTTTATTTCCACTAAGCAGAAGAGAAACATCAGTCAGCATGGATGTTTTTTTCCAAGTCTGTCAAACAGTAACCTGGGGATAGAGAAACTAAGAGAAAGATATTAGTAAATCACAGGGGACTGCGAATACATCACATACTGGTGTCAATTCAGGAAATCTCTGGGTGTTATAATAAGTATCCACAATAGAGCCTTCCACCTAAACAAGAAAGGCTAGGCAGAATTTTGTAATAATTAGTGCCATCCAACAAGAAAATAGCTTGCCCCAGGAGGTGGGTTAGGTTCCCTTTCCCTAGACATCTACAAGTAGAGGTTAGACAGCTACTTGTCAAGACAGCTGTAGGTAGGATTCCAAGTTCATTGTTTGAATGAGTGATCTCTCAGGTGCCTTCCAACTTGGAGACTCTGAAAACCTATGTGTCCAATATTTTTCAATGCACCCATATTTCAGGGATTTAATCAAAGGAATGTCATTGAAGATATCTTTTGTGTGTATTAACAAAAGAGTTTCACTGAAGGAAACTGTTTGTGTGTGTATGTATATATATATATATGTGTATATATATATATTTGCATGGGTACATATGTGTATATGCATATTATATATGAATATATATAAATATGTTCATATATAAATAAAAAAACAATAAGTGTTTGCTTAGTAGCCTACAATGTTCCAGTTACTATACCATAAGCCAGGAAAATAAATACAAGGAAAGAAACAATTCCTCCCTACATATTTGTTTAAATCCTAATGGAGTAAGGAGACAATAAATATTATACACACATTGTATGAGTACACATACATGTATTACATAGACTTGCATATGTATGTGGCAACTATGTGCCACAACAGATAGAGCTTTGATCCTTAGAGTTGAGAAATCCTAAATTCAAATATGACCTTAGTCTCTAGTTGTGTGATCTTGGGTAACTCACAAGACTACTACTAGTTGCTCCAGTTTCCTCAAATGGCATTATTGTCATCATCATCATCATCATCATCATCATCATCCCCCAGTCCTTCAATTTTTTTATAAATCATGGAAACCCATCTTACAACAATGACACAAACTCCATGGCTGCCCTTTCCATTACTGGTTGCATCTTCCCTCTCATAATTGGTGGAGAAAGGGACTCTTTGCTCCCCATTGCTTTTTCTAGGTTTTATCTACCTCCATTCACTGACCTCTTCTCCTTTGAGTTCTATTCTCTCTCTCTCTCTCTCCCTCTCTCTCTCTGTCTCTCTCTCTCTCTCTCTCTCTCTCTCTCTCTCTCTCTCTCTCTCTCTCTGCCTCACACACACACACACATATACCACATACCTAGAGACACAGACATATCTCTGTCTGTGTCTATATGTGTAGTATCCACTGTTTATAGAGCTTCAAGTTATTTCCTTCCTTTCCTCAACAAGTTTGGTACCTGACTCTAGGGGATCTCATGTTAACCACTCAGTTCCTCTTCAACCTACTCACTTCCTCTGATACATTCCTCTAACCCACCTAGTCACATAATCACAAAGGTGGTTACCCTTAGTCTTGCAATCACCCATATATGTATCACCTCCTTGTTCAAGAATTCTGAAATTTCATTATCAGACCATAGTCTGTTGGCTTTCCTCTTCTCCCTTTGTCTTCCCTTATTGAATCCTACTCTTCATAATCACTGCAACCTCCAATTCCTTGACTTCTTAATTCTCTCCCAGGCCATTTCCCTGACACTAACTACTATCTCCTCTTTTCTCCAACTTGACCACTTTGTAAACTAGTTCAACTCTACACTGTACCTTTCTCTCACATTCATGGCCCTCATCATATTATGAATTGTCCATTGCCAAGCCTTAACATTAGCCGACTCTTAACCATCCACTTCCCTTGCTGAAAACGCACAAGGTATTGAATGAAGTGAAAGAAAATGTTCCTTACAAATTTACATTATGCAACCTCACCTAGAACCTCATGATTTCTAGGTGATCTTATTATTTCTCCTTTATTACTTTACTATCCCACTTTCCAAAGTAGTTCTTCAAAATATTTCCATCAGTCCTTAAATCTCTCATAGCTTTCCTTCCCTCAAAACTCTTGTCTCATATTTTTTAAAAAGAGGCTATTTTTCATGAGCTCCAATTTATCCCTTCTTCCTTATATTACTTCAGTCATATACCTTTTACCTCTGTCTCTTCAATCTCCTCCTTCACTTCTTTTCACATGAAGAAGTATCCTTACTCTTTACCAAGGTCTACCTATTTATCTATACAATCAACCCTTTCCATACTATTTCCTTCCATCATCTTCATGTTAATTTAATCTCTCCCTTTCTACTGGCTCCTTCTCTAATGCCTACAAACATACTCATTTTTCTTTCTTAAAATCCCCTCATTTGACCCCCAATCTCTCCTGCATTTTGTGGCCAAACTCCTTGAAAAAGCTACGTATAATAGTTGCAAAAACTTTTCTCTCCTGTTGTTCACTTCTTTTAAAAAATATATTTTTTTCAGATCATATACCAAAACAATTTTAATACTCATTTTCTGACATTTTGTTATTCATGTTCTTTCCCTCCCTCCCAGTCAACCTCCCTCCTCAGGAAGGAAGATAATATAAATTGTAAGTATCTCATTCACTTCCTAATTCCAATCGGTGTTCTGACCTCATTATTTAAACAAAAGTCTTTTCTCCATTTGTCATTGATGTCTTAATTGACAAATCCAATTGCTTTGTCTCAATACTCATGCTTCTTGATGTCATTACATCATTTAAAAATGTTGACCAAGGGGGCAACTGGGTAGCTCAGTGGATTGAGAGCCAAGTTTAGAGATGGGAGGTCCTAGGTTCAAATCTGACCTCAGACACTTCCTAGCTGTATGGCCCTGGGCAAGTCACTTAACCCTAATTGCCTAACCCTTACCACTGATCTGCCTTAGAACCAATACACAGTATTTGATTCTAAGACAGAAGGTAAGGGTTTAAAAAAAATGTTGACCTCTTTCTTCTACCTTGTAGTCTTTTCTTTCTATGTTTTCAGAACTCCATCTTCTTCTGTTTGTCTTTCTCAATATCAAACCATTCCTTCTCAGCTTCATTTTTAAGATCCTCATCCAGGACAAACTAGGTGACCAACCCATAGGGCTTTGATCTGAGTCTTCTCTTCTCCCCACATGCTACTTCACTTGGTCACCTCATCATCTCCTATAGATTTAATTACCATCTCTGTTCTGATGATTTTTAAATATACATATTCTACCTTAAACTCTATTCTGACCTTTAATTCTGTATCTCCAACTTCCTTTTAGTGATTTCCTATAGACACCTTAAATTCAACAGGTCCAGAACTGAACTCACAATCTTTCCCCCTCGGCCCTCCATAACTTTCTCTTTTTTTATATAAGGTAACACTATCCTTCCAGCCCCTCAGTAATATCAGAAGAGAGAAGGCATTTTTCAGATATATTGCAAAGGTAAAATCAATAGACCTTCATAACAGATTGTTTATAGGAAATGTTATGGGGTAGTGGGTCTAGGTCATGAAAAGTTTTGAAGCCAAACAGAGGATTTTAAATTTCATTTAGGACACAAATGGTAGGCAATGGAATTTACTGAGTAGAATGTGACATGTTTAGACCCATGTTTTGGAAAATGACTTTGTCACCTGAACAGAGGATGAAATGGAGTAGGGAGAATCTTGAGGCAGGCAGACCCATCAGAAGGACAACCTAGACCCATTTCCCTCTAACACACATCTTTTTTGTGTATGTGTTCCCTTTTCTCCAGATGTTATTGGACAGTAATTCAGGTACTTCTATCCAGATATCCATGGGATTTTGTCAAGGATGCTGGAGTGGTTTGCCAATTTATTTCTCTAGTGGATGAGTGGACAAGTAAGTTTCAGATCTGGATTTGACCCCAAGCCTTCTACATACATGTCCAGGGTGTCATCTAGTATACTATATATTTCTTCTTCCTTCTTAAAACTAATTTAATTTTTGAGGAGACAAGAGTGAGTTCCCAGGTTTTACTTCTAGGATTATACTACAAATGCAATGGAATCTTATCAGAAATGATTATAGAATATAATGTTAGCAGTATAAATTTTACTGAGACATAAGAAACTTCTAATCATGATGAAAGAATCAATTTCACTTCTTTTAATTAACCCTATATCCATTTATTTCAAAATAACTAAGCAAAAAAAGAAAATTATGTAATAATGTAGTGTAATAGTTAAAGGAATTGTACAGGATTGAAGAGGTACAGGGGATAAGGAAGGTTTTGTAACAGGGAATGGAAGAGTTGAAGGGATAAAGGGAATATGGATGCTGCTGAGGTAAAAGGAGAGAGATACCCCCTGCTGATAGGCTCTTTGGAAAATGGGGTTCTGGAGAAATGGGCCAGCTATGATAGCCTGAGAGAATGTCTTCTCTATTGATTGATGTTGAAGATACCCCAGAGCAGGTAAGCACAGATCCTCCTGAGGGACAAGTATCCCCTCCACCAAAGTCACCCAGGAGGGGTATGACAAGGACTGTTTATGTTTGAATGGCTGTCCTTAGGTTCTGCTCCCTTTATGTTCCCCTGAAATGATAGTCCTCCGCTTATCTGACTGCGAGTTATTTAACTCAAGATGACTTTAATAAAAAGTTTGGATTGGGAAGGTATCAAGGTATAGGGAAGAGGGGTTCTCTACACTTTGCCACAGATTGGGTTTGAGTCTCTCTTAGCTTTTGAGCTGAGGCCAGGCCTCACAGGCTTGTGGAGGATTTCTTTTATTCCTGTCTATGCTAACCTATGCTACCTTTCTAAAGTTCAAAGTTTTTAGAAGTAGACAGCAAAGGGAAGAAAAAATTCTGACCATCAGAGCTGATTGGGCCTGTCTTTTCAGACTAACACTCCTAAACACCAGCCTTTCAGTTCTAACCACCCCCCTTAAATCCTTTTGTTCGAAGACACAATCACAAGATTCCAGGTAGAGCACACAGTTGGGAAAAATCCAGGAATAGAGGTACTTCTATCTAGAGATAGGGAGATCCAAGGGCTAGGAAAGATGGTCCTTCGAGAGCAACTGTCACTCACCAAGTCACCTCTCTCCCACCAACTGTTATCATTGTCAATTTCTCTTCACTCTAAAATTCCAACTTCTGTCTGTTCCACCTCAGTGACAGAAAGGCCCAAAATCTAATTCAATTTTCCTTTCCACAGTAGGTTGGCAGGATATAGAAAACTAGTTCTTACAGTCTATAATCAGCTCATCTCTGGATTATTGAAATAGCCTACTGGTTGGTCACCATACTTCAAATCTCTCCCAACTGTAGTCCATCCTTCATTGAGCTGTTTAATTGATCTTCCTAAATAACTGGTCGGATTCTGACCACGTAATCTCTCTCTTCATTAAATTTCATTTGCTCTCTATCACCTACAGATTCAGTTATAAAATCCTTTGTTTGATATTCAAAAATCTTCATAATCTTCCTCATTCCTACCTTTAAAGTATGACAGGGAATTCTTTATCATCTATCCTGAATTAAAGCTAACTTAAGTACCTCACTAGATTGTGAAGACAGGATTAACTCTCCTTTGTCTACCTTTTGATTGAATCAACACAGGCATGAACTAGGTGGTAAAGCTCTGCAAACTCCTTAGTAAATTCACACCCTACTTAGTGCTAGGTGAGAAGCCAGCAAAATACTTGGAGAGCTCAGCCCTTTTTTAAAAACTCAATCAGTTAGAAACTTTTGAATTCTTTTAAGAGTTCACACCCTCAGAAAATGTTCAAAATAGGGAAACTGTGAACCTTTTTGATGAGAAATTGAGAAATTGACCTTCAGAAGGTGAGAAGGGGATCCCATAGACACTGGCCCCCTGGGCAGTGCTAGACAATTTGGAAAGTGTGATTAGACCCTGTGAAGAGGAGAGAAGACAAGGTAACCCTAAAAGCAAGCCCAAACTCCCTCAGAGCAGATGTTCTTTGAGAAGATAGTTTGAGATATGTTTGCTGGACATAGTCTTTTGACTTGGGAGAATCTTTGAGGGAGCTTTGCTGGAGACTGCAATTTGGATTGTGGGCTTGGAGCTCAGCTTCAACTTAGACTCTGACTCCTGGACTACTCCCTTGGATGAGTAAAAGGCTGACTCCTTTCCTACTTTCCTAAGAGACTAGCTTCCATCTTGGAGGAGGCCTTGTAGTTACTTGTACTGGCTCTCCTGGCTGAGGACTAGTATAGATATTTTCTCTTACCTCTTTCACATTTCTCTACTTTATTGTTTTCCCTCTATTTTTGTAAATAAATTTCTGTCTTGAGATATAATAAATATTGGCAACCACATAATTTCATAAAACTATTATTGAACCATTAATTTTTACCTTTACAGAAATACTCTTATATCGTATTCACTAACGATCACTAGCCCATACTCTGAAATCCTCCTTTCTAAACTTTCAAACTTCAGCAAATTTAATGATAAAATTAAATGCAATAAAATTTAAATCTCCTTTCTACTAACCTTCACATATCTCTTCTTTTATTTTTCATTCCAAATTTTTAGAAACCAAATGAAACAAGTGTTTTAATATATAAAGAAAAAGAAGAGAGTACAAAACTGAAATCATACATTTCCTACATGATTATCTTACTCTTCTTCATATCTACATAATAAATCATGTACACTGGTGTCCAAGCCCCTCCCCACATGTCAAAAGATTTCATCAATGTGGTTAACATGAACACATAAATTCTTTCATATTTCACCTTTCTGTGCACTTTCTGGAGGCCACATTCACAGTTTATTCTCCCAACATTAATTCTGTGACTGGGTATAATGTTCTTCTGGTTCCATTCATTTCACTGTTCATTATCTTGAACACACACATATTTTCAGTTTTCTCATATCCTCCATGTATTCTTTAGTCCATTGACAATGGTCCCCTTCCTGTTCCTTAAATAACACTCTCCATCTCTTGGCCTTGGGCATTTGCTCTGGCTGTCCCCTGTGCTTGAAATTATTTAATTCCCTGTCTCTGCCCACCATTTGCTTGTGTTCCTTCACATCTCAACTAAATGCCTGTATTCTATAGGAAATGTTTCCAAATCCCTCTTACTTCTAGTGCCCTTTCTCTTTGAATTCTTTTTTTTTTTTTACTGTAAAAGCTTGTTTGTACATATTTGGTGACTTTCCTCCTATTAGGTTATGAACTCCTAAAGGCAGGAGCAGTCTTTTGACATTTTTTAACATCTTTAATTTTGATTGGCACATTGTAGTTGCTTAAAAATGTATATTGACTGGTTGATTAATAATAATTAGCATTTACCATTTACATAGAGAATACTATGTCCTCGGTACTTTGTTAAGAGCTTTACAAACAGTTCATTTGATTTTTACAACAACCCTGGGAAGAAGGTTCTGCTTTTATCCTCATTTAACAGTTGAGGCAACTGAGGCAAACATAGATTAAGTAACTTGCCCATTGTTAAGACAGCAAATCTTTGAGGCTGGATTTGAACTCTGGTTTTCTTATAAAGCAAAGTGTTCTAAACATCAAGTCACTTTGCTGCCTCTGACTGTAAAATGGGGATAATAATAGCAACTTCCCCTAAAGGTTATTGTGAAAATAAAAATGAGATAATACTTGTCAAGGGCTTAGCACAGAACCTGATATATTGTAATTATATAGATCTACATAGATAGATAATAGCTAGATATATACTATGAACTGTGTTAATATATACATATATATGAGCACTTGAGTCTCAGGGAGAGGTGAATGAAGAGTTGGCCTTAGGAGGAAGTAGAACTAGATTCAGGTTCTGATTTTGCCATATATTAGCTTTCTGTCCCTGAACAAATCACTCAAATGTAAGAATTTAGGAAGTTTTCTAAGACTAAGATTCAGAACAATTGCCAATTATGCCCCTCCATGCCACACACACATGCAAATACACACTCCCATAAATGTACCTATATGCATATTTAAATAAGTCCTGACTTTGTAGGAATTTTTGAAAAGATAAATTTCTTATAACTTTTATGACATTTTGAATGCATCATCCAGATGGAACTACTTAAGGAAATCAATGCATATTTTTAAGTATTTTGGGAGGTCGGTATTAAAGAATAAAATGATAAAAATAGTCTCCGAACAAAACAATTACATTAATTTTCTGTGTGAGCTTATAAAAAAACTCACTGACCTTTTCTACATATCTGTTTCTTGATATGCAAAATGACTAAATGGAACTAGATGCTCTCTAAGGTCTTAGGGATCTATAATGTTGAATCTTTATCCAGGTCTGTCATAGTGTCTTCTGATGTCGTACGTAAGGGTCTCTCTAATTATACCATTTTTGCAAATGGAAGAACTAGTATATACAGAATCTGAATTGGAAGGGACCAGAAAGGGGATCTAGTCCACCTTAATAAAAATTCCCAGACAAATGACAACCCAAATTTAGCTTGAATATACCATGGGACTCAAATATAAGCATTTTGACTCTACGTCTAATGCTCTATCCACTGAGTGTGCTAATAGTCTCTTCTACAAAATTATGAAACCAAATCTCACCTGACTCCACAGGATAGCAAAGTTATTCTTTACCTTTGACTGACTTGTTATTCTACTAACCATAGAGATTTTTTCAAAGTTTTTTTTTTTCATTCCTCTTCAATCTTCCATGGCTTCCCATCCCTTCACTCACTCAGCTGGGAACTTTGCCTCTTATTTTACATTAAAAAATTGAGACCATCAATCAAGAGGTCACTCTTCCTTCTTCCTCATATCACATTCCCAAGATGCCTTCGACCATTATTGCTTCCTTTGAGGTAGCTTTCCAACTACCAAGACTCATAACATAGGTGTCATCCTTGACTCCTCCACTCTCTATCAACCTCTATAACCAATCAAATGTCAAGTACTGCCAGTTTTACCTTTGTAATATCTCTTCTATATGACCCCCTATCTCCCCTGACACTTCTACTACCCTGATACAATCTATAATCAGCTCATCCTGGATTGTTGCAGTATCCTACTGGTTGATCTCCCTAGCTCAGATCTCTTCCCATTGTAATCTATCCTTCATTCAGCTGTTTAATTGGTCTCCCAAAATCACCAGTCTGACCATGGCATCCCCCTCTTTAATGAATTTCATTAGCTTCCTATCACCTGTAGGATCAGTTATAAAATCCTCTGTTTAATATTCAAAGCTCTTCATATTCTCCCTCACTCCTTCCTTTCCAATATTCTTATATTTTATTCTCCAACCCCTACTATCAAGTACTATGAAACCCCACTTTAACATTCTCCTCCTTCTACTAGACACTCTTGCTTCTTATGCTGGACTGGGATTTCACTATAGCTTGGAATTTTCTTCCTTCTCATCTTAGGTTACTAGTTTCCTTTGTATTTTATGTATATCCAATGATCATAAAGGAGGTACTTATCTATCTATCTATCTATCTATCTATCTATCTATCTATCTATCTATCTATCCATCTATTTATCTATCTGTCTGTCTATCTTTTAATCTATCTTTCTATCTATCCATCTATTTGTCTATCTTATCTGTGTCATCTATCTACCTTTCTATCTGTCTATCCATCTATCCATCCATCCATCCATCCATCCATCCATCTATCTGTCTATCTGTCTATCTGTCTATCTATCTATCTATCTATCTATCTATCTATCTATCTATCTATCTATCTATCTATCTGTCTGTCTATCTATCAACCTTTCTATCTGTCTGTTTGTCTGTCTACCTATCTATTTATCCATCTATCTTTCTTTCTATCTATATCAAACTTATTTCTACCTCTGTATATATATATCTATAGCTATATATCTCTATATTTCTCTATGCATATATCTATTTTTATATATACCTCTATGTCTATTATTGTCTCTATGTATTTATCCACATATCTATATTGATATAGATCTAAAGATATCTATAGATCTCTATCTATGTATCTTTCTATCTTTATCTAGGTATCTATCCATGGTCTTCCTTTGTTTTTTCACACTAGAAGCTCCATATCAGATACCCATTATTTGATGAGAGACTCTCTGTTTCAAGCCTTCTGTTCTAAGTTCTCTTCCAATACTGATATTCCCTCTTTGATAATCCTAACTTTTCTAAATTAAACTAAACTCCCTTCCAGGTCTATTCTTCTCAGCTCTTTGTCCCAACAATCTGTGTTATAGAGTCCCTTCCCACTCTCACATTTTGTGGGTCTATGCTTATAAGGCACCAGATTTCTCTTGCCCTTCAAATTCTAT
This sequence comes from Monodelphis domestica, assembly GCF_027887165.1. Classification (NCBI taxonomy): domain Eukaryota; kingdom Metazoa; phylum Chordata; class Mammalia; order Didelphimorphia; family Didelphidae; genus Monodelphis; species Monodelphis domestica. Next base: position 690,242,398 of record NC_077227.1, on the reverse strand, counting down.
TTTTGAAAGAAACAATACCAACAGACTTTTCTAACAGAGAATTTTCTAGGTTTCCTTTGATTGAGTTTATGTTCAACTTTAGAATGCTCATTTTGGATCATTCAGCCAGAATGCAAACAGCCCCATGATTTTTATTGATCAGAAGGAATGTGTTTAAACAATCCTCAATAGATTTACAAATTAGAGAAACTTTTTTCCCTCTATTTCAAATTACATTCAGGGAGCAACTTCCTTCACTTTAATTGCTCGGCTGTGCCTTTATTACACTGAAATTCCCCGTCAGTTTTTAAATGCTGCAGCTGTTTTTTTTTTCTCCCTATTTGTCTCTTTCAGAGTGAACCATTAAGTTGCCATTTCAATCTCCTAAAAATGCTTATGATTGACAAAACTTTATGAAACAGTAACAAATTGGAAGAAAATTACAAACGTGAGCACTGAAGAACTAAAATGTATTCACAGGAAAATCTGCCATTATAGGGTAACAGTGTAATTGGCTGTTTAAATAGATTATAAACAGGTTGGGGGTTCTACCATTTTTTCCTTAAGACTTATGATTTTGTAATTTAACATCATTTTGAATCACAAAGGCTTCAAGTGAAGACTGTCTTGTTTGCTGTTAGTTAATACCTCTCATTTCTATGTAACATTGAGTTTAGATACTCTTTTCTTTCAACTAAGTCCTAAGAGATGATGAGGACCAAGAATAGTATCACTGCTTTGGAGATGAAGAATCTGAGGCACAAAATGTTAAAGTGACTATAGTCACAGACTCATAGCTGGTAGATATTAGAGTAGGAATCTGAATCCTGATCACAACTCAGAGTCTCATATTCTTTCTCTTGTTATATTATCTACTACTAAAAAATTTTAAGGAAAGTATCATAAATCACATAATTATGAAATATGAGATTTTGAAAATAGAAGTGACGGTATCCAGTTCTCATCTAAAAGAAAAATCACTTGTGCAAAATTCCCAAGTACCCCATGCAATTTTTCTTTCATCTATTTTGTTCTTTCCTACTCTATAGGCATGATTCCTCTAAACTCTTCTTCTGAATCAAAACTGAGACATCCAGTGAGACATTGCATTATTCTACTATATAACTTTTTCTTCCATTATTTCCAAAGTGGAAGGTGTCAAAGAACTGGAATCTAAAGAGATGGACATAAATTGGGGAATAACTAAAGAAGTTGTGGCATATGATTTTGATGGAATGCTATACGGTGTTATAAGAAATGAAGAACAGGTGAATTTTGGGAAAACATGGAAAGACCTACATAAAATTATGAAGAACAAAATGAGCACATCCAAGAGAATATTACATACAACAAAAGAAATATTGTTTGAAGAATAAATTTTGTATGTCCACTTTTAGAAAAGGAACTGATAAACAGAAACAACTAAGACATAGTTTTAGATACACATATATATTTTTGTCAAATGATTTCTTCTCTAATGGGTGGTGAGAAAGGAGATAGTTGACTGAGTTTTGTAATATGTCAAACAGATAAATAAATTTAAATAAAGAAAAATGCCTTCTGGTAGTTTTTACCTATGCATCCTTGCTCTTCTAATAAAAATTAAGAGAAATTTAATATCTCTTCTAAAAGATGGCCATTCATACATGAAGATGGTAATCATATTTGTCCCAAATTTTTTCTATAGGCTAGAACATGTTTGATTGTGTTCCTTACATAGCATACTTGTGCATGCTTCATGTCTTCTAGTCATCTCCTTCAGAATCTCTTCTAACTTGTCAATATCCTTCCTCAAATTTGGGTACTAAATTGAATGAAATTTTCCTAATGTGATCTAAGTCAGGCAGAGTTGAAGAGCACTGTCACTACTCTTGTTAAGTTAAAAGGAAATGCTCCACTGGAAAGTAACTATTCCTATACATAATATGAAGTCATTGAAGTAAAGCAATGAACTTAATCTTGGCCATTTTTTCTCCTTAGATTAGTGTCCCCCAGAGACAAATATTACAAGTGTTTCCTTTCTTAGTGTAAAAAAATCTACCACAAATTAATAAATGTGTATCTAAATACTTAATGATGAATATCACCAAAAAAGTTTAGAGACATTGAGCTTGGAAGAATAATTCTTTTTATAGGTTTTCAGTGAAAAAAAATTGAGTCTCATTGAAGAATGTTCTAACTTCATAAATAACACTGAATTCTAAATTAAAGTAGTCCTTGTCCAAAAGACTTATTTTTGAAACTGCAGCTGGATGAATGAATGAAAGATTTTCAATGGGCCATGATGACTGAGGAGAAAATCAGCCATTTTTCCTCTTGCAATAAAATTTACGTAATGTAAAAAGTATTTTTTTTTTTGCTCAGGATTTTTCCCAGCCATCAAATTATTGTACTCTGTTTGGATCCCTAGGTCTAGAAACCTCTAGAATCTGAAGATAAGAATGGTAGACTAGCAATGGAGAGACAAATCTTTTGTGCTAATCTTCTCCACTAACTTCTTAGGATATCCTAAATATTATAGTAGTAGTAGTAGTAGTAGTAGTAGTAGTAGTAGTAGTAGTAGTAGTAGTAGTAGTAGTAGTAGTAGTAGTAGTTGTAGTAATGGTAGTGGTAGTGGTGCTGATGGTGGTCATGGTGATTGTGGTAGTGGTAATGGTAGTCTTGGTGGTGGTGTTAGTCATCATGATAGTGGTGGTAGTGATGGTACAAGTGGTAGTTGCACTACTGATGGTGATGATGTAATTGTAGCAGTAGTAGTAGTAGTAGTAATAGTAGTAGCAATATTTTGTTTTTTGTTATAGTGATCATTGTACACAACCCTAATTATAATCAATCTACACTCATTTATTAAGTGCCCTGTGTGTGTCATAATAAACCTTTACTTTCTGTTCCAAATAACAATGCTAACATCATAGTAACTGACATGTAAAAAGAATGTTTTATTTTCACAAAGTACTTTAACATTATTTTGTATGATCTTCCCAAGAACCCCATTATTATTGTTAACTTGTTATTGCTATTAACCCCGTTTTTTCAGTGAATTGTTCAGGATTATATCCAGTAGATTTCTGAAGTGGGATTGTATCAGTCTCTGTTTCAATTTCTTCATCTAGAAAATGACACAATTAGACAGCTCAGATTCCTGCTAACTAATAATCTGCTCTATGTTTTAAAAGATTCTTTGACCTCTGATTCCTGATGCTCTAAATTTTAACATGCCGTGTTAAAAGGCTTCTTCCAGAAATAACATTCTGTGATGTAAGATCACTTTCAGCTCTGGCATTCTTTGGTTGTATGTTCTAACATTGTGTTCCAAGTTCCTATCTGCTGATATTCTATTCTATGAAATACTTTCCAACTCTGAAATTCTATTAGTCCCCCAAGTCTGTATATTTATTTATTTATTTTAAAAATGCTTAAGGTTTTAGCATTTTAGCATCACTACTAAATGCTTGTGTTTGTTCCTAATTAAAACCATTTTAGGCATTGTATTTTTCAATTAAGATGTAATTTACTAAGCCAATCAATTATTGGATAATATAAAATTCCAAAGGTGCCCCTGAAAGTGCTGCATCAGAAAACTGGGGAGCTATTCATTACTTTATTGAATGCTTACCCCTGGATCTGAGATGTTTAACAGCTGAGTACCAGGGGTGAGCAGAGGGTCAGATCACTGAAAAGTGCTGCAAATGGGTTTTTTTCCCTAGCTAATGCATTACAATAAATTAGGGCAGAATTTAAGAATGAGTCCCTGCTGTTATTCCCATAATGTTTAATAAGTGGCACCAAATGCATGTGCTTTATGGTAACATCATTAATTTATGTTCCAAGCAAAATGGAAATGTTTAACATTAGGAATGGGCATGCTAGAGAACTTAGAGTTTATAAACCTGGCCTTCATTTTGACTTCATAGCTATGAGACTTTGTCCAAGTCATTTATCTTACTGAGCATTAATTTGCTCACTTGTGAAAGGAAAAAAGTTAGTCCATGGGACTTCTAAGATCATTATCAAATCAATTCTCTGATGCTGTCTCGACATGGCATGAGGATGACTTGATTTTTTTTAAACCCTTACTTTCTATCCTGAGTAATAATGCTAAGACATAAGGGCAAGGGCTAGGCAAACAAGGTTAAATGATGTATTAATTAGAATCTTGAAACATAGAGACTACATTTCCCACAATTCCCCTTTCCCTTTCCTATACCTGTGTCCTTACCTTGATTTCCTATTTAGTTTCTGTTCCAGTAGCCCATGCTCTCTCTGGATCCATGTGAGGCAGGGGAATGCTCTCTCAGTTTTTTCCTAGCTTTACATTCCCTTTGTTTCAAGTTGAATATTTAATAAATATTATTAAATATAATACTTAGAGTATTGGATATTAATTTTAATCTTTACGATGACTTGTAAATGACCAGGGTGACACAGTTACAAATCTGTCTGATGCCAGATTTGAACCCCAGTCCTCCTGCCTCCAGGACTGGCCCTCTATCCACTGTACCACCTAGTGCCCCCTGACCTTTGAATTTCAAGACCCATTCCATTGTAGATTATGTCCCAGAAAGTTCAAAGTACCTGGAAAGGATCAACATATGGGATCAACATAGAGTTTAACTACCCTTTATTAGAGTTATATAAAGAGCAATGTATACAGAGAATGATCTCAAACCACAGGAAATCTCCCAGACACTGATGTCATTGCAAGAACATTATACTGAAGTCAGAAGTTGCGAGTTAAAGCCCTGGCTTGAAATTTCCTTTCTGTCTAACCTTAGAAAAGTCTCTTCCTATTTCTATGCCTCTTTCATTTGCAGATTGGGTGTGACTTTACCTTCTCTGCCTACACACAGTGTTTGTAAAGAAAATGCATTATAATTATCAAAACATTATAGAAATATGAACTATTATTGTCATAATGTCCTTTTATTCAAGGTAGAAAGATATAGTTTGGTGGCAGGGTAAATAGATTGCCAGGCCTGTAGTTAGGAATACACATCTTCCTAAGTTCAAGTCTGGCCTCAGACACTGTCTAGCTGTGCTAGCTTGGGCAAGTCACTTAAATCTATCTATCTTAATTAAAATGAACTGGAAAAGGAAATGGCAAACTGCTCCAATATTTTTGCCAAGAATACCTTAAATAGGATCACAAAGAGTTGGACAGGACTAAAATGAGTGAACAATAATAAAATTAGAAAGGTACAAAACATGCATAGATGAAAGGAAGTAAATACTCTAAAGAATCCATCATTATATTGGCAAATTAAAAAGTCATTTTGGTTCCATACAAATGCACGTGCATACATGAACACTGCAATTATTAGGTTTCAAGGTCTTTTGTGTCTTTTTTTTCCCCTAGTACATAAATCCAAAATTTTTATTAGGTTTGAGCTTAGAAAAGGAACAAGATGAAGACTCTGTGGAACTTAAGGGTCAAGGGAAGGCTTGCCTTTCCCATTCCAGTGCTTTTTCAGATGTTTCTATTCACTTTGGGTCCAGATAAGTCACTTTTGCAAGTGTTTCTGGTTTTAAATGTTATAATTCATCGAGCCAAGGTTCATAGTAAGAAATATGTTTCGAAGGCTGCTCCAGTTTTGCTATGGTAAATTTATTATTTAAAGAAAATGTTTTGACATCCAATATTTTAGTACCTTAAAAATGTAGGAAGGATAACTCGGAGGGCAAGCAGAGAGGGGAGATGAGCTCTGACCTTCAGCAGCTTGTTATTCAGGTCAGGGTTTTCAGGTTTGTTGGAAGAGTAGAAGGGGTGCTTGTTGAAGAATCCATCTTGGGATAACAAAAAGACAGTAGAAGGAGAAGACATGATGCCCGAGAGGAAAAAAGTCTCAGATATGGAGGGGAAAAAGATCTCATTTTCAAATCCCAGTTCTATTAATTTTTAACCACTTGTCCTTAGGTGAGTTACTTCATCTCTGGTCTGCTCAATTTTGAACCTTTGGAAAATTAGGTATCTGGAGACACAGCTTATAAAATGCTGGACTTGCAATTAGGAAAACCTAATTACTATTGCTGCCTCAGGCCATTATCAGCTTTAGGTGCTTGGGTAAGTTACTCAGCCTCTTTCTGCCTCAGTTCCTTCATCTATAAAATGAAATTAATAATAGCAACTATGTTAAAGGGTTTTTGTGAGAATCAAAAGAGATAGCATAAAAGTACTTTGCAAATCTTAGAGAATTAAATAATTGCAACTTATTATTATTCTTAGCTTGGATCAGATGATAAGACAAGGGAACTTATATATGAATTTGAGGGAAGTCTCCAATGGAATACCCTCAGGATGTGCCTTTGACCCTATGCTATTAAATATATTCATGAACTACATGGATAAAGACATGGATGGGATGCTTTGCAAGAATGCATATGATGTGGAGTTAAAGCATCATGTTAAAGTGGTAATCAGGATATAAAATATATTGGAAAGCAAGAATATTCCTATGTTCCATTAGAGTCACTATACATAGGCAAAGACTGAAATCTTTTAAGTTCTACCACTCATTCACATCATCTGTCAAAAATGTAGAGATTATGTCTTTTGTGATTCCACTTTCCAATTCACTATCTAAAGGTGAGTATACACAAGTTATTCTTCATATAGCAAATCTATAGATTGTTAAATTTATTGTGGTTGGACTGAATGTAAAATTTGTGGTCACCAGGGATTTAATTATTAAATCCCCAAAATGAATTACTAAAGTAGAATGGAATTTATGGTAGTTTTATTTACAATAGAGGGAAGATATTATGGAATGTGAGAGAGAGAAAACTCCGACTTCCTCTGAGCCAGATAGAAACTCTAAGGCCCTAATCGGGGAAAAGGAGTCTCAAGATGATGGGCCATTCTTGGAGGTTCACACCTCCAGAAAGGTCAAGGAACTAAGTCAGCCTTTATACTCACTATGGTGACCATATAAAAGGAAAGCAGTCTGAAGTCTCCTGCAAGAACTCCTCCTGGGGTCCAGTTCCATAACCAAGTATCTTCACTCCAAGTCTGAGTGTCTGTCTTCCAGTCTCTCCTCAAGTATTTATCTTCCAGTCCAACTCCAAGTGACTTCTTCCACTCTCTCCTCCTAGTGACTCTTCTTCACTCCAAGTCCAAATGATTGTCTTCACTCTAAGTCCAAGTGACTGGTCGATGATCTATATCCATGTGCCTCTGTTTCCTCTATTTAAAGACCTTTTTCTCTTGTGTCACCTCCCCTAAATTTTACATCTACCAATCACAGCAGATGCTCCTCTTCAAGACTGCCCAATCAATGTATGAAATGGGTGTTCACACCTTTTGTAGCAAGTTAACTCTTTTTTGTGGTTAGTCAACACCTTTTTTTGTTGTTGTTAAAATAGGTAGATCTACTTTAAATACTGAGTTAACACTTTGGGGATTAAAATCTAAAAATAGACAGGGGATTACAATTTAATCTTCACAATAAAGGAAGAGCTAAATATCTTCATTGTTACAATCAGGAGATAGCTAAATCCAATATTCACAATCCCCCCTCCCCATGATCTAGTCTCCCCATTGATCATTTAAAAGAATCATCTTGTAGTCCTAAAACCTTCTAACTACAGATGTATACAGTATTTCAATTTCTAAGAGGAAAGTACAATAGTTAGAGAGAAATAGAAAAGAGAGAAAGCAAAGCCAATGTTGTGGTAGGCACGTTGACAAAAAGCCAAATTAGGGGACAGTCCACTTTGGCATAAAAGTGTACAATAAATGTTCAATCTCCTTTTGTTCAATCGATTACACCCAAAAGTTCATTCTCAATCTTCTTGATGCAGTGTAGGTTTTTGTAAGCATCTTTCTTTTCTGGAAATTTTTCTCAAATAAAATTTTAGATCTTGCATTTTTAATAGAAATAAAATACAATCCCCCCTGAAGAGGGTGTTTATCAACACCTGGATCAGCTCAAAGTGATTGAGTTTTGGGTATATGAGTCAATTATCAAAAGAAATAACCAAAAACATAAAAGAAAAATGGAGGAAAAAATTAAGTTTTTTCAGAGAAATAATAAGTCAAAATCAGAATCAACTATAAATAATATTCTCTTGGATCTACACATTTCACTCTTAATTATCTCATGTAATTCTTTTTAAGACTTCAAAAAATTTTAATTAATCTGCTCATCATTTCTTATGGCACAGTAGTATTCCAGTATATCATATACCACAATTTATTTAATCATTCTCTAATTGATAGGTATCCACTCAATTTCCAGTCATTAAGAGATTTGAATAACATTACTCTTACAATATATTCTCTGTGTGTGTATATGTGTAGATGACTGGCAAGACTAAACTCCTTGTCCTCATATTTCTTCTGTGATCCAGACCCACATTTAAGTGATAAAACATCTTAACCAGGACAAGTCACCAGTATTAACTTCAAGATTCCCCAAATCAAGCTAAATTTCCTTCCTGTCAGAAGAATGAATCTATTATTTTTCCCCAAGTTTTGACCTTAGAACAATTTCATTCAAATGCATACTGCATTAAAGAGTTTCTTTTGATAGAAAAAAAGTAATTCATGCCATCAATTGCCATTTTTTATGTTATGGATTATAGACCCTGACTATTGTTGGCATGCATGGCCTTAGATTCAATAAAAGGGGCTCACTGAGAATCTATCATTGGGAAGTGACAAATGGACCTTTTCACCTCTCATTAGCCAGGAGCTAGCAATATCCTCAAATTACAACCATTGTCTATTCCAATGACCTTTGAGCTATTGATCTTTGTAATTTTCTTAAATGAATAGTCTGTCTGTAGAATGCTCACCTGCCAATTTCAAGGATCTATATATATCTCCCTTCCAGTAGCTCTTATAAAAGCTACTAACAATACTTTGGGAAATTAGCTCTTAAGCCTGAACAGCTCAAAGCAGAGATTTGAAAACTATTCTGCCCAATGCAAAGAACTATTGATATTATAGTTGAGAAGATCAGGAAACTAGGGAATCTCATGCTCAAACTAACAAACCAGAATAGAAAGACATTTTTTGCTTCAAGGGAAATTTAACAGCCATCTCTGTTTTCACCAGGGCTTGAGGGAATCATATAACCATTACCTCTCAGAATAGTAAGGGATCTCAGAATATACCTAGTTAAATGATGTCCAAAGAAAAATCCTGTGTACAACATTCTGAAGAATCACTTCTTAAAGATGTTGACAGATGAAGAACAACTCTTCAAAAATGGAATTCATACCAATTTTGGGTACTTGATTCTTTCAAAATGACAATTATTATTCACAGATCTATGTTTGACATTGTTCATCAAGGGTGGGAAAACAGATTAATTTTCTTCCAATAAATGAACCAAATGGAAACAGAATTAAACTTATTTTACTTGATGCAAATATCTTCCCTTCCCTTTAATAAACAACCCCAGTCCCCTTAACTTTAATATTTATTTTGTGATGTCATAGAATTGAGGTGTATCTTTATCTTCATCACCTTCCTTAGCATATTTCCCATTATGCCACTGTGCTTCCTAAAATGTGGCAATGAAATCTGGAGTTGGTATTAATGTTTCTATACAGATAATGCTATAAATGAGAAAAATGCTGGACTCATAGGCAGGGTCTACTTCAGACATTGACTTCCTTTGTAACCCTGCACTATTTACTTAACCTCCTCACTGCCTCAATTAGGACAATAGCAGATAATACAAATTCAAAAACCTACAGAATGTAGATAATAATGGCTTCTCTTTTATAGGGTTCTTGTTGCTTTTAATCTAATGAGCTCTTACATATATATAGTACTTTGGAAACTTGAAAAATATATTATTATTAATAGCTGACATTTATATAACACTTAGTATGTGCTAAGTACTGTGCTATGTTTTTATAATTACTGTCTCATTTTATCCTTACAACAACCCTGCAATGTATCATCAATATCACCTCCATTTCACTAATGAGGAAACTGATACAAAAAGAATAAGGGACTTACCTAGGTTCACATAACTGGTAAGTATCTGAGGTCAGATTTAAACTCAGGTCTTCCTAATTCTGGGTTCTGTCCTCTATAGCATCCTAGCAAGTCTCTCCCTTTCAATTTTTCCATCCAAATCATAGAATTTTAGGAAAGAGCTTAAGGATCATTGAATCTAACATGGACACTGCATTCTACCAAAAGGCCACCTTGCTTTTCTTGGCACATAGGTATGATCTCATGATTACAATTTCCAAAGGCCCCCATCCCTCCAAAATCAGGTTCCAGCATTTCTTTGAAATCTTATCTCTCTCTCTGCTTCACTGAAAGTATACTATACTGCTTAAACAGGACTCCACTCTTTCTCTTTCTCAAATAAAGACTGAACTTTTCAAGCATTATGCATTTGCTCATCTTATTCCTTTTTTCTCTTTTTCTTGACTCTCTTTTCATATTTGTCTTTTAAGAATCATAACATCCACTACAATTCCAGCTCAGATGCGCTTTTTTCAAGAAGCCAAGCCTGATCTACTAATTTTATTGAATAAATATCATTCTTAATTCCTCTTTTAGAATTTTTAAATCTTCATTCTACTTATGCACATGCTGGGTTTATCTCCACTAGGGCAAAGACAATGTCTTTTATCTCCTCTATCTTTCCAACCTCACATTTTGGTGGGTACCTCACCTAGTAGCAATCAAAATACATAACACAGTGATCATTGGTTGAAAGTATCTTTTTGGATTTGGCTTATAACAGCAACCTCTTGTGCTATCCATATCACTTAAGAGAATTCAGAGATAGTGAATGCTGTGTTTACCATAATATACTTTGCTCTCTCCTCTTATATCTCATTAGAGGACTAGAGACACCAGCAATCTAATAGTTAACAATGTCAAAGTTATCTACAGTAGCTCCCTTCCTAGTCGCCTCTTCGTCATGTTTTTCTTATTCTAAATCATTCTGCATACATTTGTTCCAGTAGCATTTTAGTATATAAGTGTGGTCACATATCACTGGCATACTGAAATTTGAAAAAGGTTCCCCTTTGCTTTCACAAATTTCTTAGTTTACTATTGAAGAATATCCTCAATTTGTCTCCCATCTTCTTTTATAATCTTAATTCACACACTGTGGTATGTTCCAGCCATACTGGATCATTTACTGTTTCTTGTTCTTATCCTATAGCATTATTCTTCTACACATATGTTCAGGCACTCTTGCATTTGTGGAAGCCATTCCTATCACAATTCTCCTGAATTTATATATATATACATATATATATGTATATATAAAGGATATAAATGAATGACTATATATATATATATGTATATATATATATATATATGTAATTTCAGGAGAAATCTAATGCCACTATGCCACTATCTCTATGAAATCTTCACTGATTCTCACAATCAAAAATGATTTTTCTTCCTCAAATTATACTAATTCATCATATTTAAAACTAGTCTTTCCCCTTATCTCATTGCTACCTTTCATCATGTATTTGGTTTAAAGTCACACCTTCTCTGGTGAACTAAGTTTTTTGAAAGCAAGGACTTTGTTATGTTTCAACTTTAGATACATTGCAAATGTCACAGTGCCTTATACACAGTAAGCACTTAGGGAATTTTTGTTGAATTAAAATTTTATAAAATGGAATTTAAAGGACTGGGTCAGGGTTGACTGAGGGTTCTAGGCTTTCATTACTTTAAAGATAATGAATAAGTACTGGACCACAAATCAGGGAACTTAGGTTCAAAATCTAGCTCTGCTAATTAACTATGAAAAGAGATTATTGTGTTCATGAAAGGAAGATATAAGAAGATTGGAAATATTAAATGGTGGCCAGTTCATAAAAGGCTTCAATTGACAATAGGAGGACTTTACATATGATCCTGAAAATAAGAGATCACTGTGGAGTTAGGGATAGGAATACCATTGTCAGTTCTTTGCACTAGAAAAATCACATTGATGATTACACACACATACAATAACTGGAAATATTTATATGAAGTGACGTAAAATGAAGTGAGCAGAACCAGGAGAATGATGTAAAACAGTAACAGCAATAACGTAAGATGAACATTGTGAAGGACATACCTATCATTAGAAATACATGGATCCAGTACAACTCCAAGAGTCTCATGATGAAAAAGGTTTTTTACTGTTATAGAAGGAAATTGAAGTCAAAATGCTCCATGAAATTTTCTCTAATATAAGCACTATGTGTCTTCTTTACCAACATCATGGATATTGTGAAAGAGAATTCTTTATTGTCTATCCTGAGTTAACACCAATTTAAGTACCCCTACTTAATACCTCACTAGATTGAAGACAGGATTAACTCCCCCTGGTCTACTTTTGAATTGCGTGAACTACATGTCCCTCTGGTTTACTCTCAAATTTCCTCTGAAAATCTTGGGTTGGGTCCATAGAGGGTAGCTACTAGTTTGAGGTTCAAAAGAACGTTTGTGATATACTCTCCAAAGGCTATAGCTCACAAACCACCACATAATATTTCTCATTAATGGTCAGCCATTAGGCACTACTCTTTATTTTCTCTGACTACATTTTCTTGGAGAAGTGGGATAAAGTCCATCATCCCCATATCAGCAATTACAAGATCAAAGTTTTAAGGCTCAAAGAGACCTAAAATGGAATACAACACCCTCATTTTATAGATAAGTATAATGAATCCCCAAGGGGTTAAGTGGTTTAACCAGGGACACCCATAGAGTTTATTTCAGACTTGTGACTCAAACTCAGAACCTCTGATTTCAGGTGGAGGACTAATGGCATTATACCTGAATGCTTTGTCATCAGTCACTTGCTGGTGAGATTCATAGTCCAAATAGAATTATACTTGTCATTTATTCTACTATGGAAGGATGAAATTATCATTTAGAAAAGTAAAACAATGATCAGCTTTCCTGCTTTGGGGAGAGACAGAGATAGAAACACTCAGGTAGGTCGAGATAACCAGAGAGATAGAAAGTGAGAGGCACAGGAATAGAGATACAGAAAGACACACATAAATATTGACAAAGAAAGGAAACCATGAGAGAGAGAGGAGAGAATGAAAGAGAGAGAGACAGAGACAGAGATAGACAGAGAGAGAGAGAGAGAGAGAGAGAGAGAGAGAGAGAGAGAGAGAGAGAGAGAGAGAGAGAGAGAGAGAGAGAGAGATACAGAGAAAAGGACAGAAGGACAGTACTAAAAACAGAGACAAAGATATACAAAGAAAGAGTTCTAACAGCTATCTGGATAATTAAAGTTCCCCTTCCCTACTATATCATTTTCATATGCCAGGCTTATGTTCCATTTTCCATCCATTTCCATCTTTTTCTTATTTCTTTTCAGGTGGTCTGTGGTATACATCAGTGACAGTATTGATTTTATTTCTACTCCCATATGTCTTCAAACAAAAGCTCTTCATCACATTTCTTCCTTCTAGTTCCCAGATCTCTTCATATTATTATGTTGTCTTACTACATGATGTTATCCCCATCTCTATTCAAAATTCATATATGCTTATGTGTGCACACAGAAACAGATATACCTCCTTGTACCTATTCTGTTCCTTTTGAAAAAAGAGGCAGTCTTCTAGATGCACATTCTAGTCATGGAATACCGTCTCATTAAGTCTCAGTGTTTCCTTTTATTAAATCTAATGCCTCATTGCATTAGCACCTCTTGCTTACCTTGTATATTGGCCATATGTTTAATTTTGTATAAAAATATTAATCCACAAGTTGGGTTTTTTTTTTATCAGCATTTTATTTTCTTAAAGGGATTCTTGTCCTGGTGGAGCACAATCTAGTTTCCCTCTGAGGAAGCTTCTAGTTCTAGATTATAGGTTATTATCATTCCATGTAATGGAAATCACTGAGGGGCAGATTTCCCTCAAGCACCTTGTTCAAATACAACCAATATTTTTTTAACCCTTACCTTCTATCTTAGAGCCAAAACTTAATATTGACTCTAAAGCAAACTTGCCCAGGGTCACAAGGCTAGGAAAGTTTTAGGCCAAATTTGAACCTGTGACCTCCTGGCTTCAGGCCTGGTTCTTCACCTAACTGCCCTAAATATAAATACACTTAACTTATATATAATGTATGTATACACCTAGCTTGCTTTCCCAATGTCTATGTGAAGCAGATATTGTATTTTCCACAATTAATGATAAAGAATTTGAGGTTCCTAGATTTATAACCACCAAAAAATTATGCAATGAATAAATGGAAGCCAAATCATATATAGCTGACATTTCTGTGTTGTAGTTAGAGATTATAAAGGACCCTAAGGGGAGAAGTATTATCTGATTCACTCATTTTACAAATGAGGAAACTGAGGCCCAAAGTGGTTAGGTCCCTTCACAGAATTACTAATCTTTGGATTGGGAAGGAGATACAGAGTCCATCTAATTCAGTGTGTACTTCACTGAGCATCTCCTCTAAAATAAGGATGAAGAATGATCAGTCAGCCTCCCTTTGATAGCTTCTAGTAAGGGAAGTTCCCCATTCCACTTTTAGGCAGCTCTAATTATTTTAAACCTTTATCAAGTATATGTTTGCCTTTCTACATCTCTATCCATCATTCTTTGTTCGTATCTACTGTACAAGGCTAAGCAGAACAAATCTAATCATTTTTACACTTGATAGCTCTGAATGAGTGTTATTATTCGCTTCCTGAAACTTCTGTTGCAGAGACAGAGAGAGAGAGAGAGAGAGAGAGAGAGAGAGAGAGAGAGAGAGAGAGAGAGAGAGAGAGAGAGAGAGAGAGAGAGAGAGAAACATATATAGATAGATGAATATACAGTACATTAAACCAGTTACCTAGTTATCTACCTCTGAGTTTAGTACAAATAGGCAAGTAACATAAACCTAGAGTCAACAGAGGCAAACAAATATTTGTTAAGTTTTTCTTATGTTCCAGGCACTATTCTAGGTTATAGAAATAAAAAAAAGAAAAGATTCTGACCACAAGGTCCTGGTCACAAGGAGCTCCCAATGAAAGAGTTAGACTTGGAACATACAATACAGGTGGTAGAACATTTCAATGAATCTCAGGTGGAGCTTGGCGGCTGGATCTATACACCTATGAGTCATCTAGATAGACATTATCATTCAGTCTTTGCAAGTTATTGAGCTTACCAAGACAGAAATAATTGAAAGAGCAAATGATAAAACTAAGATGGAAATTTAGAAAAAAACATCCACAATAAGAGGATGTAATAAAATCAGCCACTAAAGGAAATGAGTTATCAGAATTAGGAGACCTAAGACAGCATAATATCTCTCTCTCACACACACACAAACACAGAAGCAGAAGCAGCAGCAGCAGCAGCAGCAGCAGCAGCAGCAGCAGCAGCAGAAGAAGAAGAAGAAGAAGAAGAAGAAGAAGAAGAAGAAGAAGAAGAAGAAACTATCCAATAGGACATATTGATCAGTAGTGTCAAATGAAGCAGATAGGTTTAGAAGAAGGACTGATGGAAGACTTGGAATTTAAAATTTAAAGGACCTTTGAAGACTTTGGAGGGAAAAATTGATTTCATTTGAGTGACAAGGTCAAAAGCCAGATTTATAGGGGTTAAAGAATGAATGAGAGGGAAGGAAATGCAGTCATTGAGTAGAGATAGCTTTTACAAAGTGTTTGGCTGAGAAAGAGAAGAGATACAGGACAAATTTTGAGGAAATGGTAGCATTTAATGACACCTTTTTTTTCTGATAGAAGAGATTTGTACATACTTGAATAGGTTAGAGACCAATGGATAAAATGAGATTAAAATTCAAGCGAGAGAAGGAGATGATTGAGGTATAGTCCCTGGGGCTGACTTTGTAATATACACTCATTAAAAGTCTAAACTTTTGACTTCCTATAAATAATGATGCTTCTTAATAAACTGTTTCTCTTGAACGCATGCAGAGCTCTGCACTCAATGTTATTGTTAACTTCCTTTATCAATAATTCACCTGTTAAATCACCTGATATATATCTTAAACCAAGTTTCTTTCATAAATCCTGACACAGAGTTCAGATATATACTAGAGAAATTCAAATAACACCACATTATTGATGGCAATTGCATGTTCCTGCACAGCCACTAGTATATTGTTCTATTTTTTGACTTGGGCATTCTTGGACTCTAAAAAAATTAATTTTACAATACTATGCACCTGATTCTACCACCTTTCTAGTTGACCTTCTCTAGATATTCTCCACCTTCTTGCTAAACTTCAGTGCCAAGAACAGACAATAGCACTACTAAGTCATCAGCTTTCCTTGAGGTATGTTCTCTGAATAAAATGAAGTGAAAATAAGAAAACCCTCCCCCTTCTCCTGCACCTTTTGGGTACTAAAGTGTTTGTGAGTAAATATTCATGGGGGTATGTCAGAATTGGCTATTTACAATTAAAATTGCTCAATGATAAAATTATTTTTTGAGGTAGTGACATCACTGTCACTGGAAGTATTTTTTTAAACCCTTACCTTCTGTCTTGGAATAGGCAGTGAGGGTTAAGGGACTTGCGCAGGGTCACCCAGCTGCCCCCTCACTGGAAGTATTTAAAGAGATGTGAGGTAATTATAATGTGAAGTATATAGCATGAAGAACACTAGACTGGAACTCAAAACATCTCTGAATCACAGTTTTGCCAGTAGCTACATGACCATTTCATTTGAGTTACTCTTTCCCTGTTCCTCATCAGTGAGATAAAAGCATTGATGTCCATAATCTATAAAGTCCCTTCAGATTCTATAATCCCGGAGCAGCTAGATAGTTCAGTGGATAGAGAGCCAAGCCTGAACTTGGAAGGTTCTGGGTTTAAATCTGGCCTCACACTCTCTCTCTCTCTCTCTCTCTCTCTTTCTGTATGATCCTGGGCAAGTCATTTAACACCAATTCTCTAGATTTTACTGATCTGCTTTGAAACTGATATTTATTATCAGTTCTAAGGCAGAAATATGGTTTAAAAAAATTCTATAGTCCTCTGCTTCTAGGAATGCTAAAATAAGATTCATTTTTTCTAGCACAGGGTAGAGTGGATGACTTCTGAGGTCCTCCAACTCCAGGCTTTGATGATTTTATGAATATATAAAATATGAAGATGGTATATTGAGAAGTAGAAGCATATTTTATTCAGTTTTTCACACTGTTCAAAATGTATTTGCTATTTTGTGGGAGAAAAACTACATAACCTGTAAGGTCTGGCTACCTACAGAAGAAGAACAGACTTTAAAGTTCCCAGCTGTCCAAATTTTCAGAGCTGTAAAATTGACTTGTGGAACCAAATCATTTGGAAGAGTCTTCGTTCTGTGACTGTAGTTCATTAAATTTTTAGAGGCCTCAGTGCTCGAAAATGATGAGATTCAGCAGGGCTGATACCATCAAAATTCATCAGAGTACACACTGTGCACATCTGAGAGAATCTCCCATCAGATGTACTCTCTATGTGTATGGGGGCCTGGGGAGCAGTGTAGCACCTCAGGAGAATGCTGGCTTCGGATTCAAAAAGGCCTCAGTGTGATGTGTTGTAGATGGGTCATCAAAGCTCGTGGCGGAGTGTGATATATTCAAAATTGGCAGAGGAAGTAAAAGGATGGGTGACGATATAACTGTGTGGAGGGTGGATCGATTAAAAATAAACATGCTAACCCTTAAAGATGTCCACAAATACAATGGATTGAATCAGTAGGGGGTGAAGTCCTTGTTAGTGAAGGTCCTCAAAGGATGACCACTTGTCAAGAATCGTATTCAAGGGTTTCCTTCTAAGGCAGGAACTGGATTACATGACCTTTGAGGTATCTTCCAGCTGAGAACTGAGAATTATTTTATTCTCTGTAGCAAGGATTATATAACAAAGAAAAGGCATATGGAGAAAACTTAAAGACGGGGGACTCTCTCAGCTCTACCCCTTACCTGTAATATAAAAGGTAAGAAAATAAATGTCTTCAAAGGTAATAAAAGAAAGCCAAGTATTGCTTATTGCAAAAGAAAGAAGACTTTAAGTTTCTTAACAAAAAGAAAAGCCTAGAGGGAATAGAATGGGAAAAATATAAAGAAAGTGAGCATGACATGAATTTTTCAAAGTGTGGACATGATACACATTTAAGAATCTAACAGGGAGTTTGGCCAATCTGTTCTTAAAAAATAATCATGTGAGATATCTGATTGTACAGTGAAGGAACTGAGAATCTTCCCAAGCTCCTGAAACTGATTGAATTCTGGTGTTTTGACCTCACCAGGCTCTTGGCTTTCTACCATTCCCCAGGCACATTCCTGATCGCCATATTTTGAATATTGTTAGATTTCTACCATCTCCCTTTTCTTCTGCATGTTGACTATACTTTCTGACACAATGGTCAGTTGCTTAGTATAATGATGCCCATTCTATCTGTGTCTGTTGACTTAATGATGCCACAGTGGGAGTTTCATGATACCGCATTAATGGTGATGTTGAGAATTTAAGTTTGTTACAGCAATGTTATACAGAATGATGGCCATTCAATAATGATGGCAATAATTATAATATTCTACTCAAGTACCCTTCACAGAGACAGTGCCAGCTTTAATTTCTGCATCTTCAATGGAAATTAAAGGGCCATTCATTTATTTTATTTTTATTTTTTCCAGATTATATATTGGCACAATTTTCAATAATCATTTTCTCCCTCCTTTCCACCCCTCCCCCTTCCTCTATATGGCAGATAACATGACATTGACTATACAACTGTTACTATATAAAACTTATTTATATGTTCAGCAACTTGTGAAAGAAGACATATAACTTAAGCTAGAAAAAAAAATAATGGAGGAAATAAAGTGAAGAAAGTCATGCTTCAATCTGTATTCAGAATTTATCAATTCCTTCTATAGCAGAGGGCATCCTTTTCTGTCATGCGTTCTTTGGAGTTGTCCTATATCCTTTCATTGCTGATAATAGTCAGTCATTAACTGTTAATCATCATACATTATTGCTATTTCTGTGTACATTCCTTCAGTTTCCAGTTCTTTGCAACCACAAAAAAGAGCTGCTATAAATATTTTTATACCAGTAGGTCCTTTTCCCCTCTCTTCAAACTCTTTGGGATATAGATGTAGTAGTGATATTACTGGTCAAAGAGTATACACAGTTTTATGGCCCTTTAGGCATGATTCCAGATTGCTCTATGGAATGGTTGTATCAGTTCACAGCTCCACCAACAGTGTATTAGTGTTCCAGTTTTACTATATCCCCACTAACATTTATCATTTTCCTTTTTTATCATATGGCTGATATGATAGGTATGAAGTGACAGCTCGTTGTTATTGTATTTAATTTGGAGCACTTTTACACAATTAAAGATAATTTTAGTTTCTTTATCTGAGGATTGCTTACTATATCCTTTAATTATTTGTTAATTGGGAAATGCTTTGTATTCTTATGAATTTGACTCAGTTCTGTATATATATTTAAAATGGGACATTTGTCAAAGATACTTGCTATAAATATTTTTGGTGGGGTTTGTGATTTCCCTTTTAATTTTGTTTGTGAGAAACCTTTTTAATTTCCCATAGTCAAAGATATCTATTTTATATCTCATAATGTTCTCTATGTCTTGTTAGGACATAAATTCTTCCCTTATCCACAGGTTTGACAGGAAAACTATTCTATGCTTCTCTAATTTGTTTATGACATCCCCCTTTATTTTTGAATCATATATCTATTTTGACTTGACTGTGGTATATGATGTAAGATACTTCTATCTGTACTTTACTTCTGCCATTCTGTTTTCCAGTTTTCACAGGACATTTTGTCAAATAATAATGAGTTCTTCCAAAAGCTTGAATCAATGGGTTTTTTCAAATACTAGGTTACTACAGTTTTTTTATTCATTCATTTTAATGAGATGTCTTAACCAAATAATTTACCACTTAGAAGTCAATCTGGCAACGATGGGGTGCCAGAGTGTTCTTTTTGTGCACTGGCACTTTGCTGATTTTGTTGACACAGTATAACATCATATAGCTTTCTAAATAGCAACTTATTAGATATTTCCCTAATCAGCTAGGCTAGTATGGGGCAAGAAGGAGCTCACTCAAGAGAGAGAGAGAGAGAGAGAGAGAGAGAGAGAGAGAGAGATCCTGGTACCAAAATTCCTTTTCTTCTTCCCTAATTCCTACTGAGACCAATAGCTCTCCCACCCCCATAACCTGTCCAAAACCATGAGACAAAGCTTCAGTAAAACCTGACAGAACATCAAGATTTCCCTGTCAGACTTAGATAAATGACATCCCAAATCAATGACCACTAGACCTGAGAACTTCCCACCTCCAGAGACAGAGGTTCCCAGTCCCCTTAGGGCTATCCAATCATCTAGACACAAGTACTCCAATTTTGCCCTATGGATACAGTCCAGGTTACCTCATCCCAGACTATTACCCTATAAATACTTGTTCCCTTCTCCACCCAGGTGGAGATCCTAGCTATTTGCTCCTTGCAGGCACCCACTTGCTCTCCCTTCCTTCACCCCCACCCTTTCTCACAATAAATCTGCTGCATTACTCATTTTCTCTGTCTCATTTGCCTCACGTTGGACCCCTGTAAGCCTGATCTGAAAGATAGATAGATAGATAGATAGATAGATAGATAGATAGATAGATAGATAGATAGATAGATAGATAGACAGGTAAATAGACACTAAAGATGGCCAATTAGCTAGCTTAGATTTGAATAGGAAGAAGAGAGTAATCTAAATTAAATTAGAAAATTATGTAGTAATTTTCAATAATGAAAAACTGTTTCCTTATGTGAAAAAAATCATATTTTGCAAACCAATATCTTCTCATGGTTTAAAATAGCAGATATTCTTTTCCTATGCTGGTTGGGTATTTTTGATTCTTTTTTCCTCCATTTTTTATTCTGTGTTCTAAGAGATATCTCAACTGTGGGGGGTACTTGGGTTTGTAAATGATATTAAAAATGAGAATATACAGGTAGTGATTTGGCTCATATAGGAAATGCCTGTATGAGAAAATTCCTCTCTAATTTATATTTGTCTCCATTTTCCAGATAGGTTACTAAGACCAAGAAAATAAGAGTTATAGCATCTGTCAGGGATGGCATACAGATAGGGTAAAATTTTTAACCCAGAAAGATTGTTGAAGATATACAGTTAAATCACAGAATATTAGATGTCTTTTAAGGCATCTGAGAAAATATCATGATACCCTTTCATTTAATAGATGAGGAAATGGAAACTCAAAGACAGCAATCAACCTTTCCATTGTCATCCAGCACAATGGTAAACCGGAATTCTACTCTTAGTTTCCCAGTCTGAGGTCCTTCCAATGAATAATTGTTTTCACTTGGCCTCTCTCTTGATAGTCAGGATTCTGCAATTGTTACTGATACCTCCTAATTCTGGGATTGGCTTTTCTCAAGACAGTCTTCTTTTCCCACATTTACATCGATCCAAATAAGATATTATAGGAAGTTGATTCTTCAGCATCCTTAAATAAATCAATTCAGTAACATTCCTGCTCCAAGGGGCTTCAATTGAATGAAGGGGAAGGAGAAGGACCTGTTTGCTCCCAGCCATCTCCCTACTGATGGAAAATTTCCATCACTGAACAAACAAGCTTGGTCTGAGATCAAGAATACCTTCCCCATGAAGTTTAATTTGGATTTTTTTTTTCCTAAAGGACAATCAAAATGGAGGCTTGGCAGTAGCTGCTTAATTTGAAGGGCATTATTTTTAGCTCACAAAGGATCAGTGGCACGAAAACAATTAGGATCTTTTGTCAAGTTAATTAAATTTTACTAAGTGTAGTAATCTCTGCGGATTTGGTACACCAAGGGTAAAGGTAATTAAAAGGCAAATTCTTCCTGGTCTAATAAGGAGCAGGAGCTGAGACTCGGGCTGCAGTGGAATGTTTTGCATACTGAAATATATTCAGAACTCATTTATAACTAGAGGAGGGCAAACCCTTGGGTGGTTCAGTTCTTAGGAGGGCTCACTTGAGGACACTGCTACATGTTAATGAGGATGACAGAATGATGTCCAGACTGGAAGCTGATGCCTGCCTAGTGCCAGCAGAGGATCTGGGAAAACAGCACAAAGCCTGGAAATGATAGAGTACTGCTTTCATTTAAAGAGCAAGATCCTACTCCCTCACCTTACCTTAAGGGTTATTTATCTTCATTAAGTTCTCAGAGGGCAAGGAGTCTGCACTAATGGGAATTCCTTTACCTGTGCTATTTACTTCTTGGAACCCAGGGAGAATAAGAGCATTTAATTCAACAAGACCCATATCATTAGCTAATCCACTCTATTTTCCTCTTCAGGGGCAACCAAGAAGAGTTTATCTGACTGATGAGTGTCCAGGAAAGGAGTAAAAACAAAATTAACAACAAAACATCTCACTCTTGTCCAGCAGTTAAGGATTTTAAGGATTATATTAAGATGGCGATCATACATTACTTATTTTCAGTCTCAGATTCTAGTACTTTGTTAACATACTCAACTTTACATTTAGCCCTGATTCTTTGGAGCATTTAAAGAAATCAACCAGAGGATTTTGAGCAGATTTCTTATGATAAATTTATGAGAAGTCATGGAGAAGAAGAATACATTGTGTATAAGCATTAATAAATTACCACTGACATCATTAGTTGGAATACTCATAATGATGAGGTTGTAGATGGATATAAATATGATGCCAACACAAAAATACATACTCCTCGAGTATTCACTGTTTGGCATATTGAGATTGGCTTTCTTCCAATGTTGAAATGTATCACACAATTTCAAAATTCCTAGGATCCATAATTTTATTTAAATCAGTGTTCAACCCATTGACAGGAACCTCAACCATTCCAGTGTCTCTAAAAGTTATTATGGATAAATTGTTATAATTATGGTGATAAGACTCTGGTGACCAGCCTGTCTGAGCTCAGCTATATTGACACACAGTCGGCTGCTAGATCTGAGACCTATAATCAAAATTTTCCCAATATTACAGAACTTTTCAAAACCTGTCCTATACTAAAGTACTCTGAGAATGCAGGCTATCCTTCAGGCATGAGGAGTCATCAAAGGAAGACTCTCAAAAATCAATCTATAATTTGAGAAAATATTATCGACAGACTTTGGTGTTCCCTTTACATATGTATCTGTGTGTATGTGTGTAGCTATTTTTTAACCAAAAATACTTTTCTGTCACTTTTTCAGCTTTTCCATTCTTCTATGAATCTGGCTGTTCACTCTTCTGTTTTATTGAATAATTCCCTTTTGCCAAGTTTAATAACGATTTCTTAGTCTTCATCTGGGCAGGTAAGTGGCGTAATTGTTTGTGCATCATGCTTAATATCAGGAAGACTCATCTCCCTCAATTTAAATCAGGCCTTAAATACTTATTAGCTGTATGACCATGGGCAAGTCACTTAAACCAGTTTGACTCAATTTCAGTATCTATAAAATGTGTCAGAGAAGGAAATGGCAAATCACTCCAGTATCTTTGGAAAGAAAACCCCAAATGGGGCCACAAAGAATAGAATATGAATGAACAACCACAATCTTCATTCTCCTTCATCTCTCTGCTTTTCTTCTTAAACCTCTCTCTTCCTTCCATTGCAAAACTCTTTTGATTCATCTATTGCTTCTTTGATTATATATTTCATGTGTATGATTCTTCTTCCTCATATGCTCTAAATGTAGGATTACAAAAGGTTCATTCCTTGGGTCTCTATTCTTTATCATACATATCCCCTTGGAATTCTACATTAGAAGATTGAATGGTATGGAGAAAAGAACATCAACTCTAGAGGTAGAGGACATAGATTTGAATTCAGACTCTGACACTAGCTATGTAAGTAACCTTGGTCAAGTCACTTAACCTCCCAAATTCTCATTTTCATCATCTATAAAATAAGGGAGTGGTACTAGATGGCCTCTGATAACCTTTCAGTCTCTACACATATGTTTTTGTAAGTATTACTTCTATAAAGATGATACTTAGATTTATATCTGTATCTCTCATCATTTTCCCTATTTAAATTACCAAAAAATATTTGTTGAAATAGAAAAAACTAACAAAAAATTTCATTTGGAAAAACAAAAAAGCCAAGAATATCAAAGGAATTAATAAAAATATGTAAAGGGAAAAAAAGTTTTAGCAGTAACAGATCTTGAGTTATAAAGCAGTAGTTATTAAAGTTAACTCATGAAAGGCTAAGAAATAGAAAAGTAGCTCAGTGAAAATGAATATATATATATATATATATATATATATATAACAGTTATAAAAGATTATGATAACCTTGTATTTGGCAAAAAGTAATGATCCAAGTTTTGCGTTTAAGAATTCACTATTTAGTTAAAATTATTTGGAAAACTGCAAAGGGATCTGGGCAGAAATTAGATGTAGACTAATATCTTACATCATTTACCAAGATATGATCAAAATGGATACATGACCTAGGCATAAAGGGAGATAGAGTGGGCAAATGAGAAAAACAAAAATGAAAAAAAAATAAGGAATTACTATCAGATTTGTGGATAGGAGAATATTTTTTAATACACAAGAGATATTGTAAAGATAATTTTAGCATTGTGACTTAAAATCTAAATTTAATTGATTGCCAGGGAAAATCCCAAATAATAAAATACCCAAGTCAGCTGGAAATTTATGGTGATTTAATTGATATAGTGGAAAGAGATTAAGAAGAAGGAAGAAGGTAAGGGAGTAGGATTTCTCCCACTGGCTAGTGCCAGAAGGAAGACCAGAGGCTCTAGAGAGTAAGGAGGAAGGAATCAGGCTGAACTCCAAAAGGGCTCAGCCAAAATGCCTGAACCTGAATCAGATCAAGGGCAAACTTACCACCAAACTCAGACAAATAGCTACCACCATGCCAAGATGTCAGAACACTTAGCACGCTGTCAGGCAGAGACTCCTCTCCGGGGAAAAAGGAGAGAGAGGAAGTGACATGCCTTATATAGATGGTTTTATGCCATTTTCCTGTGTCTCATCTGTACCAACCATAGCTTAGCTTGACTTAGGATAGCCCAGGGGTCTGTCCGCTATTTCTAATTTGTCATTTGCTAGTATATGCCCATGTAATATGGGTGTGCACATTCCTGGGTGCTAGACCAAGCAAGATGGAGAGAATCTAAAAATCACAATATAAAATAGTAATTTTGAATATATTATGTTAAAAAGTTATATACAAACAAAACTGATGTACCAACATTAGAAGGAAAAACATTGAGTTGTGAAAAAATATATAGCCAGTTTCTTGGCTAGAGATCTTGTATCTAAAATACAGAGAGAACATTATCAAATATATGAGAATATGAGACATTCCCCAATTGATGTGGTCAAAAAACATGAATAGTTTTTAGATGAATCAAAGCTATATATATGTAGCTATATAAAAGCCCTCTAAATATTTACTAATTAGAGAAATATAAATCAAAACAACTCTGAGATACTATCACAAAAATCTCAGATTGACTAAAATGAAATGAGCTAAAGGATAAATATTGGAGGGGATGAGGAAAAAGGGGAACACTAATATACTGTTGGTGGAACTGTGACCGCTTTCAACCATTTTGGAGAGCAATTTGGTATTATGCTCAAAAAGTTATAAAACTGAAGAACCAGTTCCTATTCCCTTTCTTGCCCCCCAGCCATAGAAATCCTATAGGCAAGTCATCACATCCTGACCAGGAACTGATAATGACCCCAGCCTCAGGAATTCCTGTGCACTCCCCCTACCACTCTAGTATAAAAGACCTACAAGCCCCAGAATCAGGGCTCGAGCCATTTTTAGAGTGCTGAGCCTAAGCTGCAGTTTGTTTAATAAACTCCCTATTGTGCCTTACATTGCTGGTCATCATTTCACCATTGAGATTGATTCACCAGGTACTTCAAAACAATATATACATTTTGACCCAGAAATATCTCCTTTAGACTTATTTCCTAGAGTGATCAGGGAAAAAGGAAAAGAGCCTATATGTTCAAAATATTTATAGCAGGTATCTTTGTGGTGGCAAAGAACTTCAAATTGAAAGGTTGTCCATTAATTGCAGATTGTCTAAACAAGTTATGGCATGTGATTGTGATAGAAAACTACAAAGCCTTAAGAAAAGAAGAACAGGTTAAAAATTTTGGAAAAACATGGAACGGCCTACATGAAATTACAAAGAGTGAAAATAGAACTAAAAGAACATTATATATAACAAGAGAAAGATTGTTTGAAGAATGACTTGTGCATCTTAACCTCCAGAGAAAAAACTGATAAATTGAAAGACAGTTTTATAAATACATATATACATATATATATAGGTTTTTTTTCAAATAGCATCTTCTAATATGGGGAGGGAATAGACAGAGGTAGTTAAAAAGATATTTTACAATGACAAACAGATAATTAAATTTAATTTTTAAAGACAAAATTATACACACTTCCAGTATAAAAGTATGAGAATTTCCAATAGATATTTCATCTTCTCCTTATTCATCAGTTTTTCCCACTGTACACACAAAAGTTCTCCTGACTTTCCTATTTCCAAAAATAATACAGATTTAAAAAATCTATAAATTATCTTTGAATCTTCCCTCTTCCTCAAAATACAACATTCAATGAGTTATCAAATCATATCCAAATCTGATTCTCACATTCTTCAATTCTATAATTTCTTTTCCCTATTTCCTGCTTTCATTTTAGATTTTGTCCTTTTCACTTGACATCTTAGCTTACGCTATAGCTTTCTATGTATTCTTTTTTGATCCAAATATTTCTCCTCACAAATACATGAGCCACAACAGCACAACTTTATCCATCATAAATCATTCCTTTCATTACTAGAGAAGAGAGAATAAGTATAATGTAGGGACTGAAACTAGGCCATACAGGGATCAGTTAATGTATCTGTGAATATTATGATTAGAACAAAACAGGCTTCGTGTAGATATGCCATCTGTTTTTAAGTATTTGTAAGACTGGAATATGGAAGATAAATTTAAACCTTTCTATGTGGTCTAAGAGGACAAAAATCATGCTAGTGAGTAGAAATTATAGGAAAAAATGGAGGTCATTTAGAAGAATTTGATTATCAATAGATATTATTAAGTGCCTCCATGTGCCAGGCATTATGCTAAATGTTAGGACTACAAAGAAAGGAAAATATAATGTCTAATCTCAAAGAGAATACAGTCTACTATGGGTGATGACTCAACTATGCAAAACAGATTTTATGCAGGATAAATTAGAAATAATAAAAGGAAGGCACAAAATTTTTATGGGGGTAGGTAAAATCTTATTCTAGAAGGCAAGATTTTAACTGGGATATGATGGAAAAGGGTTGTCATCTCCTGTTCCTACAAATGATCCTCATACCAACTTTGCATCTGCTTCCCTACGTGGAGTCAACTCTACAGAAAAAAAGATGCCCCTCCCGGCATAAGTTCATCATTTGTAAAATCAAAATATACATATAAAAATAAAATCACAAGCTGTTAACTCAAGTCTGGATAGATTCTTCCTCCTTCACCCTCCTTTCCCCTCTGATTAAAGGGCTTTAGAATAACTTTATCAAGCTCCTAACATGTTAAAACCTCCCGGCCCGCAAGAAGTTTTAAGGAAGGAAAATAGAAACAGGATAGAAGTTTTGGATCCCGCGAAGGGCATGAACGAGCCGGCTTTAGAGATGTAAATAAATGAGTCAGTTATCAATTATTAATATTCGGGAGCCACAGCCTGCTCCGACCACTGGACGTTACTATTCAGGCTATTTCGATCCAATGATCCCAATTTAACACTGCAGTGGTCAGAGGATAATGCTAGCTCAGTAGGAAAGGAGATTAGAAACTAAAGGAGTTAGATAATGCTAGGTATTAGCATTGGAAAAGAGAGAGAGACAGGAAGGCCTGACCGAAGGGCCAGGCCTCAGGGAGAAAGATAGAGAGGAGAGAGAAAGGGGAGAAGTTGCTCCTTTGCAAACCTGTCAACGTCCTCCAAGTGTCTGAGCTGGCTGTGTCCCGTTCCTTTTATTCTCTTTGATATACAAATGAGCTCAATACATATTGATCAGTTACATGATGCCTCAATACATATGGATGAGTTACCTAGTGTATTGCCATTGGATAATTGCAAATTATGACAAGGTGAAGGTGGGGTTATTATCCTCAGGTGAGTGAGACAGGAGGAAGCAAGGTTTCATGCCTAACCTCAGCCACGCTGGGAATAGAGCCCATTGCCATGCACAGGATGGCCATGTGCTCACTCACAATCCTTGTCTCTCCATAATACCTATGGGCTGGACTGCTCAGATTACTCCACTTTGTAAGGACTGCCTTACTTGGTTTCAAACTGAATGGAATAAAATCTCCCCCATGCCATATTTTCCGTCTTGTAATATTCCTTTATTCCTTCTCTCCTTTGCCATTTTACTGTCTTCTTTGGGATATTGTTTCCCTTGGTTAGGTTATAAATTCCTTGTGGGTAGGGAATGTATTTCTTTTTATTAACTGTATCTACAGCCTTTAGAACCATTCCTGACAATGATCCATGTAAATCCCAGTGGAATGGCTCATTGGCTCCCCTCCTGGAGGGGAGAGGGAAGAGGGGAGAGAAAGGAAATGATTCATGTAACCATGGAAAAATATTCTTAATTAATTAAATTTATTAAAAAATAAAACTTAAACAATAAAGTAATGCTGAAAGCAATTCAATTAGCACCAGCATTTAGGGGTAGAAAAGATTGCCTTTGTAATCTTCTAAAATGTATATATAAAATTGAGCACAATTCTCCAGAAAAGACCCAAAGAATCTCTCTCAAACCTTTCTTTCTGTTTAGGATATGGTAGTGGTCATGAAGAGAGAAAGAAGAATGTAATGCCTAAAGCAATTCTTTAGGAAGGCAATCTTTTCTACCCCTAGATGCTGAAGCTAATTGGGTTGCTCTTAGCTGATAGGATCACTCCATTACTTTTCTTCTCATTTGTCATCTAGTGCTTTAGAATCTTCCAAATTAAAAAGTTGCTTCTTGATCACCATGATTAAACATTTTTCCAGTTTACTGATGAATCCTACTGAAAATGTTTCTGTCCACCTTGATTGGTTTTGGAAGCACAAGCAGATCAAGTCATATTGATATTATGAATTCAGAACATAAGAAACTTTGTGACATAGGGAAAATATCATTTTCATCTTTTGGCATCAAAGAAATAAAGAAAGAGAGGAAGGAAGGAAGGAAGGAAGGAAGGAAGGAAGGAAGGAAGGAAGGAAGGAAGGAAGGAAGGAAGGAAGGAAGGAAGGAAGAAAGGAAGGAAGGAAGGAAGGAAGGAAGGAAGGAAGGAAGGAAGGAAGGAAGGAAGGAAGGAAGGAAGGAAAGGAGTTCTCAGCCTGGCATTTTAAAATCCTTATGATTTGATTCCAGCCTAACTTCACAACCTTACATATTATCATTCTCCTTCATGAACTATATATTCATGTCAAATGAATGAGCACTTATTAAACATCTTTACTTTTGTCAAGTACCATGATAAGTGCTGGGGCTACAAAGAAAGGGCAAAAGTGAGCAATTTTGTACATGCAGAAATATATATGAGGTAAAGTAGAAGTCATCTCAGAGCAAAGAATTAGCACTGCAGAATATACTGTCTACTTTATAATTTTATTGGCCTCTGGACTACTCTTTAACTCCTCTCCATTTTCTGCCACCATACATTTGTATAGTTTTCCCTTAATATGCAAAATGGATTCTCTCCTTTACCTCCATTTCTTAGAATTCCCAGATTTGTTCAGAGAGTGTTTCCATTGCTCTCTCTTAGGGGAAGTTTCTCCTGGTTTTTTTGGTTGCCAGTACTCTCTTTGTTGTTTTTTGTTTGTGTCCGAATCTTCAGGGCTCTATTTGGGGTTTTCTTGGCAAAGGTAATGAAGTGGTTTGCAATTTCCTTCTCCAGCTCATTTTATACATGAGGAAACTAAGGCAAACAGGGTTAAGTGATTTGGCCTGTGTCACATGGGTAGAAGTGTCTGGTTTGTATGTGGTCAGATTTAAACTCTGGAAGATGAATTTTCCTGACTCCAGGCCCTGTGGTCTAACCACTGTGCAACATATCTACCCCATTGTACTCACCCCTTCCTTAAATTGTCATGCTTATGCTTATCTGTTTATATACTCTGTCATCCACATTGAATACCAACTAAATGAGTGTACATAAACTCCTTGTCTACTTTTTGTCTCCTTTACTGGCTTAATATCCATGTCATGTCTCTTAACTGTGGATGAGATCCCTAAGTTTCTATCTGAGGCCTGATTCTCTTCCCTCTCTAAATTTTCTCTTAGTGATTTCATCTGCTTCCCCTGGGTTTAATTATCTACTCTATATAGATGACTCAGAGTTCTATATATGCAGCTCCACTCTTTCCCTTGAGTTTCTGTCATCACTTGCTTATTGGACATTTCAAACTGGTTGTCCTTAGATACATTGCCAACCCAATATAGAGAAAACTGAAATTTTCTTTTATTCTAAACTCTCCCCTATTCCAAAATATTTTATCTTCATGGAAGACACTACACTATTCCTCCTCTACAAGTTTTATAACCTCAAGATTATCCTAGACTCTTCACTTTCACTCATATCTATTTCCCATCATTTATTGAATCCTGCTATCTTTACCTATACAAATATCTTTTCTATCACACCTCTTCTCCCTATCCTCCATTAAGGCTACCACTTTAATAAAAGGCTCCCTCATGTCTGGCCTAGATGATTGCAACAGCCTCCAGGTTATCCTCCTGTTGACTTAGAAAAAACACAGAACTACTGAATAATCAGAAAAAAAAAACCTCTTTAATTAAGGAAAGGGGTTCAGTGTGATAGTAGACCTCTACACAGAGCTGTGCACCACATGCCTATGCAGAGTCTGGGGATTGAACTCTGGTAGCTCTGGACACTAACCCCTGGGAAAGCCAACCATGCTAGATTGGATAATTTCAAGGAAGGAGCCATTAAAGTTGGGGAGCTAAAATACCTTTCTAGGTGAAACATGGGGGCTGAGGATGAGAGAGACAGTGGATAGTGGATTGACTTGACAATGGTAACAAAGGAAAATGAGGAGTTCCAGACAGAAATAACAGTGAGGGGATGATGCTTTACAAGGGACACAAAAGGGAAGGATCCAGCCAAGGGCAGGGCCATATTGGTAAAGGACTTTGACCTAAGAGGAGAAACTATTGGGACAAAAGAGATACTTAATGTCTGATGGGGGTAGCTATTCCCACCCAAACTACCAGTGCAGTAGGATTTTCCCCCAGGGAAGAACTCTCCTGTGATAAGGCCAAACCTGAGGCTTTCACCTTTAAGCTAAGTAAACTGGAGGTCATTAACTCTTTCTAGGCTACAAGGTTGTATAGGTTTACCCCAGGTGTTCAAGAAGGATACCTTTTGCAAGAATGCAAGACTCTTAACTTAGCTTAGCAAGTTAGCAGGAAACTTAGCTTAAAAGTAAAGAGTGAGATTTATTAGTAATGTTAAATTTTTTGGCCAGGAAGACAGCATGGGTGGAACAACCTGGAGGGTTGCTATGGGTGAAAGGAAGGAAGGATATAAACTTCAGTCAGAAAAATCCCTTTCCCTCAAAGAGAATATAGTTAAGTTGGAGGGTAATATACAAATATATTTAAATATTTCATGGTTATTAACCTCTATATAAAATTTTAGGCAATCAAAAGGAAAGGATCAGAGGTCATAAATACATAAGTATTTGGGAATATGGGTGGTGTGATGGATAGAGGGCCATAATTAGGAAGACTCATTCCTGAGTTCTAATCTGGCCCAAGGCACATGCTCATTGTATAATTTAGGTAAGTCACTTAACACCCTTCATCTCAGTTTTTGTTTTTAATTTGTAAAATGAGAAGTAAAAGTGTTATGGGATTCAGGAAGAATAACTTTTGCAAGAATGCAAGACTCCAAAATTTAGCTTCAAAACAAAAAGAGAAATTGATTAATTTAGAAAGTAATGTTGAGAATGGCCAGGAGGATAGCAAGGTGGGACAGCAAGATGGGGAGCAGTTCCTGGGAGGACAGCAGGAATGGAAAGGCTGTTCCCCATGAGGACAGGATGGATGGAAAAGCTGTCCCCCAGACTGTTATGGGCACGGAAGGATACCTTTTGGTTTTGGGAAAGATACCTTTTGCAAGAATGCAAGACTCCAAAACTTAGCTTAAAAACAAAAAAGGATCAGTTCTGGGGATTTTATACTCTTTACAACAGATCCTATGTCATGGTGGGGACATGACTTAGAGTGGTAAGCCCTCAGGCATTTGGTGGGGTGGGGTTGACATGGGCACTGTACCCCCAGAAACCCAGGCCAACTATTATCAGGGAAAACTCCTTTGCCCTAGCATCCTTGTGACTCTTAACCTAGAAACACCCAATGACCCCACCCAGGGTCCTGAGATGTTTACCCTCTTTTGTTCTCTAGATTTAAGGTGGACAAAGAAATGAATCCTTATGCCTCCAGGCAGACCCCAGTCAGATGACCACCCCACCAAATGCCTGAGGGACTAACATTCTGGTCATGTCCACACTGGGACATAGCATCTAAAGAGTATATAATCCCCAGAACTGATGTCTTCTGGGGGACAGCCTCTCCATCCATGCTGTCCCCATGGAGGAACAGCCTTTCCTTTCATGCTGTCCTCCCAGGAACTGCTCCCCATCTTGCTGTTCCACCTTGCTATCCTCCTGGCCACTCTCAACATTACTTCCTAAATTAATCAATTTCTCTTTTTGTTTTTAAGCTAAGTTTTGGAGTCATTGCATGCTTGCAAAAGGTATCCTTCCTGAACCCCAAGGGTATCCTTTCATGCCCATAACAGGGTGGTCATCTGATTGGGGTCTGCCTGGAGGCATAAAGATTCTGCTCTTTGTCCATCTGAAATCTAGAGGATAATCAAAGAGGATAAAGATCTTAGGACCCAAGGGGGATCATTGGGTGTTTCTAGGATTGAGGGAGTTTCCCTGATAATAGTTTACCTGGGTTTCTGGGGATACAGTGCCCAAGTCAAAAGGAAATAAGAATCCACTATAGTATCTTTGTAAAGAAAACCCCAAATGGCGTCACGAAGGGTCATATATGACTGAAATTAATACCTTTTTTTTTTGACTGAAAGTAATGTCACTGGCAGTGATTATTATTCCTCCTGCCACACACCCCTGGATATTCAACAGTTTTGACTACCAGTGACCACTGGCAGTGTATAAAATGTTTAATCAATTCTCAAGGAAGAAGGTTGCTGTAAAGATCATTTCCAAAGAAGAGTCCAAATGCTTTGTTAGTACTGACAAAATTCTTGAAATAATCACTTCCTCTCAAGGAAGCCACTTTAAATATGATAAAACTTGGGGATGGAAATTTCAAGTTGACTTGTTAAAAAATCAGTCTTATTACTTTATCATTAAGGAATGATGGAGTAGTGGGAAAGTTATTGGGCATTGTGAAAAGAGTTCTGGCAATTATAAATTATTACTATTATTATTGTTGTGTTGCTGTTTGTCTCAGTTTAAAAACTGTTATTGATGTCTCTGGAAGATATGAATGTATACTTGGAGAATCAAGGCAGCAAAGTCATGAAGAGAAAGAAGAGGAGAAAAAAGAGAGAGACAGAGACAGAGGGGGATAGAGAAATGGAGATACAGAGAAAAAGAGAAACAGAAACAGAGAGAGAGTTGTGTTTAAGCCCTGTTGGTGCTAGGGCTACCCAATAGAAGTGGAAATGGGTGATTCTCCCACTCTACTTCCCAAGAGGAAGCAATGAGTTCTATTTACAATTCTGATTTTTTTCTCACTTAGCTAGGAGACATTGCAACATTGAGAAATAAACATTGCTGTGATAAGAAATAATACCTTCAAGTTGTTGACTGGGTTTTTTGCAAGTTTCCAGTTTGCCCCTGTCCCTTGAATACTCACCACAAGGGAAGTCCCAGACTTACTTGTTTGGGACCAAACCATAGACCTTGACATGTTCGGTGACACCAGTTTGGGTGGGACTAGTGGATAGTAGTCAAATGTTAAGTGCCCTTATTTGTCTTAGTAGCTTCTCCCATTATATTAAAGTCCTCTCTCAGGTAGCTTAGCCCTTAGCTTGACCCTTTTCTTCTGTATTCATTGTAGTAGACCACTCCTAGATAGCAGCTGCTGACTGCAACCACTTTCCCAAGCCTGCTTGCAACCTGTCAATGTATGTTTGCAATGCCAAGTTCCCCAAAGGGTGTATAGGAACACCTCCCCCTCTCCCCCCCCCCACTCTGTGTAGTCTCCTGGCACCTGGCTCTGTGTAGTGGCCAATTATTGGACCTATCTCTTTCCTGATTAAAGATTTGTTTGTTTGTTTCTGACTACTTTAGCAGTTCCCTGTTATTTCCAACTTAAAGTCATTGAACTTCCAGTATTTCTTCAGTTGGCAATGGTTACTATAAATGCTGCATCAAATGCCCATTAGTTATTTGATCACTAGCAATGGACCTGTTTTCTTAAAATTCCTTAAAATGTTTAGGTTAGGCATTTTCAGCCTCCAAAGCTATGATCCTAAGTTAATTAATCTCCCCAACTCTCAATTTCCTCATATACAAAATGAAGGTACTGATACATGTGCACTTAGAGTTGGTGTAAAGAAAGCATTTTGTAAAATTCAAAATCATTTGCACTGCAGATAAATTTCTGGGCTAGACTGGTGGATCAGGAAGACCTGAGTTCAAATTTGACCTTGGAAACTTCTAGCTGTGCGACCTTGTGCAAGCAATTAAAGTCTCTGCCTCAGTTTCCTCATTGGTAAATTGGTGATAACACTTACTTCAGAAAGTTGTTGTAAGGCTTAAATAAAGAAATAATTTTAAAAATTGGCAAATGGATGGCACATAAGTACGATATAGATGTTGACTTAAAAGTAAATTACTACTAAATCTACTTATGATATATCATTGTGAAATGGAACTGAACCTTTACTTATGGCATCTATACTCTGACATGCCTTTTCAAGGTGGAAAGGCATAGATCTTTTTAACAAATAGTGGAGTCAAAATTATAATTGACATTTTTATGAATTTTGAACATTTGTACATAAACATTATGTACACAAATGCATAACTATTCTCATTTGTTCCTTATTATTCTCCATTGAGGGAAATCTCATAAAGATAAATAAGCAGAAATTCGGATTCATTAAAAATTTTCTCGTGCAGCAAAGCTTGGGAGTATCAAAATAAAATTTAAATTCTCACCTCTTATTTCTAAGTCCAGTATACTTCCATTATATCTTATACCAATTATTTCTTAAATAGATGTCCACACTATAATACTAAAACTACATGATCATTATAGCTTCCAGTTTAATAATTCAAATGATAGAAGAGTCACTACTTTCCAAGACTGCTTACCATACCACTAGACAGCACTGTTAGGAAGGTTTTCTTTTTCCTCTTTTCTTTTTCACTTATTCTGACTTTGTGAAACTATTAACCATTTCTCTTAATGCTCCCTGGAACCAAGAATATCAAGTGGACTTAATCTTCAAGTTAAAACATCTTAATTTTTTTTAAGACAATACCTCTATCCAACTTCAACTTCACCTTAACTCCTGTCTTCTACAGGATAGATCAGTCATAAATGGATTAGAGAGTGGAGAGACTTTGGGTGGTGGTTGGGGGAAGAAGGACCATCATCCTATTACAATATTATAGGTATGTGTTATAAAAATCTAGAGTAAAAATTGTTTATTTATCTGACCTCCAGGGAGGGTAAATGGTAGATATGAAGTGATGAGGGTCTATCTAAAGTCATTGGCAGGCTCAGAGAAAAGGAGACATAAATATATGGGTAAATGACTTAAATATAGGGGGTTCTTTTGGTGGTCTTTTGTCTTGTGGATGTGAGCTCTGGTGAGATTCTTGGTGGGCTTTTGGATCCTCAGTGGATCAAGCTCTTGCATGGCTTAGTGTATTTTGTCGCTTTGGATATCAGCTTCCAGATCTGGACTTTGGATTCTGGTGAAGATTTGGATTTTTGTGTTGAAGACTGGGGCTGAAAAGGGACACTTATTCAGGTGAGACTCTTGCCTCCTTGGCATGAAAGACTGCCCTTCTGACTCAGCCTATTTGGCATCAGACTTTGATTGTTCAAACACCTGGTTAGAGACACTCTAAAATGGGCTGCTGAGATTCACATTCAGATTGGCATTCACAGTCTGGAGGCACTCTGAACGAGACTTAGGGTATTTTTAGTTAGGCAATATTTTCTACCTCCTTCCTACATTTCCCTCTCTTACTATCACTATTTTGCTGTAATAAAGCTACTAAATATCTCATGACTTAATATTTAATTATTATAATCAGCAACCACACATTTTTTCTAATTCTTATATTTTGTAAAACCCATTTTAACTAATACACATTTACCCCAAGTCTATTCCATTGATCCTCCCCTCTGTCTCTTAGCCAGTACCATATTGTTTTGATCATCACTGCTCTTTAGTACATTTTAAGATCTGGTACTGCTAAGCTCCCAGCCTGCACATTTTTTTCATTATTTCCTTTGATATTCTTAATCTTCTGTTCTTCCAAATGAACTTTGTTATATTTTTTTCAAAGTCTATAAAATAGTTTTTTTTTTTGGTAGTTTCATAGGTATGGCACTGAATAAGTAAATTGATTTGGATATGATTGCCATTTTTATTACATTAACTCTTCCTACCCATGAGC
The DNA here is from genome assembly GCF_027887165.1 of Monodelphis domestica. Taxonomy (NCBI): domain Eukaryota; kingdom Metazoa; phylum Chordata; class Mammalia; order Didelphimorphia; family Didelphidae; genus Monodelphis; species Monodelphis domestica. The sequence goes on along the minus strand of NC_077227.1, from coordinate 690,205,710 downwards.
AATTAATGTATTTTTTTCAATTATTTAGATCTAATTTTAATTGTGTAGAAAGTGTTTTATAGTTGTGTGCATGTAATTCCTGTGTTTGTCTTGGCAAATAGATTCTGAGATATTTTATATTGCCTCGGGTGATTTTAATTGGAATTTCTCTTTCTAATTCTTACTGCTGAAATGGGTTAGAGATATATAGAAATGCTGATGATTTATGTGGGTTTATTTTGTATTCTGCAACTTTGCTAAAGCTGTTGATTATTTCCACTAACTTTTTAGTTGATGTTCTAGGATTCTTTAGGTAGATCATCATGTCATCTGCAAGGAGTGATAGTATAGTTTCCTCATTGCCTATTTTAATACCTTCAATTTCTTTTTCTTCTCTAATAGCTACCACTAGCTTTTATACAATGTTAAGTTATAGAGGTGATAATGAGTATCCTTGCTTCACTCCTGATCTTCTTTGGAAGGCTTCTAACTTATCCCCATTGCAGATGATGTTTGGTGATGGTTCTAAATATATACTGTTTATTATTTTTAGGGAAGGCCTATCTATTCCTATACTTTCTAGTGTTTTCAATAAGAATTAGTGTTTCCTTTCCCTGCATCTATTGAGATAATCATATGATTTCTGTTGGTTTGGTTATTAATATGGTCAATTATGTGGATAGTTATCCTAATATTAAACCATCCTTGCATTTTGGGTATAAATATCATCTTATCATAGTGAATAATTTGTATTATAACTTGCTGGAATCTTTTTGTTAATATTCTATTTAAGATTTTTGGCATCTATGTTCAATAAGGAGATTGGTCTGTAGTTTTCTTTCTCTCTTTTTAGTCTGCCTGGCTTTGGAATCAGTACCATATTTGCATCATAAAAGGAATTTGGTAAAACTCCTTCTTTGCTTATTTTGTCAAATAGTTTGTATAGTACTGGGATTAGTTGTTCTTTAAATGTTTGATAGAATCCACTTATGAATCCATCTGGCCCTGGGGATTTTTTCTTAGGGAATTTCTTGATGGTTTATTTAATTTCTTTTTCTAAGATGGGAAAGCATTCTATTTACTCTTTCGTTAATCTAGGCAATTTTTATTCATCCATTTCATCTAGATTGTCATATTTATTGCCATATAGTTGGGTAAAATAGTTCTTAATAATTATCTTAATTTCCTCTTTATTAGAGGTGAGGTTGCCCTTTTCATCTTTGATACTGTTAATTTGATTTTCTTCTTTTTTTTATTAGATTAACCAGTACTTTATCTATTTTATTTGTTATTTCAAAGTACCAGCTCCTGGTCTCATTTCTTAGTTCAATAGTTCTCTTGATTTAAATTTTATTAAATTATCCTTTGATTTTTATGATTTCCAAATTTCGTTTTTATTTGGGTATTTTTAATTTGTTCTCATTCTAGTTTGTTAAGTTGCATGTCCATGACCTCTTCCCTCTCTAATTTGTTGATATATGCAATCAGGGATATATTTTTTCCCTGAGTACAGCATTGGTTTTATCCCCTAGATTTTAATAAACTGTTTATTCATTGCCATTCTCTTCAATGAAATTGATAATTGTTTCTTTGTTGTGTTTTTGATCAACCAGTTTTGAAAAATTAGATTATTTAGTTTCCAATTAGTTTTAAATCTGACTTTCCATAAGCCCTTATTGATTATGATTTTTAATGCATTGTGTTTTGAAAAAAAATGTATTTATTATTTCTCCATTCCTACATTTACTGGCAATGTTCTTATGACCTAGTTCATGGTCAATATTTGTATATGTGCCATGTGCTGCTGAAAAAATGGTATATTCCTTTTTATTTCTATTTATTTTTCTCCAGATAAATATTAGCTCTATTTTTTTTAACATTTCTTTTTACTTGCCTTACTTCTTTCCTATTTATTTTTTGATTCGATTTATCTAGTTCTGATAGAGGAAGATTAAGGTCCCATACTAGTATGGTTTTATTCTCTATTTCCTTCTTAAACTACTTTAGTTTCTCCTTTAGAAATCTGAATGTTGTGCCAGTTGGTACATATATGTTGAGTATTGATATTTCTTCATTATTTTTAGTCTTTAATTAAGATGTAATTACTTTCCTTATCTCTTTTAATTAAATCTATTTTTGCTTTAGCTTTGTCTGAAATCATATTTGCTACCCCTGCCTTCTTTCTCTCAGTTGCAGCCCAGTAAATTCTTCCCTACCCTGTGAAGATTAATTAACTCTCCCTGATTGGGAAGATTAAAATTGTAACCCCTGCCTATTTTTAGATTTAATCATATAGTAGTAGTCTCTGGGAAGCCGAGAATGACAATTGTCTTTGTGCATTATCACCTATTGATGTACCCTCATGTGGCTTTGAAGATCATGACTACAACTGCCAGTGGTCACCTTCACCTGTTGCATCACCACTCCCTCATCACTGCAGGTCTTGAAAAGGGGAGGCAGGGTTGGAATAGATGAGTGTGCACAAAGATACTTGTGCATGAAAGAGATCTAAGTGGAAAAGTTGGTGCACAGAGACAGTCCCACTCTCTCAGTGTTGGAAGCCTGGGTCCAGTGGCACGAAAAATCATTATGCCTGGAGACTTCCTCAGCTGCATCGGGTGGCTGTGTTGTCCTTTGTGCTCCAACATGCCCTAAGCAATCCACAGTGCTTTGCTGCTTTGCCCTCTCAGCCGTTGAACCTTCTTATTGGTTTCTTCCACCTGTTCCGCTGAAACAGTCTTCACATGCTGGGTGAGCAAAGCCCTGGTTCACCAGGGGTCTATGACCCTATGGCTACCCTCTCAAGGTTTGGCCGGCCTGTAGAAGCTGTTGTCCGGGGTGTGGCCACTGCTGTATGCTAGCAGCTACTGGGAGCCACAAGTGAGAGCTGGGTGTCAGGTGGGGGTCAGAGGCTGGAGAGCTGCCCTAGGAGAGCACGACAAGCCCTCCGTACCAAGGGTGCTACCCTCCCTGAACATCCCATAAACCCCTAGATTTAATCACCAAAAATGTAAATACCCTACTAAAAAGTTGAGTATGGGGATCTGCCCATTTTTAGATCTAATGACCAAAAGTGTAAACATTAATCATTAAGTTTGAGGTCTGTGACCCATGTGTGCAATAGTGGGTGATGAATTAGAATTAAACTAACTGCCCCTGGGCAGTCTTAAAGCAAAGCTACAACTGTGATTGATAGACATAAAATTAGGGGAAGACAGAGGAAGTGATGCAAAGTGATACTCTTTAAAAGAAGTTGTTACTTCCTGTGAGAGACAGTTCTTCATTCTTGGAAATGGAGAGTGGAGACAATTCTTCATTCTTTGGAGTGGAGGCTGGACCCAAAACCCTGTTCCTGGTGAGGCTGTTCTAAAATCTCTTCCTTTGAACTGACATGTGGTGAGTGAAAAGCTGACTCTTAACTGCTTTATTTTCTGAGAAAACTAACCCCAGGAGAGACTTATGTAAATGAGAAGGTACCCAGGACCTATTAGATAAGGCATCAGCCTCCTAAGTCAGAGATTGTGGGTTTGAGTCCTATCTGGGGTACCAGATGTAATGGAGAAGGTTTGTGAGTGGTAAAAGAAACAGGATCTAGGAGAGACAGCTGATATTTGGTTTGCTCAGAAAAAGAAGGGGTTTGATTAGTTTCCCTCTTCAGCCTTCCCTCCTCAGCTCTCAAAGATTGATTCTTGTCCCTCTTGTCCTCCTCCTCCACTACTAGAGCCAAAATGTTTCCCTGTCTCTTTAAGCTGTTCCACTCACACTTGATTCAAATTTAGGAAAGGATAACCCTTTAATGTAAATTAATTCAATTAGGGTAATACCAAGGAATGGCTGGCAGGGAAAAGAATGAGAAAGGAAAAATAGAATAAAGGGGGTCCCTGTCTCTAACTAAACCCTTTTCCTTCCCTCCTAAAGTTTGGGGGCAACTCAGGCTTTGGCAGCCTAAGCCCTCTGAGAGAAAGTTAGGTTGACTCATCCTGGGTTTGGCCTCTTGGCCACAGTTCAGACCCAGGCAACAGGAGCTGAGTTAAAGTCTGACAGAGATTCAAAATGACTTTTCTCAGGTTTCTTTTTAATAAACTTTTCAATTGGGAATTGTTAGGGGGAAGGATTTCCAGTCACTAGCAGGAAAAAGGTGGGTAAGCCTCAGGTGAAAGCCCTCTCTCTTCAGTTTCTCAAAACTGAGAAATCAACTGTTCTTCAGAAAGAACCTTCTGGCTTCTCAAGATTCCAGCCTTCTGGGGATCCTCCCCCAATAAGGAGAAAGATTCAGCCTGGCACTCTTCCTTTAGTGCCAACCTCTGTCACAATTATCTCTTGAGAGGGACTTCCCCAGGTCCTTGGCTTTGCCGAGGTCTAAAGTCTAACTCTCCCTGCCCAGGTTGAGCCAGGGCCCTGAGTAAATTACTTAGTGCTTAAGCTAGATATCTTACCCTATCTTCTCTCTGATTTTCTTACTTCACTCTTTCTAAATTTTATAAATAAATTGTAAATAAATCTCTTTGGAATAAATATAAATTCCTGGCGACCACACTCTTAAATAATCCAGTCTAACACTTTCAAAAATAACCCCTTTTCCCCCTTACAATTCTCTTACCTTTACCCTGTGTATATCTACTTGCCTCAAGTGTGTTTCTTGTAGAAAATTTATGATGAGATTCTGGTTTTTAATCCATTCTGCTATCTGCTTTCTTTTTATTGCTAAGTTCATTCCATTCACATTCACAGTTATGATTATTGCTTGAGTATTTCCCTCCATTTTGACTTCCTTCTTAGATTCTTCCTTTTCTCTTATTCCTCTTACCCTCCCCTTCAACTTTCACTTTAAGTCATTCCTCCATTTCCCCTCCCTAATGTTACTTCTTTTCCTAGCACCTCCCCTGTTATTGATCCTTCTCTTATTATAGTGCCTTTTAAGTGACTGCCCACCCTCTCTGTCTCTTGTATTGCTCCCCTTCCCACCAGCCCATTTTTTACCCTTCTACTCTTCTGCAGGGCATGATACAATTCTCTTCCCCAATGGATTTGATTGTTTTCCTCTCTGAGTCAATTTAAATGTGCCTAAGACCTAAGTATTACCTGTCCAAACTCTTTCACCCTTCCATTCTTCTCCCCTCCTCCCACATGTACTTCTTTATGAAATATTAATTTATCCCATTTTATCTCTTTTCCCATTTCTCTTAGTATTATCCCCTTTTTTATTCCTATTTTTTTTATTTTTTGACTTTTCATCCTATACAGTTTGTCACTGTTTCCTCTACATATACGTCTTCTAGCTACCCTGATGATTATAACACTTTTTAAGAGTTACCAGTATCATCTTTTCTTATAGGAATACAAATCATTTGAACTTATTGGGTTCCTTAATATTTTTTCCCTTTTCGTAATTACCTTTTGGTGTGTTTGGACATCAAAATTTCAATTTAAATCAGGCCTTTCCTTTATGAATGCTTGAAAGTCTTCTATTTTATTAAATGACCATACTTTCCCCTGCAAGAATAGAGTCAATTTTGCTGGGTAGTTGATTCTTGGTTGTAGATCCAATTCCCTTGCTTTCCAGAACATCATATTACATGCATTCTGGTCTTTCAGTGTGGATACAGCCAGATCTTGTGTTATCCTAACTGTGGCTCTATGATATCTAAATGGTTTCTTTTTAGCAGTTTGTAATATCTTTTCCTTGATCTGGTAGTTTTTGAACTTGGCTATAACATTCCTAGGTGTTGTCAGGAAGTGATATGTGGATTCTTTTAATCTCTAATTAACCCTCTTGTTCAGGGCAGTTTTCTTGGATAATTTCCTGTAAAATGCTGTCCAAACGTTTTCTTTTGTCATGATTTTCCAGTAGTACAATAATTCTTTAATTGTCTCTCGTGGATCAATTTTCTAGATCTGTTGTTTTATCATTAAGGTGTTTTATATTTTCCTTAATTTTTTCATTCTTTTGATTTTGTTTTATAGACTTTTGCTGCCTCATGGAGTCATTTGCTTCTAGTTATTCAATTCTGATTTTTAAAGACTGATTTTCATTTCTGGCTTTTTGACCATCCTTTTCCTTTTGGACTGTTTTTTCTTTGTAGGTCATCTTTCACTTTCTTTGCCTCTTTTTCAAGCTGGTCCATTCTGGTTTTCAAAACATTATTTTCTTGTTTTGGTTAATGTGCTTCTGTTGCAGATAACCCATTTAAGTTCTTTCCCCAATTTTCTTCAGCTTCTCTTAATTATTTAAAATTGTGTTTTGAGTTTTTCCAAAGCCTGTGTCCAATTCTCTGCAGTTTCTGAGTTTTTACTTGGTGTTCCTTGTTCGTCCTCTGTTACATTTGTTCTTTTTTCATTACCTGGGTAGAAGCTGTTGATTGCAATTTTTTTTTCTTTTCCCGATTTTAACTCATATTTTTCCTTCTCCTCCCTTCCCCCCATCATTGGCTATATTCTTGCTCCTCTATCTATATGCTAGAAGTGTGGGTCTGTTCTGAAGGGGCTTCTTCTCTGCCCTGCAGACTAACTGGATTAGGTTGATGCAGCTGGCCTGTTTTAATGATGAGCCCTGAGGCCAAATCTTCCCCAGCTGCAACAGAAGTTGAAGGTGAAGATGTGGAGGTTGAAGGGTAGTTACTTTTGTCCTCTCTTACTTTTTACCTTCCTGAGAGCTCCCTGGTCAGAGCTCTAAGTTTCAGGTCATAGTACTAAGGTAGTTTGTCACAGTTATAGGCTTTGCCCTGGGATCCGAGTCAGCTAGATTCTTTCCAGGATTCTGAGGGTATTAGATGGGGGAGGGGTGTTGGATATAGGACTTTCCTGTCTTCTAAAAGCTTCTCATATGCACTATTATTAGTTTGGATTTAGCCTAGATGAGCAGTTCTGCTAGAGTTGCATGTGCCCTGAGGCCAAAGCTTCCAGAGGCAGAAGTCCAAGAATGGAGGAGTGGTGGCTGAGGCATGGGACCAAGCTTGTCTCCTCTCTTCCCCTCTCCTCCAGCTGCCTCCCTTCTAGATGTGATCAGAGCCCTGAGTCCTGTGCAGCCCTGGCAGCAAGGCACTCCCTGAGGGCTGGAGCTTTTGTCTTGGGAACCCAGCAATCTCAACACAATAGGTGGGAGAAGGGTCCTGGGACCTTATTTTTTTTCTTTTCCTTCAACCTAATAATTCAAACTTCTTGGTATACCTTTTAAGTTGAATCACATAGGAGGGTCCCTTGACTCTGTCCTATTGTTGAATTTGTTTTTGTGTCCCCCTTGAAGCTCTTTGTTTTTGTTTGGTATTGGAAGGGTTTTTACAGAGGTCTTGACTTTTGCTTCTAAGTCACCATATCACCTCCTATAATTCCTAATATTGATATGCTAAGAATCATAATTGCTTTGAAATTATAAAAATTCTAAAATGGAGATAAAAATTGCAACACGAATTTGTACTATACCACATATCAATAAAGTTTTAAGAAGTTTATGGAAGAAATGTACACTGTAGTGGTCTGAGAGATTACCTATTTTATACCATATTTAGAACTTGTGGGATATAATGAAGGTAAAATGTAGAAAAGTTTATTGTTCTCAATCCACTGTATCACTATGGTTGATATCCCATGTGAAAAAAAATGAAATAATGTAACTTCATGTCAAAAAATTAGAGTACATGTCAAAATTCTGTGACTTTTCAGAAATAAAATAATGCAAATGATTGCAGTAAAATGAAAATATTCCATATTATTTTAAGATAAAAAATGTCACGTTTGCTGTATATATATATACATTTTTCTATGTACCAATGTTTCTATGTGTCAATGTATCTAAATATCTATGCACTGATGTGTCTACGTATGTATGTATCTACCTACCTATCATTTAGTTTTCTATCATCTACCTATCTCTATTTTTCTATTTATCTATCAAAATGTTAATTTTTTTCTTTTACTTACATAGGTTTTTAAACAAGTGAAGCAATTAGAGCTGATCAACAGGTCAATGCATTGAGAGATAGGATATTCTTACTCTGTGGATGTATTTGAGTAGAGAATAGGAGAAGATCATTTTCTAAGCATCTGATAGTGAGGATTCCTTTCACATACAGGTTGGACTAGATGTACTCTAATGTTCCTTCTAACTCGCAACTTCAGTGATTATGTGATTCTCGATATATCAAAAGAGTTGAATAAGCTGCTTTAGAGACTCACTAGACATGTTCTAGTTGAGGTTGTTTTGCTATACGTTTTTAGAGAAGTTTTTGCTTGGGATATATCATGGACTACATGGTTGAAGTCCATTCATGCACTTGGGTTCTATTAATTTTTCTGTCTAGGTTAATGAGAGCAAACCACAATATTACCGTGTCTTCTTAGTTTGGATTTTTGTATCACATTCAATTCCTTGGAGCAAAGGTGTTTCATCAAAATTGAATTGTTGTTTGGTTGAATGTACAAAGGTGATAGAAGAAAGAGGGCATTTGTCCCTAGCATTGACTTCTCTTACCCACTGCTTCAAAACTTTAACTAATTTTGTGCACAATTACCCTAAAGGGCCTGATAATTTCCATTGTGTCAGGAAATGGAAGTTAGGAATAACAACAAAAATGAAACACTCACACAGACCAATTGATCCTCCCTTAATTAAAGGAATAAAATAAATGCACATAAAAAATGTGCTACCTAAAACCTGGAAATAAAATCAACCTTATAATATAGAATATAGACAAATCTGAAAGGTGACTTGAAGTATAACATCAATGCAGAATGCCAGAATCTCAAGGTGCCTTAATGTAGTAGGTGATATTTAAGCCATAAGGGACCACAGGACATAGAATGGGAGTGTATGGAACACACAGTAGAACCAAAAGAGCCTATAGAAATTTGTATGTTAGAATAAATATTAGCATTACAAAAATCTTAGAATGATGAAATCAGAATGGAGCTCAGTATCATAGAATCTTTGAGGTGGAAGAAACCTAACATATCTGTCACATAATTAAATATTGAATTTACTTTTCAGGAGGTGCTTTCTAGCTCATTGACCTTGACTGGGAAAGATGGCAGTTGTTTCCAAGGATTTGGGAGCTTTAGGAGGAGTATGCACAATCTATCCATCCTCATTTCTCTTCCACACAAATAGAAAATGATTGAAGTGGGGCTCATACTGTAGCCATTGTTAATGGATATTCCTTGAGTATGAAGCCAGAGACAATTTTTTTTTCCTAGTGCAGTATTTCTTCCCCATGTTTCATGTTCAAACATCAATACTTTTTTCATCCAGCTGTTGAGCTCCAGCATCTGGTTTCTGGAGTCCTAGAAAATAACAATTCCATCAAAAATACGTATCACCCCCTGCCACGAGCAAGGTCTAGCCTCACTCGTGATTCCAGGGTTTCCCAACAGGTGGCAAACGATGATCAGTCAAAATAAATACCAAATGGAAGACAGCTTAATCATTATAGCCATGGGACTGCTTTGCATCTGATAAATGCTCCCCCTACCCATGCCTGGTCTTTATTTTTATACCCATTTTTCTTGGCACACAGATACGTTACCTAACACACATGTTCAAAGAGAGATAATTGAAAACTGATACATTAACTTTTAACAAATCACTTGATTAACATTCTATATTCTTGTATTGTGATTACAGACAGAATAAGAGGTTGCATGTAAGATAAATGATTTTGTCACTGGTGGCTTAATTTTCTCATTACCCTGTGAGAAGTTTTAAGCTTACAAACAATAAGGAAAATTACTTATTGCTTTTAATAAAAAAGAATAATTAGTCAACAGTTCTTAAAAGACAATTCAACAATCGTACCATTGAGGTTGAGGGGTACTGGGAACACAATTCAAATTTAGACTGATCATTTTTCAGGGTTTTTACTAGGGAGTTCCTGAGTTACATATTTGTGTAATTGAGTCATTGAGGCATACTGAAGCTTGATGTACTTATACTTATTGTATGGGCCTCTATGATTGATTTGTGTGCTGGCTTCATGAGAATAAGTTTCTGTGAGTAAGTAAAAGTAAGTAAAAGTTAACCCATGATAGTCTTTTGGGATAGGGTTTGAGGGTCTGATCTTTTGGTGATGTTTTAGGATACAGGTGTTTTGCTCTTGCATTATTCCTTTTGAGCCTAGGGGGGGAATAATAATAATGTCAATTCCATAGGTAATGGGCATTGATAAGAGAGATCATGCAAAGGGGGACTGAGTGGGCAATCACATCTTGCCAAGGGTCACTCTGTGGCCTCCTCAGCTATCATGTGTGACTCTGTCAAGACATCTTGGCCTGATAGCTTCCAGCAACCCCCAAACTCACTGCTGCCCATGAATTCTTCTATAAAGGGGAGCTTCCTAGGCTTATGATTTTTTATTATTTTTATTTTTATGCCAAGAAAAAGAGGTAGAGGGAAAGTGGTCACTATACCTGATACATACTAGGAGCTTAGGAAATGTTTAGTTAACTGACTGCAGTGCTAAATAAAAGTCTAGGTCTTCTGACTCCTGAATCATAGAATATTGGGGTTTCAAGAGACTTTTGAATATAACATGTTAGAATTTGAATAAAAGGCCTTGTGATAGAGAATGGTGAAGCCTAAAATTACTTTGATTTTTTGGGGAGAGGGGCTGGGTTTCCCTATCTCTCCTAGGCTTGTAGTATTGGGGCTATATATTTATCTAGGTCTACCCTGATCTACAGTGGAACTTTGACCTGTTCTCTGTCTTACCTGGTCTGATTTAACCCCTCTTAGCTAACCTGGTATAGACAACTGATCAACTGATAGATTTAGCCCATGGCAGCTAAGAATGACCAAATGTAAGCAATGTACCAGATTCCCAGTAGGTGGAATTACATTCACTTCTACATCAAGAGAAGAAAGGGTATTAAAACATGGAAAATCAGAAATAAAGAGATCTTGAGTTATGCAATGCCAGAGTTTGAAGGAACTGGGGAATAGCATAATGTTTAAATCTAAATCTATACTATATGTGTGTATATGTATGTATATACATTCATATACACATTTATCTAAATCTATATATCTATATGTTTGTGTTTATATATGTACAAACACACATACACATATATTTATATAGAAAGTCCCATATATGTGTATATATGTATATCTTTGGGCTAGAAGAGGCATTGGAAAATGGAATTTAAACTAGATGAAACAATATGGATCAGTTAGTCAAATTACTTCATTTTACAAGTAAGCTAAAAGAGATCCAAAGAAAGAAAGTTAGTTGACTCAGCCTACTTCTCTTTTCACTCTTTTACAAGTTTACTTGTAAAAGTTTTGATATCAGACAGATGGTTTCCTATGGGAATATTAGCCTTTTAATCATTACAGGGCAATAAGCTAATTGCTACTTTTTTATCTACTTCTTTCATAACACAATAAGCAGGACTAGTAAACTTGGAAAATTGAATGCACGTCAAGGAAAAACACTTCTCAGAGCAATCTGTCTAAAGAGCACAGTGATCGTGTTGGCACAATATAAGTTTAGAGGAAACAAGTATAATGAAAAATTACAAATATCTTCACATCCTTTTTCCTTTTAATTTTCATAATAAATATGAAATATAGTGTAGTAAATTGGAAAATAAACATTATTAAAAATCAGAGATCAAGACTCGACTCTGACACTGGCTAGTGATATGGAAATCACTTTAAAAGACTGATATATATTAATTTAAGGTCGCCAAGGAATTCAGCTATGTAATTCCTAAATGAAAACTCAAGTCAGCAGTCAACATTTTATGGAGTTTTTTAAAATTACTAATAGAAGGAAGAAAGGTGAGAGAGAGAGAGAGAGAGAGAGAGAGAGAGAGAGAGAGAGAGAGAGAGAGAGAGAGAGAGAGAGAGAGAGAGAAAGGCGAGAGAAGGGAATAGGGCTTAAATACCCACTCTACTTAGGCTGGGCCAAAGGCCCAAGGCCTTGGATAGCCGAGGCAAAGAAAAGAGATCAGTCCCTATCACTCACTTGACCAAAATGGAGAAACAGTCTGAGGGCCTTCACTCCAAGCACCAGGCTCCAACCATGCCTTTCCCCCACTCAGGAAGTCCCCAGACTCCTCAGCTGTCCTCTACCTCACTTCCTGTGTCTCACCTGTGCCAATAGTGGCTCTAGCTTCACCCAGGACCGCCCAGAGGTCTGTCCCCTTTGCACATGTCTGTTGAAGGTCATATTCTCAAATAATTAAATCTTGAGCTTTGCTCCAGCCCTTCCTAAATCCTGTTACCCTGAGTAGGGTGGAGATTGTAGTTTCCAAGACCTGATTCTGTCATTCCAAGTATCTCCATTGTTATTGATCAGGAAATAGCCAAATCCCATACTCTAAAGAATGGTTTGAACAGTGTTGAGTAGTTTTGAAATTCACACTAGTTGTATGACCTTGGTGAATTTCCTTATTTCAATTTCGTAATCTATAAAATAAGGAAGTTAGATGAATGATATCATGATCTCTTCTAGCTATAAATCCTATTCATCCTTTTGAGAGACAGTTAATGTTCAGTAGTCAGAGCATTGGTCTTAGAGTAAAAAGACACTTGAGTTCAAATCCAGCTTCATATATAAAATACCTGTATACATCACTTAAAATTCTTTTTACCTCAATTTCCTCAACTAGAAAATAGAAATAATAATGGTATCAGATGTTCTGAGGATCAAATGAACTAATATTTGAAAGTACTTTGCAGTGTCTGAAACATACTAGACACTATACACAAATGCCTCTCACTCCCTATCTGCCATTTTATAAAACCAGATAAAATTTAGGATCTCTCTTAGGTCCTTAACTTCTATGTAGGGCAAGATAATTTTCTCCATTTAATAAACATGTCTGCCAAAGCACCAAGAAACTAAAATGGTTTATTTAAACTAAAATTAGAGCCCCTGACTTCCATTTCAAGTTATTGTTTCACTTCCTTCTTCCAAATCAAGATCCACACCATGTGTGTGAGTACACATAACCCTCCCCTCCCACAGATACATACCACATTTGAATGAAAAGTGAAGGATATAATCAGTCATCTGACTCTTTTGGTAATGTGTTCTAATCTCTGTCCCAAGCACATTATTATTGAATTCTCTCTTCTTATTGGTGAAGATTTAATTCCTAAGCATGCATTAAGAGTCAATACTCAATGCAAAAGTCAATGCAGACTTGTCAAGACTGGGAAAAAGGAGAGGTCTTTATTTTTCTTTGAGCTTTGTGTTGCTTTGGACTCTGCTGTCACTTGTGGTGTTTCTGGCTTCTAATTTCAATAGAGAAGATGGATGATACCAATCCTACTTCAACTAAGTAAAAGAAAAGATTCTGGAAAAAAGTTGACATGAGAGGAACTGGCAGTTTCTATCATGTCCTTAACCCTAACTTGATACACTAGAGATTCCTGGGAACTTCCCTTTTTAATTTTTAAATTTTTTTTTCTCATGGTTACATGATTCTTGTTGTCTCCTCTCCTCTTTCCATCCCCCTATTGGAGTTGACAAGCAGTTATACATATTTTATCACTTGAAACCTATTTCCAAAATATTCATTTTTGTAATACTTTTAAAACCAAAACCCTAAATCATATACCCATGAAAATGGATAAATCTTGTTTTCTTCTGGATTTCTGCTCCCACAGCAAATTCTCTTTAGGTGACATGTAGGACTCTTAGTTGAATTGAATTTTACACTCCCAATGGAAAAGTTCCTTCCATTCTCTATGTCTCCTTTATAGTCTCCTTTTTATACCTATTCTGATTTCTGTTTTACTACTCACTTGAATAAATGAGTTCCTTGGCTAAGTGCTATGAGTGTTCATTGCTGAATTGGTGGGAAGAGAGTCACAACATGGAAATAAATCTTGGGGTCTTCTTTCCCCCAATAATGAAACAATGATCAAAATATGGATTGACCTGGCAAGCACTAAAGTCTTCTTTTGGAAAGGATGTGGGGGTGTAAGGGAGAAGGCCAGAGACATGTATTCTGCTGAATTTTATACATGCAACAAATCCCATTCTACATGGGGTAGGGGGCATATTGACCATGCCACAGTGGCAACAAACACCAGGACATTTGTAAACATCTGGAAGGAGGATGCCCATAAAACATCTAGAATTGTATTCGATTTTGATGTCTTAACCATGGAAGAACAAGGAAAAGAATGACAGACACAGGAAGATATCTGGGGCATCAAAAACACCTAGGATCTAGTTAAAGTACTGATATTCTCTAGTTTGCATTACAAAATGAGTACAGTGGAAAGAGCACTGTATCTATCATCACCAGACAGTCAGTTTTTTCCAGGGACAACAATCTCCTTGTACTTTTCTCTCCAGAAAGCTTAAAAAGTTCTTCTCTGTCAGAGGAAGATCAGTATCAATTTGCATATCTGCTCTACTGCACTCTAAGTACTATGAATATTGATGGAAATTTCCTTGTTGGATGGTTGGCTGCTCAAATTCATCTGGTGTTCTTCAGTTGTAGTCATTTGGGCAATTAGTGTTCAGCATGCTTCTGCTCAAAGCAGGGGTTGAGTCCAGGTCAGAGGGTATACTAAGTCATAGGCAGTGTGTGTGTGTGTGTGTGTGTGTGTGTGTGTGTGTGTGTGTGTGCACGCGCGCATGTGCATATTCAGGATTTAGAGAAGCTCCATTTGAAACAGAGAATAGATAAAATAGAAATGCAAATATTCATCATTTCAGACATTTTTCCGAACACAATTAACACTTTCTGGGGATATTAGTTCTCTGATATAGTGGAAAGACCACAATAGTTGGAGTCAGAAGACCTGGATTCAAGTCTTGGAGCTGAGATTTATTACTTTTTGTGTCATTTGGAAATCCTTTCCACATTCCATATCTCAGTTTCTCAGTAAGATGGTGCTAATTGAATGACTTTAGGTTGCATTATTGTCAAGAAAATGTCATAGATAGCTATGGTCCCCGAGGTCACAAAGAGTCAGACATGACTGAGTGACTCAAGGACAACAATAGACTACATTAAGGAAGGCACAGAATCTAGGAAAAACAAATTGATGGTTCTATTGTACTCAGTCACAGTCAGATAATAAGATAATACTAGGATTATTGTATGTCGTTATTATTTCTCTAATTGTCAGATATATTTATCTAGTACTAATCTATCTCCTAAACTCTAGTATTGAATATCAAACTGCCTATTGACTATCTCAGTCTATATGTCCCATTAACATCTTACAATCAACATGTCCAAAACTGAACTGATTCTTTTCCCTACTCTATATCTCCATTCCTCCCCTCTTCCTAACTTTTATTCCATATATAGTATCAAGGGTATCCCTCTTTTGCCACATTCCCAACCCAAGTCCCATTCTTGACACCCCTTTCTCACACCCCACTCCCTATCTATCCCTGCCATTTTTACCTTTTTCATATCTTCCATGTATGATCCTTTTTTCTTGTCTGACATTGCCACCATCTTCATTGCTTCATGCCTAGACTATATATATATATATATATATATATATATATATATATATATCCCACTGATTGTAAGTCTTTCCTCAATCCAGTCAATTCTTCCCTAAGCTACTAAAGTGATCTTCCTAAAGCACTTCTCAGAGCTACTCAATTAACTTCAGTAACTCCCTATCACTGCTCAGGTTACATATAAATAATCTACTTGGCATTAAAAGCCTTTCACTACTTGCCTGCTCCTACCTTCTTCTCTCCTTTTGTATCTTATTCCCTATGATATACTCTGCAGTCCAAAGATACAGCCTCACTCCATTCTCAACCCTAGGGATTTTTACTGACTGTCCCCCCATAAGATACCCTATGGTTGAGATTTCCCAAAAAAGCCAAACTAACTTTAGTTCTGCTGTATAGACAGCCCCTTTTTCATTGTGCTTGAAGTGTCTAAATAATTCCCTGAAATAACTAGGTATTAATAATAATAATATATTAGTAATTTATTAGTAATTTAATTACTAATTATTAAAAAGTAAATTAGTAATAATAATATAGTAATAAATAGTTAGAGATTGATGGAAAGTTCTAGATTAGAGATATCATACAATATCCACAAAACTTACATAGATGTTATTGGGAACTGGTTAACAAAATAATTAAAAATACAATATATATAGATAGATGTTGATTTGTGGACTTCTTCATCAATATTTGGCCAAAAGAGATTTCTTTCTATTCAGTCTGACAACAATGGTCTAGATCTTTTACTTCCCCCATGTCAGGGATGTGGTCTATTAGTGATATTCAATTTGTAAAGGTACCTATTTTTTCTCTTTTAGATGCCTGATGATCAGAATCTCCCCTGTTCTCTCTAGATGCTCTTTTTCCTAAACTTTGAATTTAAAATTACTCTAAATGCAATCTTTAAAGCATGAAATTCCTAGAAAATTTCTTTTCTCCACCCAGAAGTCTAAATTCTAGGATCAAAACACCAAGAAAATAAGAAAAAAATTCTCTCTAAGGGGGAGGTTCAGGTTGAGTCATTGTCTATGAATTACACATGGATAAGTATATGCTTGCCTCTGCCCTGTGCTTCTATTAATTTTTTTTGAAACTCTGATTCCCTGAACTGCTAAAATTACCTGAGTTAAAAAAAGTCTACTCTCAAATTTCAGATTTTTGACCATTGTCTGGTAGACAGCCCTCAGATAATGAAACTATATTTCACTTAGAAGATCCTAAGGAGATAGACATACTATTCTCTCACTTGGCTTGGCCTGCAAACATTCCTATCACTTTCAACCTTCTCAACCCAAGATCCAACCAAATCCCACATTCCCTTTCTGCTGTGCCCTCTGGAAAATCTGTTCAATAAGTAACTAACTTCATTTCTTCCTAAATCCGTTCCTTTCCCACTCCTTCCCTCTTCTAGCTATTTCTGAAATCTGGTTCCTGCCTGATGACACAGTCTCCCTGATGACAGGACTTGCTGTTACTTCACTCATTCCCCTTGGCTTGTACTTTTAAGTACAAGCCAAGTGATGGATGGTGTGTCTGGTTGGCAGGACATGCCAGAGCTTATGGTCTATGGGCAAAACCTTTGAGAAAGCAGCATGATCTATAGCACATGCCAACGTGAAACATTGGGAGAAGTCTTTTGTGAATGACATGAATATTATTGCTACCATTATTACCCACCCAAGAGATAAACAACTAAGTTCCTTTCTTTTCTGACAAAAGACAGCTTGATGCACCAGTC
Organism: Monodelphis domestica; assembly: GCF_027887165.1. Lineage (NCBI taxonomy): Eukaryota > Metazoa > Chordata > Mammalia > Didelphimorphia > Didelphidae > Monodelphis > Monodelphis domestica. Next base: position 690,188,553 of record NC_077227.1, on the reverse strand, counting down.
AGAGAATTGGACTGAGGAAAATAAACCTAGATTGACCATTCATTAACTGTAAGATTTTGTACAAATAACTGTCTCTGAAATTCATCTGTAGAATGTACAACTTAAAACACCTGTCCAGTCTATCCCACAGAGTCTGCATGAGAGATTAAGGGATCTAGGAAAAGGCTTTGAAAATGTGGAAGGATTAAATTAATTATTTGATTAAATTATTAAATTCTAAATTAAATTCTTCTTTTGTTTTTATGAATATTTTTGTAACAGTTTAGATAGTGCTTTTCTTAAAATGATTATGGGGTGGGGAGTGTGTCTGTTTTGTTATCTCCATTTCACAGTTAAGAGAAATGAGGAGGTTAAGTAAACTAAGACTATAAAATCAGACAGGGTCAAGGATTTGGATTCATATCTTTCTGAGTATAAATTTAATATTTTTTTCTATTTTTTAAAATTTTCATTTTTTTCTCCCCCCTTTTTTTGGGGCATAGAAAAATGCATCCTTTTTTTTTAAGATTGGAAACAATGTTCCTTGTCCAGTGAAAAGAAAGCTATTATGGTGTGAGTCCTATGTGGGAGCATGGGCTCTCTCCTCTGCACAATCAAATGTCACCTGTGAAGGTCTGTATAACTATGGATTCTTGCTTCCTCCCCCCTCCATTTCCCCTCAAGTTTCCTACTTAAGTCCCCTCTATGGCAAAATCCCTTGGCAGCCCCCTCTCCCTGATGGCTCCTATCTGAGGGAATACATCATAAGACCAGAACATGAAAAGCCTGAGTTGTGATCATCCAGAGGAGTTTTTACAACATCTTAGCATTCTGAGGGAGGCTATCCACCTTTAATCAATGACTGCTTTATTATCTTTAATCAAATGTAGGCCACCACAGTGGGTAAAAGAGAAGTGAACTGCCCCATTTAGTAGGGAGAGGAGATAGTTAATTGCATCTATTGCTGAAATCAGAAATTGATTTACTTAAACAGATGTAGAGAAAACAAACACATGATTCATTGAAGGACTGGAGTATTTGGCCACCTGATCCAATTCCCCTAAGCCCAATCTAATTAGACACATCAACTCTCACATAGCTGAGGTTTGTTCAGGGCACACAGTTCAGTCTCAGACTACCCATCTTCAGCATGCTCATAGCCAGTGATCAAAAAGAGCAGGAAAGAAAAATAGCAACAATTTGTCAACAAGTTTTATTTGCCATTCATGTGTGTATGTATGTATATATGTGGGGATGTATACATGTATACATATATACATATTTTCTGGAAAAATCTACCCTAACAGAGTAGTTTATCTTTCCTCTGTCCTGGAAAAAATGTCTAATAACTGAGAAAATAAAACAAAATTTCTTCTTTTTTTTCATGGAAGAACATACTATCTACCATTTTTAGGGCCCAATTGTTGATTCTCTTTCTTCAGAATTGGAGGGCAGGCAATATGACCACCGTAAAGGGTGAATATTATGGTTGAGACTGAAAAAATCTAAATTTAAATGGTCACCAAGGGAAATCCCAAAAAATAAAATACCCAAATCAGCTGCCAAATTTTAATGGTGATTTAATTACAACAGGAGGAAGAAAATATTAGAGGGAGAGAGAGAGAGGGAGAGAAGGAAAGAGGGAGAGAAGGAAAGGAGTTTAACTCAGAACCACTCTGGCTCAGGCTGAGCCAAATTGGGCATTAAGGCCTTGGCGAGCCAAGGCAGGGAAAGGGGTCAGTCCTTATCACTCATGTGACCAATCTGAAGGAAAGCTGTCTGCGGAGCTCCTCCAAACTCAAGTTCCAGGATCAAACTGAACTCTAGCCCTCTCCACAAGAAGTCCCGAGAACTCCAGACGCTGTTCTCTACCTCACATCCTGAGTCTCATATGTGTCAATGGTGGCTCAAGCTTGACTTAGGACCACCCAGAGGTCTGTCCTTTTTTTGCACATGTCTGTTGAAGGCCATTTTCTCAGATAATTAAATCTTGATTTTAATGCAGTCCTTCCTAATCTTGTTAAACTAAGAAGGGAGGAGAAATGTAGTTTCCAAGAACTGATTCTGTTATTCCAAGTATCTCTATTGTTATTATCAGGAAATAGCCAAATCAGATCTTCTAAAGAATGGTCTGATTAGGGTGGAATAGTTTTGAAATTCACATCACTAAGAAATTCATTTTCTGCAAATGAATTCATCCTATTTGGAACCAAAAGGAGAGTTGAAGAACATTTGGCTTATTTTACAAATGAGAAAACAGAGGCCAACATAGGGGAAATGACATATAATAGTTTAGAGATAGGGAATAACACATTTAAGCTTTGAACACAAATTAAGTACTATGCTAAAACTACAAAACAAAAACTGAATCTGCACATGGTGAGCAAATCAATAGATATATTTTAAAATTTTACTTTTAATATCATACAAAGTACATTTCCATACTGATCATTGATATAACAGCACACTCATACATAACCCAAGCCCAAAAATAAAACCATAAATGCACTGATTTGAAAGATAATATATCTTGATTTAAATCCATCCAGCTCCATAGTGCTTTCTCTGGAAGTGGATAGCATTCCTCAACCCAAGTCTCTCAGTATTGTCCCAGATCATTGCTCTGCTGAGAGTAGCCAAGTTTTCACAGTTGATAATAGATATTTTTTAAGCATGTATTATGTTCCAGACATTGCTCTGAGCAGGAAGGATACAAAGAAAGACAAATGTTAGGCTCTACTCTCAAGAAGCTCATATTCTAATGAAACTAATTACGTGTGAATGGGAAGAGGAAACAAGTATATATTGATTACCAGCTATATACCAGGTCTTGTGCCAAGCACTTTACAAATATCTCATTTGATAATGAGCAATAACTCATTATATAGTGTAGTTATGTAGTCATAATAATGGGTTTATATAGCTTCTTAACAGTTTTGAGATGGATACTATCGGTATTATTGTGTTCATTTGAAATATAAAGAAGCTGAATTTCCTTCGAGTCCCTCTTTCCACTTTCTATCTTTTATTGTGCATATTTCCTGATGGAAGGCAACAAGGGTCTGGGCTGGGTCCTGTGACTTCCATCTTCCCCAATATGGTTGACAAAAATGTATTAATCCTAAATCCTGTCTTCTCTCATTCTTCCCATTTTCTAATTAATATTGAAATATGGTTCTGGCATGATGACGTAGCCTTCTGGATTATCCTTTCCAGTAATGGTTGCATCTTCACTTATTCCTCTTGGCTTAGTGATCTAGGACAGGGAATTACAATATTACTTGTTCCTTAGAAAGACTTACAGATTGTCCTCCTAACCATCTTTTAGTTACCTCCCCTGCATTTAGCTTCATTCTATTCATATCTGGCATCCAATCAAAATTCTGATCTTTATTGTCTGCAGACTTCCAGAGCACTCTCTTTCTTCAATGAATTAAGCACATACTTTGAATTTTTTCTCTTTCAACTCTTGTCCTTTTATCAAGAGATTTCACCATACTTATCAACTCTTCTTCATATACTCTACTCACTCAGTTCTACCTTTTCACTTCCCATCTTTACTTAATCTCAGCCACACATAAAAAATGCTTATTCCTTTGATCTCACCATCACACACAAATATGGCACCTCTATGTTCAAGAGTATTGATAAAGCCTTATCAGACCATAATTTAATTTTCAGATTTTCTCTCTTGCTTTCTCTTACCAATCATTACTCTTCAAACATATCACTGTACCTCCAATTCTTTGTCCCCCTGATCTCTCTCCCAGATCATCTCCCCTACACTAACTACTCTGTTCTCTTTTTTCCATTTTGACCATTTGATGAACCAATTCAACTTCTCACTTTCCTTTAATCTTGTATTCCTAACACTCATATATTATTGGTTACTATAGCCTGCTAAGCCTCAGCCTTGGTTGACTTCCATCATCATCTATTATTCGCTCCTGAATATGAGCTACCAGATAAAGGTGTCAAAAGTCACGCATCTATTCTGACTAGGTCCACTACAAATTTATGTTATACAACATCAACTAACCCTCCCTCACTCCTACTACACATCAGTTCCCTATCCCATCCTCAATAGTTATTCTTTCAAAGTTTTTCATCTTTGTATCAGTAGAGTTAGTTAGGTGCTACAGTGAATAAAACACTAGATCAGGAATCAAAGATTCCTGAATACAAATCTAAACTAAGACACAAAATAACTGTGCGACCCTAGGAAATAATTTATGACCTCTCTCTGTCTCAATTTCCTTGTCTGTAAGAGAGAAATATTAATAACACCTACCTGCTAGAGTTGTTGTAAGGACAAAATGAGGTAATATTTCTAAAGCACTTAACCTGGTGCTTAGTACATTGTAGGTACTTAATAAATGTTTGTTACCTTCCCTTTCTACAAAGTGGATATTATAGAGCCTTGATAAGCATTAATAAGAAAAACAATTCTTAACTTTATTGTTTTGGATTTTGGATTTTCATTTTAGAACCTACACTGTGTCTGTCTCTGTGTGTGTAGGTATATATACATACACACACACACATATATATATTCCCCCCCATCCCCAAAGAACCAGGGCTAAAAATTCATTGTTTCATTTGAAAATTAGGGGCATTTCTCTGGAAGGTATTCCCTGAATACAAATGGAGAAGCTCCCTGCCACCTCCAAGACATTATTCTAAGGGTTCTTCCAAACAGATGAAAAGAGTTGCCAGAGCAGAGAGAACAATTAAGAATCAGGGTTTCTCTCTATTACTTCAATTCTGTGTTGCAATCACTGCAGAGGGAATCTCAGGGCTTGGTGACTCAGCTAATGATTTCCTGGGCCTTTGTATTGAACCCTTTAAAATTGAGAGACATTTTCTTTTTTTAACCCAATGACCCTATCATTCAGGTAATATTGTATTGTGATTAATTTTTTTTCTGCAGAAACAAAATATTTCCATGGCCACTTATTGCACATATACCTACATATGATCTCCCCCTAGTGTTTTATTTTTCTCTTAATAGCTTCACCCAATAAGAATTACTTTTGTAGCTTTAAATGAAGATAATATTAAACTTTGACAAATAGTTGTTGATGATATACTCTAATTGGGTTCTTTTTAAGCAAGAGTTTCAATATATAAATAAATTTTTTTACTTACATTAGGAGAAACCCCTGTCCCTAATCATGATAGACTTGTTGCAGACAGGAGAGAAAAATCTGCAATTACTGGATTCTGTGGAATCATGTTTTGCTAGATTTAAATGAGACCTCAAGATGTAATCTTTACCATGCCAAATATTAGTGGTAGAAGGACACAGACTGTTGGGGTAGTCAGTTGGGGATCCCTACTGTTGTTTGCACATGACAGTCCCTTGTCCACCTTGGTACTTTTATTCTGGCTGGACCCACTGCTAAAATCCTTTACCTGCTCATTACTGTCACCTGGCTTCCTTTAAAACTTAGCTCAAATCTCACCTTCTGCAGGATGCTTTTCCTGTTCTTTTCTTTCTGCATCCCAGTGCTAATGGATTCCTTCTTAAATGCCTTTTCTAACACTGTTCATGGGCAGTTAGGTGATAAAGTGGATAGATTGCCAGGCCTGGAATCTGGAAGACTTCAAATCCACCCTCAGACACTTATAAGCTGTATGATCCTAGGTAAGTCACTTCACACTGTTTATCCCAGTTTCTCATGTATAGAATGAGCTGGAGTAGGAAATGGCAAGCTATTCCTCTATCTCTGCCAAGAAAACCCCAAATGGGGTCACAGAGAAAGTTGGACACAACTAAAAAACAACCTAACAAAAACCACTGTTTATAGCTAGAAGAAAATGGCAAATTCTAGTATCTTTGCCAAGAAAACCCCAAATAGGGTCATGAAGAGTTGTGCTGGATTGAAACAAATGCACAACAAAAACTATCCCAATCCCCCGTGCTAATGAATTCCCTTTGCAATATTCTTCCTAATACTGTTTATTTACATCTAGAACAAAATGGCAAACTACTCCAGCTATCTTTGCCAAGAAAACCCCAAATGGACTCCTGAAGAGTCCAAGATGACTGAAATGACTAACAAAAACAACCATCCCACTCCCCAGTGCTGATGTATTTCCCTCTGAAATGTCCTTCCTAACACTATTTATATCTTGTATGTTTTTATATTTTCTTCCTCTTTAGAATATGAGATCCTTGAGGGCAAGAACACCTTTGAAAATCCATTTCTTTGTTTTCTCAGTACTTAATAAGCATGGTGATAAGCACAGTAGATAGAATGCAAAGCTGGAAGTCATGAATTCCTGAGTTCAAACTTGGCTTCAGACACTTAAAAGTTCTATGGCTCTGGGAAAGTCCCTTAATCTCTGCCTGCCTCAGTTTCCCCATCTAGAAAAATAATAGAACCTACCCTTCAGAGTTGTGGAGATCTATTGAGATTATAATTATAAAGCCCTTGGCACAGTTCTTCAAACATTATTAGCTACTATTGTTATTTCTATAGATATACTTTGGTGGGGAAACAGAGACATCTTTGCCTCAATCCACTCCTTCTCAGGGATATAGATGAAAGACTTCTAACCTAAAATACTCACCCTGAAATTTCTGAGTTCTGAACTGGTTTGCTCTTTAACAGACCAGCTATAAGGCAAGACTAAGTTTCCTCAACCTATCAAACACACTTCTTGTGCAATTTATCCCTGAGAGGATTTATTTTTAATATAGTGAGTTATTTTATTTTTTAAACACTGAATAGAGGCTTGGACTCATGCCTCATTCGTTCAGAAGGAATTCAAGGAATGCCCTATTCCAGAGAATCTTCCACTTCCACTACAGGCAGATGGAAGAAAGAGATTATGAGGTTTTATCTATTTTCAGTAAGAACCAGCTTAAATCAGATGCACCTCCAGGGAGCACAATGGAATCCTTGACTTTTTCATTAAGAACCATTAAAGAAGGACACTTAGGACAGGGCAGAACTAGATAACTCCTCACCTATATCAGGGACATAGAATTAGGTGTGTGACTAACTACCATCAGTCAAGGGATGGGGAGGAGTTAAGTTCTGATGAATCACCTGCTCATTGGCCATTCATCAATTAAAGGTGTTTTGGGATGTCCAAAGAAGGGACTGAATAATGTGCTCCCAAAATTATCTATTTATAGGTCTATACTAGGGGACTTTCTGATATTTGATCACCTGGAGAGATCACTGACCAATTAATTTATTGATTAATGCTAGCTTAATCAATAAATTCATTTTCTTACCCATAAGCCAGTCTCTTAGAAATTTTAATTGTTACACTCCAGAATACCCAATGGCTTTTAGGAATCTCTAAATGAATTAAAGGCTTTTCTCATTTATCACTGAACCTGTAGGGCACTCAGAGCCCTCTCTGGGTATGCACCACTTTCCCAGCACAGAGTTAGCCAGAGTTTGTTATGAGAAGACCAGAGAGACACAGGCCAGGCAGCTCCCCTCCTCCTCTTCACACATGGGTTTTGGGTTGCAGTTTCGGCACATGGTCTCTAAAAGGTTTGTCATCATTGGTCTAGGACATACCTACTTCACACTTCTGATTGACTGTTTATTGTCAAGTGACAAAATGGGTTCCTGTGATGGATTGAATGACTCAACCTCCATAGTTTGCAATGCAGAAAACTAGAATGGAACCTCAGAACATAGGCTATCCCATAATTATAGAATTAGAAACAGAAGGGAATTCATTTAAGGGAATTCAGATGCCATTTTTGGGCAGGGGAAGAAATATTAACCAGTGAAGGGATTGATACTATAAAAAAGATAAAACAAACATTTTTAACTACCTATTTTAAGTTTTTTATTACTGATATAACTTTATTGCCATTAGCTTCCTTTTTTTCTTAGTTGTAAAATGGGGTTGATAATAATACCTCCCAGAGTGTTGTAAGAATCAAATGAGATCATATTTGTAAAGCATTTAGCAGGGGTTCTGGTATATATAGTAGGAGCTATATAAATGTTAGTGATGATAATGATACTATGATAGCACATGGAGATTAAATAAAAATGATTGCATAAAATGTGCATATGAATATGAAATTTATTATGGGAAGATAATAAACAAACATTAGTATCATAGAAAGAAAATTGGAGATGGAGTCAGAAGATTCAGGTTCAAATTTTATCTCTGACTCTTGCAAGATAAGGCAAGATAATTTATTTCTCAGAGCCTCAGTTTCCTAATCAGTAAAGTGAGGTTAATATTAATCCAAGAGAATTTTATGTGAATGAAACTGGATAATGACTAGAAAGTTCTTTGAAAAGCAAGACACTATGTAAGTGATAATATTGACAATGCCAATGTGTTTTCAAAATGACTTTTCAGCTTGGCCTTTCAACTTCCAAAATCTGGATTTTCAATACCCATTTTTATGCTGTTATTTGCAAAATGGTTGCAAATACCAGCCTGTTCCAGCATTCATGTTGGCAGTAGAGATAGACCAAATCTGTGCAATGTTGTTGAGCCATCTAGAGTTCTGCAAGTAGCAGGTGGTGGATGTTTAATCACACACTGAACATGGGTAGGCAGCAGTGCCAACCTAGAATGGAGGGAGTGGTGAATGTCCAGCTGCATTCTGGGGTCTTAGAATCCTAGGATATCAGAGCCAGAAGTGGTTTGAGGAATCATGTGATTCAACTGTCTCACATTAGAGAGGGGGAAAACAAACAAACAAACAAAGATCCTCATTTAACTTCATGCCTAATTTACTGGCTCCTACCTGCTCAATGGGTCACATCAAATCATAATTTAACTTGAGAAAGTAGAGACACTTTCTAATGGTAGAAATATTTAAAAGTAGATGAACATTTTATTGCTAGACATTTATTAAGGTCCTAGTAGATGTAAAGAACTGAGGGATTTTTAAAGCATTCTTATTGCAATGCTTGCATTAGAGCCTAATTTACTTCATACTTTGAAATTTTTAATGATATATTTATCAATCAATTCATCTAGAAACTTTTATTAAGCATCTAGTCTGCACTTATACTTGGAAAACATACTGGGGATTCAAGAATACTAGTTATACATATATATATATGTATATATATAGACACATATACACACAAATATACATACCCTTACAGAGGTAATGATCTAGCCAGAATGAAAAACATATGCATAAATAAGTCAATGCAAAATACATAATAAATTGAGGGGGTGGATTATTTGTTGAAGATATCAAAAAAGATGTGAACTGAGCTTTGAAAGAAACTAGGGATTGAAAGAGGCAGAAATAAGAGAGAAATAATTCTGGGCATGGAAGAAAACCAATGTAAAGACAAGAGGAAAAAAGATGGAATTTTTATATGAGGAATGGTAGAAAGACCAGTTTGCTTGAAATGTAGTATGCATAATAAGGCTTGGAAGGTAGGTTAGGACAAGGTTGAGGAGGCTTTGGTTAACAAAGAAGTTTACATTTGATTGATAAGGAGCCAATGTCATTTATTGACTAAGGGGATGATATGGTCACATCTGTGTTTTAGGGAAATGAAACTGGCAACCGTATTAGAGAGGGATAATACTGAAGCTATGGGACCAGTGAGATAGCTACTTCCATAATCCATTTAAGAAAGAATAAGGACCTGAAAAGAAGTGACTTTTCTAGTAGAGAGAAAGGGTTTAGAGGTGAGAGTATGAAAGTAGAAATATCTAAACATCTAGAATCTCAAAGGAAAATTATAAAAAGTAGGGACGTAAGAGGGAATAGGATTATTGGACCTCAAAATATATTTTAAAAAGTGTGGCCATCAAAACTACTCTGATATTGGTAAAAAAAAATAGATCCTCATATTAAATACTACAGGTCTTCAGAATTTCTCTACATATTGATCAGCTGGGCTGTTTTTTTTCCTCTCTAAAAAGTACTATTTATCATATGGAATGGCCCTTTGTGAGTGGGAAAGGAAATAATTCTTGGAAATGCTGTGATGATGTAAGAAAGGAGATCAATAAAATTTTACTTATAAAAATAAGGATATAGAGAGGGGAGAAGGAAGTGTGGAACAAAGGGAAAAAGAAAGATATTCAAGGATGATAGCAAATTGAGGCAGAAATAAGATCATGACCAAAAAACACCTTAACTTATGTAGGACAGATTATCAAGCAATGATTACAAAAGAGAGAGACAGACTAAGACCATAAACTTAGGTCTGCAATGGGAAAAACAAGGAAGGACAAAGAATAAGAGATGGTTAGCTCAATTTTAAATTACTATTATTATTTCCACTTCTTTTCTTTTATCAACTTCTTTTTCTTTAAAAAATGAGAGGGATGGATGGGGAAGTCACAGTGAAGAAATATTATGATGAAATGTGATAAAAGAAAAAACAGAGCTAACAATTAAACCAAGAATTGAAATGCAATGAACTCAGGATGAGAATGAGGTCAAGTTAGTTGATAGGATTAGAAATATAACCTAACAATATGTTCTTTACAAGAATAAATATTTGAGGCACAAAGAATATAAATAAGAAATAGAAACAAAATTGAATATAATAGCATACTATTTGATAAATCCAAATACATCAATTACTTTAGTAAGGACACCTTATTTCAAGAAAAACACATACACACATATTACAGACATGTACACATACACATATACACATAAACCTATTGAGAAAATTAGAAAATTGTCTAGTAGAAATTAGGTTTAGGCCAAGTTCATGTGTCATACAACATAATAAATTCCAGATGTATAAATAATTATGAACGGTTATATTATCATTTTTAAAAGAGGACAAAGTAAGGAAATACCTAAATACATATCAAAATTATGCCTAGATAGAGAATTCTTACCAGAACAGGAATAAAGTTATTAATTAAAAATAAAAGACAATTTTGATTAAGAATAAAACAAAATCAGAGGGCAGCTGGGTAGCTCAGTGCATTGAGAGCCAGGCCTAGAGACAGGAGGTCTTAGGTTCAAATCTGGCCTCAGACACTTCCCAGCTGTGTGACCCTGGGCAAGTCCCTTAACCCCCATTGCCTAGCCCTTACCACTCTTCTGCCTTGGATCCAATACACAATATTGACTCCAAGATGGAAGGTAAGGGTTTAAAAAAAAAGAATAAAACAAAATCAAATAATAATAATAACAATAAAATAACTGAATAAGCAATCAAATGCAATTAGAATTAGAAATAACAGAATCCATTGCTGGGGAGATCTTCACTACAAATATATTTAGTAAAGTTCTAATGTCTTAGATACATAAAGCACTGTTGTAAATATATGAGTAGATAAGAGTATACTGGAGAAAGGAGAGAGGGAAGGCTAGGAAACCAATTAGAAAGCTTTTAGAATAGTCCAGGGAAGACAGTGAGCTCCTTGAATAGAGTAATGATGGTGTTAATGGAAAGAATGGAGCAAATTTGAGAGAAGTTGAGGAGTAAGAAATGGCAAGACTTGGTAAGTGAATGAATATTTGAAGTGAGGGAGACTTGATAATCAAGGATGACACTAAGGTTGCAAACCTGAGTGCCTAAAAAAAAAGTGGTGGCCTGGATAGAAATAGGGAAGTTAGAAAGAAGGTAGGTTTAGGAGGAAAGCTGGTGACTCTCTTGTTGGACAAGTTGATTTTTAACATGTGTATTGGACCCTAGCTGGCATTTGACCAGGAAAATGGGTTTAAGTACTATACCAGTTCCTAATTGGATCTCTATATCTGTATATTATCTAGCTATTGATCTATATGTCTATCTCCTGGAGATAATCAATTCTCCATTTTGGGTCTGTGTCTAGATTTTTCAAATTAGAGAGGGTACCTGCATATTCTTTATGATTCTTTCTAGTTCTGACTTTATAGATAATATGTGCTATTCAGGAGTGTTCTACCTAAGTCCTGAAGATGCCTCCATTTTCTATACTCATCTTTTTCCAAGTTTCTGCAGTAGAAGACAGGACATTGTGATCAAAGGCATATCCTCTCCCCCCAGCTCTGACCCACTGGCTTGAGTAAATATAATAAATGGATGATAAAAACAGAATGGAGAGGTATTGATATATATGTATCACTTAATTAACAATTGTTGCCATCTCAGTGACGAAAAAGGTACAAAATAATTCAAAGGTTGCAGAATTGTGATTATGAGAATTCATTTTCTATCCATACACTATTGAAGCTATAGGGACTTAGAGCTGGGGCCTTAAAATATAGAGCACAGAATTTTAAAGCCTATAGGGTATTTCAGGGGAAAAAAAGAATACTAGAACTGGTGTATGAAGGGAGATTTTGAACCCTAGAAAAGAGCCTATTCATTATTTACATTCCCTTCTCTTCTTTTTATGGCTGAAGAATATAAGGCCCAGTGAAAGGAAGTGACCTGCCTTAGATCACTGAATAAGTTAGTGAAGAAGACCAGACAAAAACTTCAGATTCTCTTGCATTTGTTCATTCCATTATCCCATACTAGATCCTTTGCTTGTGCTTCCATAGGGCTTCCCAGACGTGATTCATAACCTCTAGTAACTCAAAACTCAATATAGATAATGATGGGTTGGGCAAGTGAGCAATGGGCATATGGGAAACAACATGGTGTGATAGAAATAGACTGCAAAGACTCTCTAACTATATGAGTCAGATCAAGTACAGATTTAGTGGAGAATCCCATGGGCTGGTTTCTCAGAGTCAGGCCAAACAAAGTCAATAGAATGCACATTCAATTCTTGTATTTTATGGAGAGAGAGAGAGAGAGACAGAGAGAGAGACAGAGAGAGAGAGAGGAGGAAGAGGGGGGAAGAGAAAGGGGGGACAGAGGGGGAGAGAGAAAGAGATGAGTTTGGAGTCTATTATTGAGGCACAAAGGATGAAAGGTCTGTCTCTCTTTCCAATGATCTATCAAACATTCATCTTATCTTATGTACCTCAAAAACAGAATAATCATGGGTATCCCACCTCTACACTTTTTATATGCTTTCCCCCTTCATTCATTTTTCAGAATTGTGTGGTGGAATAAACAATGGGTTTGGTAATAGAAAACTGGGAAAATAATTTTTGCTTCTCTGAAACTGTTTTCTTAAAAATGAAAGGGTTGGGTTCAATCACTAAGGACTTTTCTATCTAAATCATATGGTCTTACAACATGGAAAATATATTTTTCTTGACTATGCATTTTTCTTGACTGCTCACTTTTCTTTCTTTTTCTTAATGGAAGATGAGAAGGAGAAGAGGAAAAAAACATTTTTATTCATTTGAAAATACTTTCTGAAAAAAAATTCAATGAGATACCTAGGGTTTTATATTTCTAACACTGTGATTTATACTTACCTACATGCATATATGCATGTATGTAAGTAGGTAGCATATATATGCATGTATAAATGCTTTGGTGTCAATGATGTTCTTCTATCCAGGTCCTTGGATGTTCCCCACATTTGGTTCCAGGTACCATAAGAGAATGTAAAAAAAGCAGGTGAGGCAAGTTCTAGGACTTCTTGAGGCCCACCTGAAGACTAAGGCTTTTTTGGGGGGGGTGAATGTGAACCTTGGCTAACATCAGGGTTGTGTAAACACTTTTGTGACCATATAAACAAGTTCTAGAGCCATATTTATGGAAGACCTTCCCCAACACTCAGTGCCAGTTCCTCACCTGCATTTGCTAGTCCCAATTCTGAACAGTACTGGAAGAGAAGAAGCTCTGTGAAAATATCACACAATTTGATGATAAAAGTTTGCCAAAGTCAGTCTGGGATGGATCACCCAGGAAAAAGAGAAGCCATAGTAAGAAGAGAAACAGAAAGCCTAGGCAGAGTAGAAGGAGGAGACAGCAGCCACAGCCCCTCGCCACAAGGAGAAGTTTGAACTGTGTGAACTCACTGGCTGCAGAGCCCAAGCCAAGGATCCTTTTCCAAGAGTACTTTGTGGTAGACAAGTTTAAACCCAAATAGTTTAATGAGGAAACTCCCATGATGTCCTACTTCTGGAAGCACTTAGATGTAGATGCCTAAGTCCTTGTGGCTAGATCTTATGATACACCAAGAATGCTTTCCCCAGAAGCTTAGCCAGACTTTTCTGATTTGCTCCTTCATGACTTGTTCCAGCATCTGGTCAAACTGAGTAAGAATGTCTCTGCCAGTGCCATCCTTTTTGGCACCAATGATGAAAGTGCCATTTCTGGAATCTGAGTTTTCTGAGGTCAGGAATTTGCCCTCTCACTTAGTCTAGACTGGCAGCCACACATGGTATAAACTGGATCCTGGTAGTGATGAGGACCATACCATGCTCACAATAGTGGGTAAATGAAAGCTCCTTTGGTGAGGGGAACAGCTCAATTTTGTCTTTATATTCTCAGCATGTTTGGCATATCATAGACATTAAATAAATGGCTGATGAATATGAGAGCTACAAAGATCAGAGATCACCTAGTTTAGCTGCCTTGTTTTGAAAAATAAAAATCTCCAGAAAGAAGTGAACTGACTTGTCCAAGGTTACAGTTAATGGCATGTTCAAGATTTGAACCTAGGACCACCATTTCTAAATCTAGGATACTTCCCACTATACCACACCGTCAATCTCTATTAAAATGTCTTGTAGGAATAAAATCTTCTTCCAACACCTGACAAAATATGCTAGGGATGCTCATTTCTCTTTAGCAATGTCACTAGTCTATGTCCTGGAAGATCTTGTAAAAGGGAAAATATTTTGAATAAGAGCCTTTAGATGGGATTTAGTCTTTTGACCAAAAATCTCCTAGCTCAGTGAATTAAGAAAAGGTTCATATCACCCTAAATGCTAATTCAGTAGGATGAGATGGCAGAGATCCAGGGAAATTCTTAAAGAACTATATGTAGTGAAGTGAAGGGGGAGTTGAGATCTGAGTATATGGTGGGTAAATGCACAACAAAGAATCTGATTATTCTCTTTTTTTATTTTTTAAACCCTTACCTTCCGTCTTGGAGTCAATACTGTGTATTGGTTCCAAGGCAGAATAGTGGTAAGGGCTAGGCAATGGAGGTCAAGTGACTTGCCCAGGGTCACACAGCTGAGAAGTGTCTGAGGCCAGATTTGAACCTAAGACATCCCATCTCTAGGCCTGGCTCTCAATCCACTGAGCTACCCAGCTGCCCCTAATCTGATTATTCTTGAAGTAAAAACAAAACAAACAAAACCCAAACAACTTTCTATCTTAAAATCAATACTGTGTATTGGTTCCAAGGCTGAAGTGTTGTAAGGTCTAGGCAATGAGAATGACTTGCAGAAGGTTGCAGAGCTGAAACTAGATTTTGAACCCAGGACCGCCCACTTCTAGGCCTGGCTCTCAATTCACTGAGGCATCTACTTGCCCCCTATCCTTGAAATATTTACAAAGAATTGTGTTAGTCTCTGGGTAAGAGCTAGGAAGCCAGGTGGTTCAGTGGATAGAGCATCAGTTCCAGAATCAGAAAAACCTGAGATCAAATCTATCCTCAGATACTTCCTAGTTGCGTGACCCTGAGAAAGTCACTTAACATTGTTTACCTCATTTCCTCATCTATAAGGAGGAGCTGGAGAAGGAAATGGCAAATCACTCCAGTATTTTTGCCAAGAAAACACCCAAAGGGGGTCATAAAGGGACTAAAAATAACTATACAACAATAAGAATATCCACATATAATTAAGTCATGATTCCAGATCTAGAATATACAATATGTGATGTTAAGGAAAAAATATGTAACCAAATGTGTAATTCCATAAAAGTGTAAGAGTGTGAGGCAAAATCAGGTAGCCTACTTTGCATATTAAAAGGTTCTGGGAATTCACACAAACTATGAGCTTCTGCTTCTTCCCTGGGAAAAGAAATTTATTGAGTGTTTCAAAGGAGAGGAATCAGGGGCAACTCCATAGCTCAATGGATTGGCAGGAAGTACTGAGTTCAAATTTGACCTCAGACATTTCCTAACTGTGTGATCCTGGGCAAGTTACTTAACCCCTATTGCCTAGTTCTTACCTTTCTTCTGCTTCGGAACCAACATATTGATTCTAAGATGGAAGAAACGGGTTAAAAAAAAAAAAGATGAGAGGTGGAGGCAACTAGGTGGCCCAGTGGATTGAGAGCCAGGACTAAAGATGGGAAGTTCTAGGCTCAAATCTGGCCTCATACAGTTCCTCACTATATGACCCTGAGCAAAAGTTCTATATTGCCTACACTATGAGTTGTATTTCTTTGCATAAACCTTAGCCACAGGTATTTCCTATGTTCCCTGGGGGATAGTAGATAGAATGCTGATCCTGAAGTCAGGAAGAACGGAGTTCAAATTTAGCCTCAGACACTTATTAAATATGTAGCTCTGGGCAAGTGGCTTTAATGCTTGTTTGCCTCAGTTTCCTCAATTGCAAAATGCTGATAATAGCAACAGCTTCTTTGCAAGGATGCATGATAGAGGAGGGTCCCCATATTCACATGGAATACAATCCAAAGTGGTTGAAAACAGAATGTTGGGTGTAAGCAAACACCTGAATAGCAAGTCACTGAATCAGTGTACTCTCAAGTCAGCAGATATAAGGGAATATGTGACAAGGAAATCACTTTTAAAAGACTGATATATATTAATTTAAGGTCGCCAAGGAATTCAGCTATGTAATTCCTTAATGAAAACTCAAGTCAGCAGTCAACCTTTTATGGTTGAAATTTTTCAAGTATGAAATTTCCCAATGGTGAAATTTCCAACATTTATAAGTCTAAGGAATTTTGAGGTTTACAAATAACTCTATTTATAAAAGAACTTATCTCCATGGCCATATATAGAGTTAGTCTATTCGATCAATGCATATTCCTTCTCTAGATGTTTCCTTTTTTTTTCTTTGTACCTTTTACTCTCAACATCTACTCTTCTCCTTGGTGCTATGTCGGTGGGAGAATGAGCACCAGGTTTATGAGGGCAAAGCTAGAGTAATACGGTTCATTCTTCCCATGTCATTTCAGGAAATGCTTCTGCCCTGGCTACTTATATCCCCCGACTGATGCAATCTACAGATGTAGCAGTGCATATCCACAGAGTGCCTGGAACCTGGGGTATCCATCTTGTGGGGGAAAGAGGAATATGGTTTGTCCCACAAATGCAAACCGGAGTCTTTCCTAGAAGGGGTATAATATCAGAATCGAGGATATGGTGACTATTGTGTTTCTATCAACTACCTATTGGACAGTTTAACTTTGGTTCTCTTTGGTATCCCTAGTACTTTGCAAAAGTGCCTGGCTCTGGGCAGTCATACACTAGCATGCGATAAATGTTTATAGACTGGCTGACTGGTCCACAGGTATTTCGAACTCAGTGTTTCTGAAATAGAAGTCATTCCCCCCCCCTCCCCTGCAAATTCATCCCTCTTCTGAACTTCCCTATTTCTGTCAAGGCCACAGCCCTCCTTCTAGGTACCTAGTTTCTAAACCTCAGTGTCATCCTCAACTCCTTACTCTTTCTCACCTCAGATAGCCCATTAGTTGCAAAATCTTTTCATTTCTAGCTCTACAACACGAGTCTCACACCTCTACATTTGTGCTGTAACCAGTGTCTGCGTGAAAACCCTCAACCCATCGCACCTGAACCAGCATGATAGCCTTCCAGGTGGACTCTGCCTTGAGTATGTCCCCAGTTGTCCCTCTGCACCACTACCAAAGGGATTTTCCTCAAGTGCAGGGCTGACCACATCCCTCCCAAACTCAATAAACTCCCAAGATTCCCTTTACTTCCTATGATGACTTATGAGCTCTTTTACTTGGCATTTCAAGTGCTTCACAAGGTTTCCCCAGGCTGCATCTCCAACCTTATTATCAGATACACTCCAGCCCAGACAAACTGGCCTCAAGATTTCTTCTTGTATATGACATTTCCATTTTCTGACTTCACACTTTCATCCAGACTGGCCTCCTTCTGCCCCTCCCCAGGCCTAGAGTGCCCTTTCTCCTTCTCTCCTCATCCATTTGCTCTCAAGTTCCTACCAGACACAGCTTATGTCTCTTTACATCTTGATTGATTATATTGATAGATTGATTGATCATATTCTTTTAGGCTTTAGGAAGATATTCAATTGCAATAGGATCACTAAGAAAGTAATTCTTTTCTTCCTGGAGGTAATAAGGGAATTTTTTTCCCTCCTGGATAGATTAGCTGAACTAAATAACGCCTTATTTACAGGAAATCCTATAACTATATCAATTTTTTTTAAATTTCTTAAGGGCTGTTTATGGATATATAAATTACTCAATGGTAACTTAATAGGCTGAAAGAATTAATGCAAAAAGCTAATGGGCCCAAGAGATTTAATTTCCCCTTTACTTAATGATAACAACAATATTTTTAAAGCCAGTTTATTTAGTCCTTTAAGGTTTCCAAAATTCTTTATATTATTTAATTTGATCTTTGCAACACTCTCTGAGATGGGTTCTCTTACTGTCCTCAATGTACAGATAAGAAAACTGAACTAGACAATGGGTGAGTTGCCTGGGATCACACAACTTTTAAGTGCCTGAGGGAGGATTTGAACTCAGAAACTTCCTGTCTCCAAATTCAAGACTCTCTCCACTGAGCTGCTTAGCATCCTACATAAATCTTTGAAAGCTATAGATCAGCACTCTCTGTAGACATAGTCTTCTGTTTTGTCTTAGTTCAGATGAACTGTCATCCCTGGAATGGACTCCCTCCCCACTAGTACCTCTTAGAATCCCTTTTACATTTCATTGTTTTTTTTAATTGCTTAGATTTATGAAAGTGATGGGAAAATGTTAATAATTTAACTTAAATGAATTTAAGATTACATTTTAAAGATTTTTTAGTGATCCTTTTTATTTTCATCCTGAGAGAAAGTTCTTAAACATTTTTCAGCAAGCCTCTGATTGATTGACACAAATGGGTAATAGCCAAGGGGATGGGGAAGTCATGTTGTAGGAGAGATGAGGAAAAATTGAGAGGCAGCTGGTGTCCTGCAAAGAGTACTGGATTTATTGTGAGAGGATGTGGCTTCAAATCCTTTAATGACCCATATTACCTTAGGCAAGTCCCCAACCTCTCTGGTAATCAGTTTCCTGTTCCATAAAATGATGGATTGGCTTATATGATTCCTTAGGTTCTGTCTGGTACCAAATTGTATGGTCTGTGAAAAGCAGGAAATGAGGTAAACTAAACTTTTCACCATTCCCTCTTTCTCCACCACAAACACACTTAAGCCATTTAGCTTTCTGCAGGTTTTCCTGGTGATTATTACAGGTGAAGTATGAACTGCTGGTAGGAAAACCGAGATCTATATTTCTGAAATAGCCTTTTAGTTCCCTGCTCCTTCCCTTTTCTTTCTTTAATGAAATTTGAGATTTTTTTCTCTGCTAATTTATTTCTAAACATCTATTTTTCTTTCTCAGGAGAGACACCATGAACATTCACCAGGTCTATCAGACTAATGCCCAAGCCAGCTTCACTTTCTGATTTATCTTCCACGTTAACTCAAAGTTACAGGACCATACATTAAGGAACAAAGCTTGCTTGTGGTATATTTATATCCTTGTCTTTTCAACATTTGGCAGACTTTCAGTCCTTCCATATGTTCACAGTATTAAACTTTACCATAAAAGGAGCTAAGAGGTAACATTTGAAGAAAGCTGATATTATATGGCTTAAAAGTCTGGCAGGGAAAAAAATATTCAAGAACAACTCACAATAACAGACTTTCTGTGATCCTGTGGAAACTTCAAAGTCTATATGACAATGTCCTATGATCCTGAACACTCTCAGCAGACTGACTTCAGATGACATCTTTCAGTACAGCTTAAAGAAATTCAAAGTCGTCATATCCATCACTGCTATTGACCCTGACTCTATGTGAGTGTTCCTCGGAAGTAGAGAAGGGAATGGAAGTAAGTCAGGAAAGAAGTTAATCCCCTACCTACTTCCTTTTATTGTTACCTGGAGGCTCACTTGTCCCCAGAGAGACCCTGGGGAACTTGAAATCTCAAGGCAATTATTTTGTAATTGAGGGCATATACTACAAAAATCAGGTGGGATAGGAAGTATGAAGACAGGGATAGAGTTTGTTAAGGGCAAATTTTTAGAGTTGAGACTGAATATATTATTTAATGGTCACCAGGGATTTAAATTCTAAATCCCAATGAAATACTCAAGTCAGAATGGAATTTTATGGTGGTTTATTTACAATAGAAGGAAGAAATTAAGAATGAGGGAGAAAGAGGGAAAAAGGTAGAAGATCTGCTCTGGTTTGGCCTGAGTCAGGGGGAATTCAGAGATTAAATCTAGCTCTGCTTCTAGCCACAAGGCCTCCCCCAAGATGAGGGGCCTCCTTGGAGGTTAAAACCAGTGCCTTCAGAAAGCCAGGGAAAGAGGATTCAGCCTTAACACTCACCACATGATCACCTAAGGGAAGCAGTCCCAGGTCTCCATGCTCCAGTCCTCCAAGTCAAGAAACACCACAAAAATCGCCAAAGTCCCTCTCATAGGAAGTGACATGGAATATAAAGGCAGTTCTTTACATCACTTCCTGTGTCTCACATGTACCAATGGTGGCTTAAACTTGGCTTAGGGCAGCCCAGGAGGGTCAGTCAGTTGTTTCTGATTTGTCACTTGTTAGCACACAGGTCTTAGACCATCTTCTCCCACACTTAATTCTTAAGTGGGGGTGTATACATTCCTGGTTGCTAGAATTCTAAAGACTAAGACAGGGTGGAATAAATCTAAAATTCACAGTTAATACAGTCCAATAACAATAATCTGTGAGTTCGTTTAATATCATGTTTAATATATACATATTAAACCATTATATCTATCTTCGAATTGATATTAAGTATCCATTCTAAGACAAAAAAGCAATGAGGTCTAGGCAATTGGAGTTAAGTACCTTGCCAAGGGTCATCACACAACTAGGAAAAAAAATGTGAATATTTTAAAAGTGAACATTTTTTCATGTGAGGGATAGGAGTAGTATTGAGGAAAGAGATGGAGCCTTTCTATCATTGGAAAAATTTTCTCTGGGGAAATTCCCTCTACTTATAAGACTAGGGCTAAAAACTTATCTTTTATCAGAAGAGAAGTGACTCTTACCCATAAATCCCTGATATTTTGTATCAGATGCAAGGCTACTTCTAAGGCTGTTCCTTTAGTCATTACAATATACTACAAACCTTTCTTCATCTTTAATAGGACTCATTATTTTATCAGAGCTTGATATTTCAACCTTACCTTAGAAAATGAGATTCATAGTTTCAGTGTTTGCTACCCAATTCCCAGAAAGGAGAAGAAAATCAGAACTACCAATACCACAACAAAACAAGAGAAGAAAATCTTTTCCTTGCCCAACCCTTTAGTATCAAGCATATTGGCACTTAGTAGGGCTGCTGCTCAGATGATAAACGTGTAATCTGTTTTCAGATCAGTATTGCAATCTTTTTAATTAACTGATGAGATCTTTCAGATATAGTATGCAATTGGTGACATATCCTTTGAAAATCCAAGATCATCTCCATGTCAAGATGAGATGACAATGGTTCTATGTAATTTTCGCTCTAGAATGTCCTCATTGATTGTGAGTGGTCCAAGATTTCTTTTCATGATAGTTCCATATATGACCAGAGTGCTTCCATTTGTGTTTTTAGTCTATAACAGGCAGGAAAGTGAAACATTATACAGAGAAGTTGAATTTATAATATCAGAATATAGATTAGAGAGATTTAGAGCTAGAAATTTAGAGCAAAAAGCAAAGGCTGTCAGAATTTGAAGAGATAAAGGGATTAAAGATAGGGGGGGAAGGACCTAATCATACAAAGATATTCCTAACAACTCTTTTTGTGGCTTCAAAGAACTGGAAATTGTAAAGATTTTCTTCAATTGTAGAGTATCTGAACAAGTTGTGCTATATGTGTATAGGGCAATACTATTGTGCCATAAGAAATGATAAGCAAGATCATTAAAAAAATGAAAATGAAAATAAACCTGGGAAGACTTATGTGAAAGGATGTGAAGTGAGCAGAATGAGGAGAACATTGTACACAGTAATAGCAATAATGTATAATGATCAACTGTGAATTACTATTATCAACAATGCAAGAATCCAGGATAACAGCAAGTTCCTCATGATGAAAAAGGATATCTATCACCATAGAAGGAAAAGGAGTCTGAATTCAGATAGAAATATATCATTCTTTATTTTATTTCTTGCATGAATATTTTCTCTAGTGTAAGCAATGTGTACTTTTTCACAACACGAGAGACATGAAAAATATATGAAAAAACATGTACAACCTATATCATATTACCTGCCTTCTTGAGATGGAATGGATGGGAAAAAGAGAAGATCTATTATAAAATGTCAAAAAATGAGTGTTTGAAAAAAGGTATTTATATAATCTGGAAAAAACCCCCAACAGAAATAAATAATCAAAAAGGAAAGTTTAAAAAAATAATTTGAGGTGACCTTTGGAGTGGTCCAACTCCTTGTGGCACAGATGAGAAAACTGAGTCCTGGAGAGGAGTTGGTTGTCAGCTTATTTAGTGAATTGATGTGATTAAAGTGTTAGGACTCAAATTCAGTTCCCTTGACAATGAGTCCACTAATCTTTGTTCCTCACCAAATTTCCTCAATCCTCACTCCTTCTTCTGAACTGCCAAAAATAATCAATAAACATTTATTGAACTCCTATTATGATTAAGCTCACTGCTACGCTCAGATAAAAAGAGAGATGAAAGATGATGGAGAGCTGAAAATACAGAAGTGAGATTCCTCATCAGTGAATCCACAGGAGTTAACAAGATGATTGAGAAAGGGTGGGAAAAGAGAAAAAGAGAAGAAGCCACATGACTGAGCCCTGGGGGACACTAATTTTTCAGGCTTGGAATAGAGATGATGATTCAGCATGTGAAACTAAGAAAGAGAAGTCAAATAGGTAGGAGAAGAACTAAGAGATAATAGTGCAAAAGAATCAAGGAAAATATTTATATGCATGTATAGATACATACATGTATCTCTGCATATATATTTATGTCTACACATATATCATGTATATATACATATATGAGAAGGACTTAGTCAACTATGTCAAATATTGCAAGAGTAAGAAGGGAATCATCAGTCATGTTGGAGAGAACCATTTCAGGAGACACTAGAACTGTTCTGTTTCTACATTCATGGCTTCATAATGGAAGCAATGTCTAAGAGACCTTCCTTGTCACCCATATAGAAGTGACTAAGTATTTGGGCTTCTGAACCTAATGATAGTAATGACATGGGAGCAGGGGAAAGACAGGAAATTAGGCAATGTATAATGGAGAGAGATCTTTGTAGAGAGTCAAAAGGTCTGGGAATCAGGACCATCTCAAGCACTGATTCACTATGAGAGAGAATAGGGGAGGAGATAGGAAGAGAGAGATGTGGAAAATCACATCTTATCTCTGAGTCTCAGTTTCCCCATCTGTCAAATGTGGGTAATACTGCTTGCATAATCTGTTTTTATTTTTTGTTTGTCTTTTGTTTTTAGGATAATTGTAAAGAAACTAGAAAACTTCTTTGGAAACTTTAAATTGCTGTATAAAGATGAGTTATTATTAATCATATCTGAATTTACTGTAATAGCTCCTATTTAATAGTAATCAGTCACATTTATATAGCACTTTATAATTTACAAATCACTTTTCTCCTTCAGATGTAATGACAGCTGAGCCAATATTGAGTGAATATGATTTATTTGTAGCTAATTGAGGAAGCTTGAGCTGAAAAAATTAAAAATTAAAAAAATTAAAATATAATTTTTGACCATGAAAATGATTTTCTCATATGTCATACATCTTAAGTTAGTAGGCCTGTGATCTGTAACACCACAGAACATCCATAAAGCTTCCAAAGTTTTAAAAATGCCTCCCAGACTCACCTGAATACTAAAAGATTCTAAAGCCCAATACTATTAAATTATTATTACTATATTTTTCTCTGTCAAATCATCTTGACTAAAAAAAATGGAATTGATCCTGCCATTCTCAAACATCAGATCCATCTTGTCAGCAATAAAATAAAATGGTCAGAGACTTTCCAACAACCTGCAAATCAGCGAGAGGAAAAAAAAATGAAGAAAAGAGAGGGGAGGGCCTCCCTCTTCCCCACTCAGCCCCACAGCCTGTTCAACTTCACTTCCAATCTGTCTCTCAGTAAGATAATGAGGTGGTAACACAATGCTGTAAGTGAAATGGATGGAGTCAAAAGGAATTTCTTGGTGCCCTCTGTGAAATATGTATACAAAACCATGCTTGCAGTCATTAATGAAACTCACTCCATTGTCTCACTCCTGATCTGTCTTTCCTGCTCAGTGGGAGCCTGGGATTTTTCAGGAGGGGAATAACACCTCAAAGAACACATCTGCTTGGCTAATGAAGGTGTCAGCCTTTGCTTGTGTTTTAAGATGGGATGCTTTTGGCAAGCTGCAATATTGGGATAAATCACTTTCTCTGGATTTCAAGAATTTATATTCTTTGGATCATTTTTATTGAATAGCTCAGATTTTATTCATTGTTAGTCTTTCTGACTCTTCAATAATTAAATGAAGAGAAAATGTATCATATATTAACATAATTAGGAACATATTGGTTATTTTGAAAAAGAAAACTGTTTTGTTTTTTTAAGAGAGAGATAAAAGCATCCTTAGGATACAGAGTTGAAGAATGGAGAATGTTTGAAAAGAAGAAAAATTTAGATTCACAGACTCTTAGACTTAGTTCAGGAAGAAGCATTTGAGGTCATTAAATTTAACATCTTCATTTTACATATGAGGAAACTAAGGTCTAGAGAGAGTGAGACCTTGCCAAAGGTCAGAAAGATAGTAAATGATAGTCATGATTTGAATTCTGGTCCTGTTACCCCCAATCTCTTTGATTTTCCATCTGTATCATGGTGCCTTTCCAGTTTAGAGGTTACCTAATACAGTTTATTCTTTGTATAGCTGAGAAAATGGTCCCAAAGAAGGGGAGGAGGTTCCCAAATGTCAAGATCTAGTTAGGGGCAGAGCAGATACTAATTAAAAATTAGGTCTCCTGATTCTCCTGAAAATTGTTCATTCTACTAAATGACATGGCCTCCCATGGACTCCTTCCCTTTCCCCCCTCCAGTGTTGTTGGATTGATTTCATGAAGCAATTGAGATAAAAATAATGAGTCACATTTCTATAGCACTTTAGAATGCACTTTCCTTAGAACATTCCTATGAGTTAGTGCAATTATCCACCCCCACCACAATCATTTTTTTTCTCTTAGAATCTGTGATATTATCTTTTAGAGAACTCTCAATAGATAAACTTTTTCCACAAATTCAGATCAGCAATTCATCAGCAACTTAAAAGTCTTGTATATATTTTGAATTTAGTTGTATGTGAATATATACCTTCCCTAGAGAGAAGCTTTGTTTTTGCCTTCATAACCATATAACCTAGAACAGAGTGAACCTGATGACTTCCTGCAACTTTATCTCACTTAAATCCAGTTCACCCAGGAATCAGAACAACACTCAATGATGTCATTGGTCTTCTTTGAAAGGAAGAACAAACAACACCCAGTACATAATGATTACTTAATGAATTCTTGTTGATTGATTATTGAAGAGTTGCATGGGGATAGTAAGAAGTTTAAAGTTGCCCATCTTCACATAGAAAATGTACAATAAGCAGGAACTGAACCATGATTGCCCTAATTCCTAAGTTATTAATCTCTCTATTTTGCAGATGAAAAGACTGAGGTTCAGGTAGAGAACATTTTATAGATTTGAACCCAGCTCTTTGATTACTTATATATTTCCCCCATATTAATGCAACTTAATATATACTCTTAACAAACATAAAAATAACAATAAAGTTAAGAATATTTTGCCATCATCAATAGATTTTTATTTCACTAAGTAAGAGAGAAGGATATTTATTAGGAAAGGACACCGAAATCATCAGTTTTGCACAGACACTGAGCGACTGTCCCCCAGTTCATTCATCCCAGTTGACAAGCTTTTATGAAAAGCTTACAATGTGCCAAGCACCGTGCTTAGTGTGGGAGAGACCTTCTTTAGTCTGAGCACAGTGCCTTATTTCTTTCTCCTTCAGCCTCTGTATTTAATCAGGGACTTGATGGAGGCCTTGCTGGCTAAAGGGATTGGTAATGGGATTTGGAATTTCTCACCTCAAGGTCAACACTTCATATCTGACCCAGGACTAAAGCAATCAAAAGCCATTACTAGCAGGTGACGGTTTTGAGGTCCACACACAATTGAGCTGGTGGGTTCAGGATAATTTTAGTTGACATGTGTTCTACGCCATGGGGAAAGCCTATTAGAGACAGGCCCAAAATTAAAGGAACAGGGCCATTTTTCTATTAAGTTGAGCAGTGTGGTGAATGAGACAAATGGGGAGGCTGTGTTCTGTGGGAACTGTAGACTAACAGTAGCAGATATGGGTTTGGATCCTGGGACTGTTACTTACTAACTGTCTGAAACTAGACAAGAATTCTCTAAAGTTTCATTTCCTCCTGAATAACATGAGAGAAGTTCATTAGATTGAATCCTTAATCAGAGATCCATGCCTTTATAAAAGAAAAACAAAAAGAAAAAGGATAACCGGATTTCTAAATAATTACTTTCCTCACTAATCACATTTTATAATTTAAAAAAACATTATATTAAGAGTTCATAGACTTCATCAAACTTCCAAATGGGTCCATCACACACACTGACACTCACTCACACACACACACACACACACACACAATTAAGAATGCCTTCCCAAGATTATCCCTAAGTTTTTTTCTAACAACCATCCTAGGATTCTCAATAGAGACAGCATGGCATAATTATAGTCAATTTCAGATTTATAATTCTCTTTTTATACATCCATTCATTTGATCCTCAAAATACTCTGTAAAGTCAAAGCTACAAAAAAATTTTATCTCCTTTTTGCAGAAGAAGAAAAAAAAATCAAAAACCTCAGAATGTTTAAGAGGGTTTTCCCTGGTAACAGCTATGTTATCTGAGATGAGATTTGAACGCAGGTCTTCCTGCAGCCAGATGCATCAAGCAGTTCAGTACACCATACTGCTTTTTATTCTAAGCTTAGAAAAATCCAGCTTTAATCATGAGGCAGCTAGGTGGTGTAGTGGATAGAGCACAGGACCTGAGTTAGGAAGATTCTTAGTTCAAATCGGACCTAAGACACTTATCAGCCCTGCAGCCCTAGGTAAGTCACTTAACCTCTGTCTGCTTCATTTTTCTTGACTATAAAATGGGAATAATAGTAACCTCTTTATCTCAAGGTTGTTGTGAGGTTCAAATGAGATACGATTTTTAAAACTCCTTAGCACAGGGCCTGGTACATAGGAAATAGTCAAAAAAATGTTTTTCTCCTTCCTTCTTTCCTTTTTTTTTTTAACTTCTCACTGGTACATCCTGTCAGTTAGCATGGGGAAAAATCATTTAACAAGAGCTCTAGTTTTCCCACATATAAAATTGCAGTTGTAATATTTGCAGAACATCCTTTAAAGGGCTTGTTTAAATGATGGATCTTGTCTTCTGACGGCTAGGCTAGAAAAGACCAGAAAGGCTCACGACCATCTGGTTACTTCCCAGACTTTGTTTTCTGTAATTCAGAGAAGTCCTGCTAAAGTTGGGATTGGTTGGAATCTATATGTATGGATTGAACATCCATATAATGTTCAGTAGAACCACATATCCATCAGCATAGATTCAGTGTGTGCCCAGAGGTATTCTGTTAAGTACTAGGGATATAAAGAGAAAAGTGAAATAGGACCTTTTCTCAGGGAATTTGCATTCTAAAGGCATAAGCATATTGGGATTATATGCTGAAAGAAAAAAAGGTGCTTTTTGGAAGGGAGGACATAGAAGCTCTTTAGAAGGTAGCATGTTAGCTGGTTTTCAAGAGAAACCTGGAAGCTGAAGAAGTGGAGGTAAGATGAGAATCTGTTTCAGGAAAAGAAGTAGGTAGTGCAAAGGTACTGAAATGGGAGACAGATCATATTTGAGGAATAGCAGGTGGGCCAGTATGGCTGTCAGGAAGATCTAAATTCCAATCAAGTCCTATACTGCTACTGGCTGTGAGACCTTGGGCAAGTCACTTAACCTCTGTCTGCCTCAGTTTTTTTCAGCTGTAAAATGGAGATAGTAAAAGCACCCACCTAGAAGGGAGTCAAGAGTATCAAGCCTGACAAATATCCCAACCCCATCACACCCCTAGAATTCATAGAAGGCAATTAAGCTAAAGAAGATTGGGGAGATTAGAATGGGGGGTGAGAGTGTCAAAGGACAAACAGAATTATTTATATTTGCTCCTCAAGGAAAGAGTATACCACTGGAGTATATTGGATAGAGGAGGGTCATGGTAAGACCTGTGCTTTAGAAACATTCCATTGGCAGCTATGATGGGGGGAAGGTTAGATTAGAGTGGGACAACCCTGGAGGCAGGAAGATGAAATAGGAAACTCTTGCAATAGTTCAGTCTACAGATGATGAGGTCGGGAATGAACTAGGGTGGCAGTTGATTGAGTGGAGAAAGGAGAATATATACCAGAGGTGCCACATTATATCTAACAATTTTGCTCTGAAGATCAAGAAAATCAGTATTTTGTTTGCTTTCTTTTGTTTTAATTTGGTTTCTCTTAAGCTAAGTTGGAGAAATAGAAATGGCAGCTATTGTAAACTGATTGATATGTGGGATAAGGGTATAAAGTTATAGTTCATAATAAGATTTTTAAAAAAATGATTGATTAGTTGCCTCTGTCAACAGTAATAATGCTGTTGTGTTGTTATGATACAGTGGGTTACCTAAAAAAATATGGTTGATATCAAATATAGGTCATGTAGACCATTAAAGATCTATGAGGTTAAGGCTACTGGAAAGCTCTGGCTGTGACTCGTGTGTTTCATAACATGTGCTTGGCATGTGAGACTTCACAGATGACAACCCATTCATCTTCCACAAATTTCTGTTCTCCTAGAACTTAGAATCTAATGATCATGAAATGGCAGAGTAGGAAGGGACCTTGGAGATCATCTAGTCTTACTCCCTTCATTTTACAGAGGAGGAAAATTAGACCCATAAAGGGTAGTAACTTGCTCTAGATTGCACAGAACACTAGAGTCATAATTTAGACAATAGCCTAAGTCTCCTGGTCCCCACGTGAAGGGCATTGATTACTATAATAGGATAGTAAAGGAAGAAAATAATATCAGTCTAATTGATTGACCAAGAGAATAGCATTAGACAAAGATGGTATTATTAAGGAGAGATCTATCGATTTTGGGATACATGGAATATGACAGTTATAAATATACTTTGATGCCAATATTTTTGAAAATAAAAGTACAGAATTAGAAGGATCATTAGACATTATCTAACTCCTTCATCTTACCAAAAAAAAAAAAAAAAGAGATAACCCATTTCCAAACAGAGACTTATCTTGTACCACTGTTGCAAGTAGCAACAGTGAGTCAAGGTTCCAGATATGCTGCCACCTGGTTTAATTTATTTTCTGTACTGCCTACCTACTCCTATAATGTCCCACTGCAAATTATGCAGTAGATAGAGTGAGATTTCAGTTCAAATTCATTCTCAGATACTTACTAGCTCTAATCCTGAGCAAGTCACTTAACTTCTACTTGCCTCAGTTTTCTAACTGTAAAACTGGGATAATTACAGCACATAACACGCAGGGTTGTTGTGAGGATCAAATGAGATAATATTTGTAAAGCACTTAGCACAGTGCTTGGCACATGGTAGGCATGTATAAATCTAAATGCTTACTACTTTCTTTTCTCCCTTCTTTCCTTTCTAAGGTGCCTTCTGGAACCCCTGGCACATAACCTGCAGATTTCCTTTCATCTTAAACATTTTCTTTTCTCACTTCTTCCATGTGCTAGTATTTGCTGAGACCTGGGAATGACACTAATTGTACTTGTTCCCTGGTTTATACTTCCAAAGATTGGTTATTCTTTTTTCTCATAGTGAACTATTCTCTGACCACCAAACGGTTCATGGCAGGGGAGCTGGAATATTGATTATTGCTGTCTTCTATGCCTAGAATATCCCTCTACAACCAGTAGTTATCCATCTCTGCCTCTGAGGTTCACACCAGCCACATCACCCTAGATTGGTTCTGGGGCAATTGTATATTGAAACTGCATTCATCACAGAACTTAATTACCTTCTTTTTTTTAATTAATTGGATCCATGTATTTTCATATTAGGACACTTCAGAACATATTGATGTTTCTCCCCAATACAGCAACTTCCCATTTCTTCAATACACTCAATTCCCTTGATCTATTCTGTTCCACAGGTATCTTGATCTTGATATCACCCACACATGTTCTTCAATGCTTCTAAACTCTGAAACTCCCTCATCAGATAATGACCTTTTTGGCATTCTTTCTTTCTCTATCGAGTTCTTTCCTCAACCTGATTTTTTACTCTCACTACAATTTCCAATCCCACTGCTGGCCCTCAAAATTATCCAAGTCTATCACTTCAACACCAGCTAAATTATCTGCTCTTCCCAATCTACAGTGAAGCAAGTCAACTTTTCCTTATCCTCTGTTCAAATTCATTGCCCCATCCTACTGTCACTCCTGGACAAATGTAACTTGGGATTCATCCTTTCATCTGCCTTCTTCCTTCTTATTCACAGTGCTGAAGAAAGTCACAAAGTCTCTAAGCCTTATCTTTTATCCATATCCTAACTACCTCGGTGCTTTTATCAGCTCAAGTGGATTCAATAATTGAATTCTATGTTGATTGAGCCTCATCCAAATTTTGGTTATGAATCTCAACTAGATCTTCACAGCAGTAGCAAATCAATCTTTTTACAAGGCTCCTTAATTCAGTTTTCTGTTCTCCAAAAGTAGTCTTTCCTCAAGCTTCCCCCACTTTCATAGAGGAAAACCTTGCTCCATATTTGAATGAAAAAAGTAAGACCATGTGCTGATAAAGCTGCCTCTCTTTGATCTCCTCATCTCACAACCTTCTTTTACAATGACCTTACCCCCACTATCTTTTCCATTCTAGTCTTTGATGAATGCAGTAGCCTCTCTTCTCAAGGCCACTCCTTGCTCATGTACTTTTGATCTAAAACCCTAACATCCTCTCCCACTACCATCCCCACTGATGCCCCACATCTCTCTTTTTACATTCTTAATTCTCTGAAATCTGCCAGGCTTCAGACCTTTTTCAGAAGAAATTACCAACTTCAAAGCTAACTATTAAGTGTAAAAATTGCCTCTTCTAAAAATCACTGCAGCCTTTGAGCCTGATGATCTTGTTTTCTTATTAGAAACTCTCCAGGTTTTTGTGGTGCTATTTTTTGGATGACTTTCCTACCTAGAAAGAAGTCTGTTTCTCTTCATTTTTCTTTGCCTGATGGACACCTTGTCATGAGTGCTAATTACGACTCATTCTCCAAGTCACTAGGCCTTATTTTTTATCCGTATCCTAACTACTTTGGTAATCTTATCAGCCCTAGGAGATTAGAAGATAATTTCTATGCTAATTATTTCTGGTTCCACTGATCCAGTATTAGTCTCTCTTCTGAGCTACAATTCCAAATGCAAGTTTTTATTTCCAATTGGATGTTCTATAGACATCTCAACCTCAACAAATTTCATACATAACTCATTATCTTTTCCTTTAAGTTGTTCTCCTTTTCAAAATTCCCTATTAATGTTGAGAGTACCACAATCCTCCTAATCTCTCAGATTTGTAACTTGACCATCCTGATCAATGTCTCAAGCCATCGTCAGCCACTTCCAATACATTGATGAGCTAATGCTGCTAACTTTACAACATCTCTCATATGCACGATCTCCTTATCTACAACATAGTTAATCATCTCCCACTTGGACCACTGCAATAGTCTTTAAATTAGACTCCCCAATACAAATTTGTCCCCACTATAATTCATCCTCATTTGGGTTGCCTAAGTAATTTTCCTATAGTATAATTCTGATCTTTTTTCTCCTCTCCTACTCAATAAATACCCTTATCTCTGTTTTACTTTCAAGATTTAAAAAAAAAAATCTTAACAGGCCCTTAAAGCCATTATATCCATATAACACCTATTCCTACCTTGAAGTCTTCTTAAATTTTACCTTCCTCCAAGTATTCTAAATTCCATAGCCTACTTAATATTTACTATTCCTTATTTATATAATATACAAACTCCACTTCTATGGCTTTATACTGGCTTTTCTCTCTACTTAGAATCTCCTCTACCCTTCTGCTTCAGCATCCCTGGCATCTTTCATTACTCAGATAAAATCCTACCATCTTCAAGAGGCCTTCCTGGTTCTTGGCACCGAGGAAGCATTTTAATAGGGAGAGTGGTGGAAAGAAGGAAATAAGCATTTACTTATTGCCTTATTTGTGTCAGGCATTGGACTAAGCACTTTACAATTATATCCCTGTGAGGTAGATACTATTATTATCCTTATTTTATATTTGAGGAAACTGAGGCAGAGGTTGTGACTTACCCAAGTTCTCCCAGCTAGTAAGTACCATAGGTTTGACTTCTTGATTCTAGACCAAGTGTTCTATCTGTTTCATCATCAGTTATTTTTAATTAGTAAATACTTTTTGATTGCTTCTCAGAATATCTGCATACTAATGCTACAGTCTGATGAAAGACATCCTGAATTAACTTGGACCCAAATTAATTTAATCCTCCTAAAGATTTTGTAAAGAGGTTTAGATTGGCCTTCCCTTATTCTCAGTCAATCTAATTTCTGGCTTTTGACTTCCTCTGGACCTCAAAATCTTATTTTCCTCCTCCCCACTCTACATTGCTGTTTCATTTGGAACTTTACTCAGTGCCTGGAATGTCCTCTCTTGGCAGCAGCCTATCACTCCTATGATCCACTTGTCCTTAGGCTATTCATCCAAAAGATGGCACTTATATATGTCTCTTGTTCAAACTCATTGGTGAGTTTCTTTTGGAGCTTTGATTTTGGAAAAATACTTAGGATCACCCACCAGTACTCCTCTCCCAGCCCAGCTCTTGCCAATCAAGGTCCTTTCACTCCCTGTCCCACTCTGAATTTTCATCCAACTCTTATATGTTGTCTTGCTCCATTAGACTATCAGTGATTTGTCTCTTTTTGCTGATATTGTTTTTCCCAGCTCTTTGTACAGAGCTCAGCACATAATAATTGTTTAATAAATGTTTCCTTCCTTCCTTCTCCCCTTCTTTCCTATCCTATTCAAAGCGTGAATAAGAAATCCCTTCCCATGACAAAGGAAATATTTCACATGGAAAGATTAACACATAAATTATTTCATAGAGTTTTCTCAGGTTTGGCTCCAAAAGGACTGGCCTCTGTGAGCCATGGGTCACACATTGTTCCCTGATCAAAGGCTCAGGAAAGAGACAAATGAAATACTTACATTAAAAATATTTTAGCCAGACTCCCTAGGAAGGATTTGGAATGAATATGCTACAATAGGGAAAAAAACTGCATTTAAGAAAAAGATTGAATTTATTTTTTTAGCTCTTACTTTTTCCCTAAGACAAAAAGCAGAAATCACTGGGCAGAATTAAGTGACTTGGCCAGGATCACACAGCTAGAAAGTGACTGAGATCATATTTGAACCCAAGTCTTCCTGAGTCTAGGACTGGCTCTCTATCCACAGTGTGCTACCTAGCTCCCTCAAGAAGATTGAATCTTAAGGCCAAGTGCTTCTACTTATAACCTTTGTGTCCTAAGACAAATCATTTTCCCATTTGTTGTCTCAGTTTCCTCAATTATAAAATCAGAGTATAGACTAAACAGAAAACTATTAAGGCTTCTGAGAAGATATAAATTTCTGTTATTTCATAATATATTTTCAGTAAATCAGGTAATCAGACTACTTTAATAAATAAATCACATGTTGGACTTATGAGCTATATTATAATTATATTTTTAATATGTAATCTTTTTCTGACTTTATGATAATAGTAGGTCTCTAATAAAAGAGCCCCCCATTATTTCAATATTGAATAAATGTTAGATTAATCACAGACCATACTAAATATATTTTTTTTAATGGCAAATAAATTGCTTTCCTGAGACTGCATTACTCAGGCCTTCCTTCCTAGGATATTTTTGTAATTACTTCTTTGATTACCATTGGGATGATAGCAAGATGAGTTTTTAACCTTTAAAATCAGGCCTTTGTGTGCAAATATATTTTAGAAGACAGTAAATGATTTCATACTCTCACCATGGTGGTGGCACTCAAAATCGTAGCAGTTCTATAATAGAGTTAATGGGGGGTTTGATGGAAAAGGACGATAACAAAGAAGGAAATTGTGGCAGGAAAAAATTACTTTGCTTTGAATCCTAATAACAAAGTCAGTTGCAAAAGCAGAGATTTCATAGAGGGTTAGTTTCAAATGGCAAAGAGATTCAAACATGATACAAAGGTTGCTCTAACCAGTGGGCATAAGGGTTAGCAAATATATCGATGTTGCCCAATTGCAAGGCAATATTAAATCACAGCCTTTCAAAGACCTTCAAAT
This sequence comes from Monodelphis domestica, assembly GCF_027887165.1. Classification (NCBI taxonomy): domain Eukaryota; kingdom Metazoa; phylum Chordata; class Mammalia; order Didelphimorphia; family Didelphidae; genus Monodelphis; species Monodelphis domestica. The sequence continues at coordinate 690,154,053 of NC_077227.1, read as the reverse complement.
TTTCTTTAAAAAATTCTCACAAGAGTTATTTTCAGCTTATAATCAGAATTAAACTTAAAATGTTAGATAGAATATAAGAAAATATATTATAAGTGGAAGATTCATGCAGAAAAGGAGCTATAATATTAAAACAACCCTGAGATATCACCTTACATGCTGAAAAGCTTCAAGGATTAAAAGAAAAACTCATAGTGTTGGAGGGGTTATAGGAAGAAAGGAACACAAATGCAGTATTGATGAAGATGTAATTTGTACAACTGTTTTGGAAAACAATTTGGGATTGTGAAAAATAGCTAAAATATGGAGAAACTCCTCACTAAGTGTTTATCCCAATGAGTTCACTTAAAAGAACTATTGGAGGCAGCTCTGTTGCTCAATGGATAGTGAGCCAGTTCTGGAGACAGGAGATCCTGGGTTCAAATTTGAATTTATATATTACCTAAATGTATGACTCTGGGCAAATCACTTAACTCCCATTGACTAGCTCTTGCCATTCTTTTGCCTTAGAACCAATACTTAATATTGATACCTAGTTGGAAGATAAAAGTTTAAAAGAGAAAAAAAGAAGTAAAAAAAAGAAAAGAACAAAGTTCCACTAGACAGCAAAATATTTGTAATAATACTTTTTGTAATCACAAAAAAGTATAAAGTGTATTTCCATCAATTAAGGAAAAGATAAATTAGAGTGATACATAAAAGTATTGGAATATTACTATGTTGTAAGAAATTAATATTATGAATAAAGAGAAATATGAGAAGATTTACATGATCAGACACAGACTAAAATAAACAGATATAGGAGAACTATATGACTATCATATAGTTGTACAATATAGACCACAATGACTATAATAATATGATTGAAAAAATAACCTTAAAAAAATAAATGTTGCAGAACTACAAGGAAGAAAAATCATTCAAAAGAAGAAATTGATAAGGCCCTTCAGCTCTCTTTTTGAAGAGAGGAGAATTTAATGAATAGTATAAGTTGTACATAGTTTCAGACTTTGAGGGAGACTGATTAGTTTTGCTAAATTTTTCCTTCTTTTTTTCCTTTATTCTTTTTTAATTTTTAAATTTATTTTTTTCTTTTTTAAATTTTATTTCTTATATGAGACAGCTCACTGAGAGAGGAAGAGAGGGATACTGGAGGGGAAAGTTTTGTGATAAAACCCCCATTAATTTTCATATGTTCATACAAATTACATATATGTAAGTGTTTAAAGAAAGGCTTTTTTATGGGAAAAATTATACTTTCATTTATTTTCATAGGAGACAGAAAGTAATGAGTATTTGACAGAGAAGCTCAAAAAACCATCATCATCATCAAATTGTGCTAAAGATATGATAAGAGATTATTTCTGGGGGAAAAAGAGAGAACTCTTTTTGAGGTATGGATTAAACTCTAGATGGCTATTGAGATCTCTTCTATCCCAGAAATGAGATTTTGGCAGGACACCTGGAAAAGACTTTAAATAAGAGCATATTGGAAGATATGATTCATAAAAGTAGAATTGGAAAGGTTCTCAGACTTAATTTATACCAATCCATTCATTTTATAGATGAAACAAAAACAAGTGAGATAGGAAGGAGTAATGTCTTGACTAGAATTATGTAGTTAATAAGTGAAAGAAGTCAGAATGTTCTTTTTTATTTGCTATTTTTAGTTAAAATAATTTGATATATGTTTGGGGAAATGTGAATGGAATGAGAAAATCCAGGATTTCATAGAAACCCCTATATAACATTCACCCCCCTGATGACTTTTATTTGAACTATGGAAAGAAATTTGTTTTGGTTCTTACAAAGTTCATCTTTATATTGAATTGAAATCTGCCACTGCAATTTTATCCCATCAATGTGTCTCCCACACCCACACCAAGTCACTTGTTACCAACACTTTGCTCCCTGAGATTCCAAATTTCAAAGCTTAGTTGCTTTGGTGGACATTTTCCTTATGGGAAGAGTTTCCTTATTATATCAATGATATCAAAGATACAGATCAAAGAGAATATAATGCACCATCAATCTTTAAATATTTGAAGAAAGCTATAACCCTACCTACTTAAAGTTGGATTCCTTGAGGACAAATACCCCAAGTCCTTCAACTGATGCCTATACCGTGATCTTCCAATCTCTAGAGTGTAATAATGGTTTAAACTTTAAAGGATACTGGCATTGGGGGCAGCTGGGTTGCTCAATGGATGGAGAGGCAGACCTAGAGATGGGAGGTCCTGGGTTCAAACTTGACCTTTGGCATTTCCCAGATGTGTGAACCTGGGCAAGTCACTTAACCTCCATTGCTTCGCCCTTACCTCTCTTCTGCCTTGGAGCCAATACACAGTATTGATTCTAAGATAGAAAGTAAGGGTTAAAAAACAAAAAGGATACTGGCCTTGAAATCATGAAAACTTGGGTTCAAACTCTGCCTTTGATATACTTGTGTGACCCTAGGCAAGTGATTTCACTTCCCTAGGTTTCAATTTCTTCTACTGTAAAAGGAAAGGTTTAGATAGATAGTAAGGTATTGAATGACCTTTGTAGTTCTAGATCTATGAATCCATTACCCATCTAGACATTCTTCAATCTGGGCATAACATTCCTAATTTTCCTCACAGAGAAACGGCCACAATTTTCCCAATATGGTCTCTGGGCAAGACTGAGAAGAGGAGGGGGTTATTACTTTACTCTTATTTTATTTCTAACTCTTGAGAATGAGCATTATTTCTTTTAAGAATGACTAGTACATGGAGATGCTTTAAAAATCTTTGTTGAACTGAATTAACATATGTGAAATTAACATATGTGAAATATGCTCTAACCCTGTCCACCCCCCCCCAAAAAAAAGAAAAAAAATATATGTCACAGTACATTCTATTCTCTTAGTGGGGACATCTGAGGCCCTTCATTAAAGGAAACTGACTATATATTCTTTTTTTTTTTAATGCTTGACACAGTTATTTGATGTGAGTAGTACTATTAAATATGTCTTCTTGTTTACCAAAATCCTTTATTTGTAACAACAGGAGGAAGTGGGAAATCACCTATCGAACAGTGTCATCCTCTATTGCCAGGAGGTACATATCCTGGATAGACTTCAAATTAAACTGACAATAAACCTAGCACCATGGGGTGGGGGGCAGGTGAGGGTTAACACCATGGAAATTATTGTGGAATTTCGAAATTACTTTCAACATTCATGCCAGTACAAATTCTCACATCAATTCCCCTTGATATAATAATTAATAACAAAGATGAAGATGGCAACATGGGACAGTCGGGTGTCATAGTAGTGAGAGAGAGCACTAGACATGGAATTAGAAAGACTCCTCTTCCTTCATTCAAATTTGATCTCAGACACTATCTGTGACCCTGTGCAAGTCAGTTAACCTCTTTGCCTCAGATTCTTCTTCTATAAAATGAGCTGAAGAAGGAAATAGCAAACCACTCCTGTATCTTTGCCAAGAAAACCTCAAATGAGGTCATGAATAAATGATTAAACAAACATGTATAATAATAATAATACGTATAAGATAAAATACAAAAGGATTTTTAAGTGCTCTGATCACATTTGAATCTTTAAGAATATCCAATTGGGAGGAACACACCCACGCACACAATTCCCACCCAAAGCTGTGCTATCAGAATATTTATGGCAATATAGAAAATGAGAAAAAGAAGATAAGCTCTATGAAGTCTTCTTTAACCCTTGAACTCATGTTGGTTGAGAAGTTCCTTTGAATGACAACTCAATTGCAAAATCAGAAACTCAAAGTCAGAAGAGATTTAGGAGCTCATCTAATTCAATCCATAACTGAGGAGGAGTCTTCTTTAGAACATGCTCAATGTGTAATCATCCTGACTTCTACAGGGAACCTTTCCAGACCACTCCTAATTCTAGGATCTTCTATCTTAATTATTTTCTGTTTTTCATGAATATAGAATATTTCATTATAGTTGTTTGCTTGTTCGTCTTCTCCATAAGATTATCAGCTCTTTGCCTGTCTTTTGCCACTTTTTGTGTCCAGTATTTGACTCAGTATCACATAATAGACACTTTATGGATACAGTAGGCACTTAATAAATTTTTATTGACCAACTGGTCAGCTATGTTTAAAGGCATCCCCTTATAGGGATCTCACTGTATTCTAAGATAACCCATAATATTTTTTTAAAACCATTAGTGGCTCAGTATTTTGAGAGATATGTCCACAGACAGGAGGTCCTGGGTTCAAATATGGCCCCAGATACTTCCTGTGTGACCCTGGGCAAGTCACTTAATTCCCTTACCACTATTTGACCATGAAACCAATATGTGGTATTGATTCTAAGGCAGAAGATAAGGATTTAAAAATAAAATAAAATAAAAATTCTTACCTTCTGTCTTAGATTAGATAAGAAGTAGCAGATCTAAGGCAAAAATGAGGGTTAAGTGACTTTCCTAGGTTCATTTAGCTTGGAATTTTCCATGCCCGTATTCAAACCCAGGACCTCTTGTCTCTGGGCCTGGCACTTGATCCAATGAGTCACCTAACTGCCCTGGTCCACAACATTTTTGAAAAGTTTTATCTGTGAAGAAAAACAGCCTTTTCATGAACTGAAATGACCTAGCTTATAATTTCTACATGCAAGTCCTCATTTGGTTCTCTGGAGCTGAATAGAATAAAAATACTGTCCTTTAAAAGTATTTTGACACAATTTGAAATTACAAATTAGTAGCAGAAGATTCATCCAGACAGATCATCAAAAAAAAAATTTAATAGTAAAGAAAAAAAAATAGAATTACTAAATCATTTGAAAAAAATATGCCCAAACAAATGAAATAAAGGCCAGAAAGAATTGTTTTCAAAGTTAGCCATTGCATTTATTAAAGATTTATTTAAAAATAATCACAAATTCCCTATAATCAAAAATTTATTTCATGTATCATTATCTTGTTTTTTTGTCCCTTGTTCTACTATGTAGATGGAAACATTTATATCTAGACATTGTTAAATTTAGAATAGAAAGAAAATATTAAATTAAAAATAGAGTTCATATCAGCAATGCAATTGTCCAGGACAGTTCTGAGGGATTTACAAGAAAGATCACTATCCACATCCAGAGAAAGAACTGTGGGAGTAGAAACACAGAAGAAAAACAACTGCTTGATCACAGGGGTCAATGGGGATATGATTAGGGATATAGACTCTAAATGATCACCCTAGTGCAAACATCAATATTATGGAAATATGTCTTGATCAATGGCACATGTAAAATCCAGTGGAATTGTGGGTCAACTATGGGAGGGGGTTGGGGGAGGGGAGGGAAAGAACATGAATTGTGTAACCATGGAAAAATATTCTAAATTATTTAATTAAATAAAATTTACCAAATTAAAAAAATAAAAATAGATTTCATAACTTATAACATTTCATATTAAAATAAAAGAGGCAACCTGGTATAATATGACTGACAGTAGATACAAAGTTAAAACGATTTGTGGTTCAGTCCTAGCTCTTCTGCTACTTGTGTGATTTTTACAAAATGCTTAAAGTCTGAACCTCAGTTTACATATCAGTAAAGAAGAGGATTAAGACAAATGACTCTTATGGAGTCCTTTTCCACTCTAATAGTAGAAGTCTCCTGTGTGTAGGAATTCTCTTCATGTCTTTCTTACACACACACTAACTAGAAAGGATGAAGATTGTGGGTAGAGACTGTTTTTTGCCTTTTTTTGTATCTATAGCACTTAGCCCAAGGCCCAGTTCATAGCAGGTATTTAATAAATGTTTATTGATTGATTGTGCACCTATTATACAAGACTCTCAACGTGATTGCTGGATATATTTGTCATTCTTTTGACCCCTTCTCCTCTACAACAGCAACTGAGTGACTAACATCATCTCTCCTTTCTCCCTGTGAGCTCAGGGTCTGAAATGAATTGATATCCACTTCATTAAAGGGACAGAACCAGATTTTCTTGATGTCAGAGGGCTGGAATGTTTGAGGACTCCACCACCAAAGATCAAAGAATATCCTGGTGGATGAAGGGAGCAAGGTGCCTCAAAGGTTCTGCCTCATCCCTCTGGTTTTCTTTCTGGAAGTATGTCTCCTCCTCCTTTTCCTCCTCCTCCTCCTTCTCCTGCTCTTTCTCCTCCTCCTCCTCCTGCTCTTTCTCCTCCTCCTCCTGCTCTTTCTCCTCCTCCTCCTCCTCCTCCTCTTCTTCTTCTTCCTCCTCCTCCTCCCTCTCTTTTGACCCTGACAATGACTACACTGAGTGAGAGACTAGCGGCTAATTAAAAAGTCAAGAATCCCTAAGAGGCATCCTCAGTGGGTGGCACTGAAGGAACACTGTCTCACCATCTCCAGCTCCAGCAATCTGCCATCAGCCAGAGAAAAAGGGGAGAGAGTTTGTTAGCAACTCAGCTCTGAGGAGGATGTGAGTGGCAATGGATCGGCTGCCAGGCTGGTTCCTGTTCCGGGGGAGGATTTATGATCAGACTCTGTGCCAGGGGGCAAGAACAGCTCCTCTTGCTGAAACAGCTGTGAGTAATCCCCACACAAAATCTGTTTTCCTGGCCAACAAACGCAGACACCTGCATGCCAGATCGCCACAGCTGTATCCTAGCAGATGTGTGTCCCTGGAATGTAGGCTGGCTTTGCCAGAGGCCTGTGTTTTACCATCGAAGGACTTAGGATCATACTGCAGGATCACTGAATTAGAGTCGGGATGTTTGGAGGCTCAAGGTGGCTGTGGCAACTGGGGGAGTGGATGGAACTAATGGAGGGAAGATAAGGACAAATTATTCCATTTTGGAGGGAATACACCCATGCACACACAAATTTTTTTATTGTAACTATAGTCTATATTTTCTTTTTCCTTCCTCAATGAAATGTAATTTCTTTTCTTGACTGTCACAGGCTGCTAAATGATGAGCATTCTCATTATAAACTATGTCTCACTTTGACTGATGGCAGTTAAATCTCTAAAGTAAGTAAATTCACCTTTAAATCCCAAGTCATTTATTAGGCACTTAGGTTTAATTACATATATTTCTATAGTTGTATAATCTATATATTTAGTACAGGTATATGAAGTGTTCAAGGAGGACTAGCACATCTGGTTGGAGGACTAAACTCTTTTCAGAGCTGCTCATCTACTTTTGGTGTCTACCTTTTACGCCAATTTGTTTTTTCAAATTTGGGAAATTTTATTTAATTAATTTAGAATATTTTTCCATGGTTACATGATTCATATTCTTCCCCTCCCCCCATAGCTGATGTACAATCCCATTGGGTTTTACATGTGGCATTGATCAAGACCTATTTCCATATTATTGATATTTGCACTAGGGTGATTGTTTAGAGTCAACATCCCCAGTCATATCCCCATCAAACCATGTCATCAAGCAATTGTTTTTCTACTGTGTTTCTACTCCCACATTTCCTCCTCTGAATGTGCATAGTATTCTTTCTCATAGGTCCCTCAGAATTGTCCTGGATCATTGCATTGCTGCTAGAAGTTGTCCATTACATTCAATTGTACCACAGTGTCTCAGTCTCTGTGTACAATGTTTTCCTGGTTCTTCTCCTCTCACTCTGCAGTTGTTCCAGTTGGAGGTTGTTCCAGTTCCCATGGAATTCCTCCACTTTATTATTCCTTTTAGCATAATAATATTCCATCACCAACATATACCACAATTTGTTCAGTCATTCCCCAATTGATGGGCATCCCCTTATTTTCCAATTTTTGGCCACCACAAAGAGCGCAGCTAGGAATATTCTTGTACAAATCTTTTTCCTTATTATCTCTTTGGGCTACAAACCCAGCAATGCTATGGCTGTATCAAAGGGCAGACAGTCTTTTAGTGTTCTTTGGGCATATCACACACATTTTCATTAGTGGTTCTTAAAACTATTGCATGAGCAGTGGCTATATTCTGGTAAAACCATATGGGTAGATGGACTAAATTTAGGTTGAAGGTAACCACTAGAATTCTAACCTGTTTCTGAGTGAGGAGGCTGTCTACCCCAAGCATGTGAAAACTTCCCACTACAGAATGGGTGGTTGACAAAAAAATGTGAAGACAGCTGACACAAGCACTACAGGGTGCTTAGAACTTGGTCAGACTTGTAAGATGCTATGGCCATCCATGGCATGCCAGGGCATTGCCAGTCATCTTGACTTGTGCTTTGTCACTAGACTCCAGTGATTGCAGGAACACAGAGTAAGACCAATGACTTTGTGCCATTCGGCTTCACTTAAATTCAGTTCACTCACAAGTTAAGATATCAGTCATGATGCCAAAAAAATAGATGAACAGCAACAGAATTATATAATTTTTCTTTCTACCTCTATCATTCACATCTCTTTATATCTTCTTCATACATATGTACATACCTATGTTTAGTGGGAAAAGTACTGCCTCTGGACTCAGAGGACTGAAATTCAAATCTCGATTCTAATTCTTAGCATCTGAATTTCAGACAGTATCAGAGTCAACACACATTTATTAAGCTCCTTCTGAGTGTCAAACACTGTGCTAAGTAAGTTCTCTAGATATCTACTATATGATAAGAATTGTATTAATTCCTCGCAGGGTCCCCCTCTCACTTTCTTGGTGAGACATGTTTAGCATATGAACAAAGTCAATAATGACACTGGAGAGGCTACCAAGGCTCATAGAAAGCAAGCTAATAAACTGGCCCTTAAGAGAAGGCGTATTAGAAATTTGTACTTAACCCACTCCAAGTTGAATCATTAGGGAATTCTGCCTGTTCCAAACTCCAGGCCACCAAAGGAATCTGATTTGTATAAATGGTGAACACACACACACACACACACACACACACACCCTCTGGTTGTCTGGTAAACTTCTCTTTTACATGTTAGAGTCTGAGTGAGTTTAAGGCTTTATTACATAGAAATTTAATCAGCCCACATCCAAATCCCAATTATGGAGCTTTCACCAGTCTTGAAACAGCAAGAAACATCCTTGAGTCTTTGCAGCATCTTGTTAATGACATCGTCTGATTTGAAAATTATGAAAGAAATGAAAAATTTCCTGAGCCTTGTCATTGAGAAACAAACTGACAATGTATTTACAAGGACTGTTTATTTCCAAGCTATGTTGTTTCTCCCTGAGGGTAGAAATAAATTTTCCATTCATTTGAAATTCTTTCCTGAGCACCTACTGTATGCAAAACAGTATGATATCCACTATGGATGGTATGAAACTAGGGAGAGGTGCAAAGGACAGAACCTTTAGACTCCTGTGTCTACTCTCACATCTATTATATGAGCCTGGGAAAATGACGTGATTTATGTTCTTTGCAAAGGGGAAAACATTCTCACCTTTTATAATCCATAAAACATAAAGATGAAAGGCTTCCCTTTTGTTAGATGGTAAGCTCCATGGGGCAATGGTTCTTTTTATATCACTAGTGCTTAGTACAATGCCTGGCACATAGTAGGTGTTTAATATGCATTTTATTAATTGAATGGGTTGTGCTTAGGTTCAAAAATTTCAAACTGAAAGGGATCTTAGAGATTAAATCTACTCCACCATTTTACAGAGAGATATGCATAGTTTTAACAGATTTGCCTAAGAACATATCACTGACAGTGAAAAGACAGATTTGGGATATGGAGGCAGCCAGGTGGGGTAGTGAAGAAAGGGCCAGAGCTAAAGTCAAGAATATCTGAGTTTAAATCTTGTCTCAGACATTTACTAGTTATGTGACTCTGGACAAGTTGTGTAAAAATTAAATTTAGTCTCAAGTAATAGAAACATTATATTTTAAGAGGTTTATTAAAGATTATTAGAAATCAAGGAATAAAAAAAATACAAAATAGAAAAAACACTTGCTTAGGGCTGATTAGCCCATTCAAAATTCTCACACTTAGCTTGTCCACTACATCATTGCAATGGAAGAGGTCGAAGTAGGTGTTCCTGACAGTTAAATACTTCTTGTGATCTCTCCCAGGTGGAGACTCAGGTGAGATTATAGGGAATTCTGGGAAGTACCAAGGACTTCTGGGGATTGAAGTCTAGGGTTCAAATCTCCATTTTACAGTTGCCATTGTATGCCTCAGTTTTCTCAACTGTACAATGGAAATGATAATAGCACCTTTATCACAGGGTTATTGTGAAGATAAAATGAGCTATTTGCAAAATCCTTTGCAAGCATAAAAGTGCATTATACAAGGGCTAGTTATGGCAACAAAAACAACATCTTCATCATCATTATAAAGTCAGGAGATGCAAGAATTGAACATAGGTCATCTGATACCAAATCAGATGCTTAGTCTACTATGATACTGCCTTAAAGAAATAAAAGAAAAAAATTAAAATGTTATAAATATCAGACCATAGGATGATAGTTTTAGAAAGATTTAGTAACTGAAAGTTAGGCCACTTACTGTCACTTTGAAAGAAGAAAGACTCCATTGCTCCACTCCTTGCCCTTATCTCATAAGAAAGTGGATGTATTATATCCTATCTGTATGCTGCAGAGCCAACAGGACCACATGAATGGATGGTAATAATTGCCTTCAGTTCTATCATCTGCATTTGAACTATCCTGTCTTTCTTTCCTCTTTTAGTTCTCATTATGACCAGCCAGCTGGCTCAGGATGAGATTTGTATTTTGAAGGTCACATAGACAGAAAGAGAGAAAACCTCAGAATTGTTTTGGTCCAATTTTTCTTATTATTAGAAACTTAGAATCAACTTCCCATTGGGAGTTAATTATTTGCAATCCTTTTCTTAGCAACTGTTGGGTTCTCTTTTAAGACTGGAGAATGGACTTTGTTCATATTTGTCTTCATTTCTTCTGTTTTCTGGATATCACCTGTCTTAGGAAGATTCTGAAGATCGGTTGGTAAGGTGATCTTCCAGACACTGAGGTCCCAACTCCAGGTGAACTGCCAAGCATTCAGACTCTTCTGAAGAAAATGGCACTCCAACGGGCTGGCCATGCTGTTCAAATGTGAAATGTACATTTGCCTATAAGTCTGTTTTACAGAGATCTCATACAAGGCAAGCACTCATATGGAAGTCAGAAGTGTTGCAAGGACACACTAAAGTTTTTTTTAAGATCTTTATTATCAATTGTGAGACATGGAACACATTGGCACAGGACTGTCCAGCACGCCATGCCCACATTAAAGCAGACACTTTGCTCTATAAGCAAATCATAATGTCAATAGTTAAAAGAAAAGTGAGATCTGCAAATGAGTTTCTCCATCCTAAATATTCATATAAACTATTTGTGCTATTTGTGCTTGACCCATCATAGAACCTCTCAAGCTCATATTGGTTTAATCTGTCATGGCTGGACACACTGTACACTGATTACAACATAGTGATGCCATTTTGGTCCTCTTAAAGTATGAAAGACAACAACTAACAAATCAGACCCCTAAGAGAGATAATCACTATAAAGATTCTCCCAAATGATATGTTTGTGTGTCTGACTGCTCTCTTTCTTGTCTTATTTTGATTAAAGACACTGAAATTGAAGAGGGATAAAGTGTAAATACCTAAAGTTGGACTTGAAATATCAAGTGCATGAGTAGGTAATGGGAGAGTCTGGATAGGTCAGGTGGCTGGAAATTAGTAAATGTGTGCTATACTGCTATTACAATGGATGATATATGATGGTAGACTCTGTGGTTTAATCTGTTTGTATTCTTATCTGCTAGTCCCAGTCATTGTACACATTAAGTATTAATCAGTGTTTACAGAATGAATGAATGCTTATGAAAAAGATTTAGGAGTACACATGTGTTACAAATTCAAAAATATTACTTTGTAGCATAAAAGTCAAAATTCTTATTGTCATTTTCTGTTGCAGTGAAATATACGGTGTTCCAAAAGATTTCATGAAGACTTAACCTTTAAAAACTTCAATAGTTTAAAACTGCACCAAGATTTTTAGGACAATTGGTATATAATACTTAAGGAATCTCAGAACATTATAGAATTCTAATGTTGGAGATATCATTGGAACAAAGAATTCTAGATGTGCCAGGAACCTCAGAAGAGAAAAAAATACTAGACTTTGGAGGGTCCATAGAGATTTACCTCAATGAGGGTCCAAGAAAACTGTAGCATGCCCAGTGGCCACACCTAGGATAAATCATGCAGATGATAGAAACAAAGGTGAGGAATCACAAACCCATCAGTGAATTAGGGGCAGTGCCTATTCCAGGTATGTAAAGACTCACTCCTAACACATGGACCTAGTGGAATGGGCAGAGAACAACGTGTTTCAATGGCCATGAAGCAAGCATCATGGATCTCTTAGAACTTGTTCAGAGAGCTAAGACACCATGGTCATCCACTGCATCCTTGCCCATCACCAGTCGTCTTGACTCTTGTCTTACCACTGGACTTTGATGACTGGAAGAGAGAGTAAAGCTGATGACTCAATGTAACTCTGCCTTCCTTAAATCCAACTCCTGTATACATCAAGTTGACATCACTCAGGAGGTCAGTAATCCTCTTTCAACACAAAAGACAAATAATAGCCATGAGGACTTAGAGATAAATTAAAATAGTAATTAAATTATTTTTAATTAAACCTAATTTTAAACAATTAAAATAGATAAATAAAGACCTCTAACTTTAGAGATAAAGAAATGAAAACCAAGGCAAAGGAATACTTTGGCTAGAATCATGCTGGGAGGTAGCCAAACTCTTGATTCTCTGTGTCTTATGCTTCTATTTTTCTAGGCTAAAATTTTTAATAGTTCTTTGGGGAAAGGATTCCAAAAGACTTTTTTAGTATCTCCTTTATGCATGATTGTTATTGTTCTGTCGTTCTTGATTCTTCACATCCATGTTTGGCGTTTTCTTGACAAAGACATTAGAGTGGTCTGCCATTTCCTTCTCCAGTTCATTTTACAGATGAGGAAATGGACATGAACACAATTAAGTAACTAAAATACCCAAGGTCACACAGCTAGTAAGTGTCTGAGGCCAGATTTGAACTTAGGTCTTCATGTCTCCAGCCCTGGTACTCCTATGTCTTTGCTATGTAGCTGCTCCTTGATTTTACATACATGTTTAAATACATGCATATATATATGTGTGTGTGTGTGTGTGTGTGTGTGTGTTTGTGTGTGTGTGTGTGTGCATTTCTTTGATAAGAAGGATGTAACCTTCATTATAACCAGGATTTATTCGTCTCTTGTCTATCTCAGTGGGCCTGGAGATTTGGGACACTTTCTCAAACTCATCTGATATGCCTCTAGCTATTGCTCCCCCTGAAAGCCAGGCCACTTACTGTCAAACTGAAAGAAGAAAGACTCTACTCCTACCCTCTCCCCACCCTTATCTTATAAGAGAATGAATGCAATATGTCCCAGCTGTATGCCACAGAGCCAACAGGGACACAAGAATGGATTGTAATAAGTGGCTCCAATTCTATCCTCTCCACTTGAACTGCCCTGCCTTTATTTCCTCTCTTTTAGTTTCCCAGGATGACTAGCCAGCTGGCCTAGGATGATCTTTGTATTTTGAAGCCCTCAAACACACCATATATGAAAAACATAACACTATTGCACAGATGTTGGGTCATTGGAGAGGATAATAATAATTTTAAGAAAAATTAAAAAGAAAAAAACCACATTGCTAGGAAACAGATGTCTGGATTTTCTTGCACAAATAGCCATAACTGACTTCTTAAAGATAAGCCCAGATTTCACCAAGTTCAAGGATTTGAGTTGAACATTCCTTCTTTAATCTGATTTTATTTGGTCTGCTAGTAAGTGGATAAGGCAGAGCTTTCATCTTTTATCCTGGTATTTGGGAGAATGATTAATCAGTAGCTTTCTTCTCCGATCCTCCAACATCTGTACAGCTAATATGGTACCAGTCATATAATAAAGGGATTCTGATCATGATCCCTTGTTTCCTATGTATACAAGCTAATATTATCTGTGGTGTTGTGGAATGTGTGTGGGAGAGTTAGAAGATGTAGAATGCCCTGCTCTATATCACCTCAAGTAATTCACTTCCTCCCTCTACTGTTCAGGTTTCTTCATCTGGGAAAGTGTAAGGGGGAGTGGGGAAAGAAGAGCATAATTATTGCATTAATGATCTGTTTTGTGCTAACTAATTGTCTTAAAGTCAATTCAAATTATTTTTGTATTATATCATATCACATATTACATACATACACAGTGGTATTCAATATGAGTTCAAATTCTCCAAATACCCTAATTTTTTGATGCCTTTTTTCAGGCTAAAGCTAGAAATTTATTTAAGAAAAATAATTTTATTTGTTGATGGGTTATTAAAGATAAAAATATTTTTAGTATATACAATTAGTAAAATAATACAAAGAAAACCAATGAGTCATAGTAAAACTCCAAAGGACCAAAAAGAAAACAGAAAAAAAAATCCTGACAGGTATTACTGGTTTATGTTTTCTATCCAAATTATGTAAATGGAAATCTTCAAGAGACATTATGCTATATAAGCTCCTTTTCTAAAAAAATTGTGTGACTTTCTAAATTCAATCATTTATTATTCAATGACATAAATGTATATAAGATCCTGCTCACACTACCATTCTATGATTCTGAGTACAGTATGGTTGATGTGATCTGAGAGATTATCTGTCCAGCCCTTCTTGCATGAAGCATGCACCCTTTCTTTAACATCTCTAAAATATAACATCAACAAAAGGAACTTTACATATCAACTCTTATTCAGGAGTTCTTATTCAGGGCTTTGTGAACTTTTTTTTTTAATATTTTGAAAGTTACATTTATACATAACTTTAATTCACCTTATATTTTATACTTATTTATAAATATATATTTAAATGTATGCATAAATTTTATTTATGTTTTGAAAATGAAATGTTGACAAGAGTTCCACAGATTTCATTGGACTACTAAATGGATCAAGATAGAAAAAAAGGCTAGGAATCACTGAATTCTTAATCAAACTTGTTATTTCACAGATGAGGAATATAAGACCCAAGCAATGAAACCAGTATCTCCAGCTTTAGGGAGCAAGTTGCAAGTAATTTACAAGCAAGTTATTGCACCATATATCTTGGCTCCTAAGTCAACGCTCCATAATTAACACGTTATTCTACTGTTTCAGCCTCAATTTCCTCCTCTTTAAGATTGCAGAATAGGGAGCAGTTAGGTGGCTTAGTAGATTGTGAGCCAGGCCTAGAAGATGGTTGGTCCTGGGTTCAAATCTGGATTTAAACATTTTCAAGATGTTTGACCCTGGGGAAGTCACTTAACTTCTATTGCCTAGCCATTACCATTCTCCTGCATTGGAATTAATACATAATGTTGATTCTAAGACAGGAGATAAGGATTTAAAAAAAACAATGAAAATGAGAACAGAACAAAGTATATGATTTCTGAAATGCTTTTTAGAACTGAGACTCCAATATTCTATGATTAGAATTAAGGTTTGTCAGAAAATATATTGAAATTTCCAGCCTTTTTTAGTACCCACGTAAGTAGTTGATACCTGAAATACATGACCTCCCTAGGAGCATGATGACTCTCTTCTGGTGGTATGTGATATCTCTGCTCTCAATTCTGTAGGTAAAGGAAGACTACAAGATCTGTGATATTAGAGTGTGAAGCTTGTATTATTCATCATAACAAGCTGTTCAGGGTATAAAATCTTGATGACGCCCTCCACAATAGAATCTAAACAAATATGACATCCTCTACTATTCACAAGTGCCTGTCAAAAGGCAGGAATAAAGTTGTGATTCACTAGAAAATTCCTCTGCTGGCAGTTCTGTATTTTAGTGCTAGGTTTGAGAATAGAGGAACCATGAGACTTCTGAAGATTAGGACATTAGGATGGGAACAGGTTTCATTTTATTCAACTCATTGCAAAAAAAAAAAAACATTAATTAATCACTTTGCTTTTTTAAAAGATGAGCAAGCAACACATACCAGGTAGATTATTTTAATGTTAAAAAAGGCTTTGATTTTTGTAAACAAACAGACTGACTTATTCCTCAACCATTCCTATTTGTAAATACTTCCTAGTTACAAGATGCTGTGTTAGGAAAAAAAATAAAAGATGGATGTTTTTTATTGGCCATTCCACTTACTGCTAAAGGGAGCAAAACTGCCACTGAATCATGAGAATATATGAATATAAATGGCAATGTTCCTTTGCAAAGTAGACCTCTCGGGAAACAATATATTGACTCCAACCAGGCTTACATTGTTCAAAATATGCTAGAATTGGGGTGTAGATTTTGCCTCTGACAAATCCTGCCCATTACACACCCTGTGTGGTACCCTGGGCAAGTCACTTCACACCTTTTAACCTCAGTTTTCTCCTCTGTCAAATGAATGAGCTGGATTAGATGACCTGAGAGGTCCCTTCAAGCTCTGTACGTAGTTATGATCCAATGGGAAGCATGTGTCCCTGGAATTACAATATCAGAGAGGAAGAAAGCTTAAAACATAGATTGCTGGAGAATAGATTATAGACTATTTGAAGGGAATCTTAACTAGTGGTTAAAATTCCATAGGAAAACATCACACTCTTATTTTCACTAATCTCCCACTAACCTTTAACATTCTTTTTAATTGTGAATGTTGACCATAATACATAAGGGTCCATAAGCTTTACCAGACCGTCAAAGAAACACATTCAGGTAGATTCTGGTGAAAATTTGACAACTATCTTCCTGAAAAAAAAATATAAATAGGATGATAGGAGATATAATGCTTGAAAGTACTTATCACAGTGCCTCGCACATAGTAGGTCCTTACTAAAAGTTTATTTCTTAGCTTTAGAAATATTATGACTTTGATCAAGTCACTTATTCTGCAGATAAGGAAACTGAGACCCAAAGGGATGAAGAATATTGTACTAGATTACCTTTAATATGATGACAGTATGTGTAAATATGTATATGTATGTATAAATATATGGCAGATGCATTTTAAGTTTAATATAGATGATTATTATTTTCTCCAGCACTGTTTTAAGTCTTGATGACTCATCAGCAAAGCAAGCCCCAATTCAGAGTGTTTTCCAATTTCTGAGGAATAAATACTCACATGGAAAATTTAACAATTGGCTCTATCCTCTATGAGCTAATTCCAGAATTCCAGTTGGTCTGTGCCACAGAAAAGAATTAAGAAGCAGTCCTTCAGAGCATAGAATGTTAAAGAAGTGAGGATAGATGATATGGTGTAAGAGCTGGACTTCAAGTCAAGTAGACCTGGTTGAAATTCTTCCTTTGACACTTGACTATGTTAATGAACAAATCACTTAAGTTTTCTCTGACTCAGATTGGTTTTTTTTTAATATTTAAAGGAGGTGATCAGATATGGGGACTGTTAAGATAATAACTCTAAATCAATGATCCTCTAAACAGCATACAGGATACACAGTATTAGAACTAAAATAACTTCATAATTGATGTAGAGTTGAAATGAAAAGGGGCTACGGATTTAATTTAGTCTAATCCTCTTATTTTTCAGAGGAAGAAACTGAGGACACGAGAAAAAATGGTTTTCCTAAAGCCTTACAATGAGTTGGTAGTTAGTAGGGATTGGTTCTAAAAGAGAGGAGAGAGGAAAAAAAAAAAAGATTGCTTTCATCTCTGCTACATCCCCACAGGGTTGGTACAAGAGCTAGCAAAGGAAGGTTCTCCTCTCCTCCGCTGGCTGCCTCCCTTTGCTAATTCAAAGCAGGTGGCAGTCCTTCATGAAATCCCCCTTCATGAGGGGGATTGAGGATATGAAGCGGAAGTTGGAATGGGGACAGTGAAAGAGAGGAGCAGTTTCGAAGCTTGTTATTTTCAAATGTGGAATCTCCATATGCTCTCTCCAAGTGGGTCCCTCCTCCAAAGGACAGAGAAGGGCCCTAGTGGAAAGATTGGGAGTGAGGGCAATCTGCTTAATGTTCCTTAATTACTTTTTCCAACTGTTGCAATTTCATCAAAAAAAAAAGAAAAAGAAAAAAAGGGCTTTGCTCAGGCAGATGAATGAGATCCATCACAGTTAAAATTCAGGATGAAAAACAGGGAGACAGAATGAAGCTTCCTGCCCTGAGTTCTATGACAAAAGAAATAAAGGACCTTGAAGTTGCTCCTAACAACTGCCTGTCTGAAGCCACTCTGGCTTCATTAGTTAGTCGGTGATTGTGCAGAAAGGCAGACCGGGCTGTTTGAATTTGCACTGATCTGAAAATTGGGAAACCTGAGTGTTAAACTGGCTCTGCAACTACCTGGTTCATGCCCTGGAGACATGATGTCCAGTCTCACCAATCTTATTTTCACATCACTAAAAGAGCAGGTCAGACCAGAATGTCTCCAAGGTTCCTTTGAGCTCTAAAGTTCAGAAGTCTTTTCCAAATATGACATTTAATTTGATCATGTTCTATGTTCTGTCTACTTGGAACTTTGACAGTTTAATTTCTTCGACTTCTGCCACTGCCTACATTCTCAAATTCTGTGTTCTAACAAACCTTCCAATTCTTATATTTTCTGCTTTAACTGTCTATGATATAAGATCTCTTGAAGTTTGAAAGCTGTATCCCAATAGTCGAGTCGATCTCCAATGATGTATAATACTAGTTATTGATTCTAGGTAGCTATTTGGCACAGCGAATAGTCAGGAAGATCTGTATTCAAATCTGGCTTGAGATACTGTGTGATCCTGTGCAAATAACTTAACCTCTGTCTGTCTCAGTTTCTTCAGCTCTAAAATGGAGATGATAATAATAATGCTTTCTGAGTGTATTAGAAATGAGAATCTGTGGAGAATATTTCTAGTTACTCTGACTTGTGACTATAGAGATACTAGGGAAAACTTTGAATAGTAACTAGAAATTGCTCTAGATTATCTTTTCTAATACATGAGGATCAAGTAATATGTTTATAAAGTGCTTAACACAGTTCCTGGCACATAGTAGGTACTGAATAAATAGTTTTTTACTTCTAATTTTAGAAGTGTTATGACCTTGGTAAAGTCACCAACTTTGCAGATTGGGAAACTGAGACCCAAGAGAATGAAGGGAATAGAACTAGATTATCTCTAAGATGCTGCTGTTAATGATGACATTGATGAAAACTATTTCTTGCATTATTTTAAACCCTTAACTACTGTCTTAAAATCAATACTATCAGTTCTAAGATAGAAAAGTATAAGGGCTAGGCAATAGGATTTAAGTGACTTGCCCAAGGTCCCACAGCTAGGAAGTGGCTGAGGCCACACTTGAACACAGGACCTCTCATCTCCAGGCCTGGCTCTCTATCCACTGAGCCACCTAGCAACCCCTTCATAATTTTTTAAGATGCAAAGTATTTACAAATATTATCTCATTTTATCATCACATTAAACCTGGGAAGCAGGTACTGTATTTATCTCCATTTTACAGATGAGGAGACTGAGGCAGCTAGATATTGTGAATTATCAGAGATTCAGATCTTCCTAGCACCAGGTCTAGTTTTCTGCCTACTGTGAAATCCTAGTTGCAATGCTGCTTGTCTTCTACTCTAAAATTTGGAGGGTGGGAGTAATAAGGGCAGTCATCTCCTGCTTCCTAATTATAAACCAAGAGAACTTGATATACAGCAATAGAAATAATCTTTGAAAAATAACTTGCTTATGTCCCACCTCCAGAGAATTGATAAATAGAATAAACCAGACATTATTTCTATATACACATATCTGTCTGCAAATGATGCCTTCTTTCATGGGGGAGGAAAAAGAGGAAGGAAGTTACCTGGGTATTTTACTGTAACAAACAAACAAATAAATAACATTAATTTAAAAATACAATTAAAAATAGCCTGATTACCTCCTTAAGTTCTATTATATGTCCCCTATTCCTCTCTATTTATAGTCTATCCAATATAGAATTTCATCTGCCTCCAGGGATTTAATTGTCATCTTTATGCAGGTATGCAGTCAATAAATAATTATTAAGTACTTACTATGAGCCAAGCTAGGTATTAGGATTCAAAGAAAG
Source organism: Monodelphis domestica (assembly GCF_027887165.1). NCBI lineage: Eukaryota > Metazoa > Chordata > Mammalia > Didelphimorphia > Didelphidae > Monodelphis > Monodelphis domestica. The sequence goes on along the minus strand of NC_077227.1, from coordinate 690,134,077 downwards.
GTAAATTACAATCCTATAACTAGCATTAGTTTTTACTTTGAATTTTTACTGTGCCTACATGCAACTGTCTGGGATTATTCCCTTTAGGTGTTCATTTGGTATCTTATCTTGTCCAAAATGAGAGTTAAATTATCTCCTCCATCCACACTAGATTCCCTGTAAAAGGTTTTGTACATTTAGATTTCATCAGAGCCATTTTGACTTGTCCCAGTACTTCACATAACCAATCAGTTGCCAAATCATGCATATTCTTCCCTTGGTTACATGTGTGCTCTCCTCTCCTCTCCTTTCCTCTCCTCTCCTCTCCTCTCCTCTCCTCTCCTCTCCTCTCCTCTCCCTCTGTCACTAATTCAGGCCAGGGCTTCACAAATTTTTACTTGACCTGACCACAATATAGTGATTGATTATCTCTCTAAACAATCTTTCTTCTTCCCCAGCCATCCTTTAAACAGCAGCAAAAATAATCTTCCTAAGACATGTGAGACCATTTTATTCCCCTATATAAAAACTTATCACAAACAACAATCTCTGACTCCCACTTTCTCTCTTATGACAGAACTGATTCAGTCTGGCTGAAAGCAATCTTTTCCAATGGCCTTCTTTTTAGAGGTAAGGAACTGGAGATGGGGAAGATGGGGAAGAAACTTGCCAAAGATTACATAGTTTTTGATAACAGATGGGGGCACTCAAACTTTGATATTCTGTGTGACACTCAGTGCTCTTTCCCCTATACCAGCCTGGCTTATATTTAGAATATAAGAAACCCAGAAATTTTTGATCAACTAACTTATTCATGAAGAGTAAGAACTGAGAATAAATCTCTAGCCTTCGCAAATGTATAGCAAAAGAAGGATAGAAACATTGAGGGTCAAGATTTTTTAATAACTAACCCAAAAGTCCACATATAGGATTTGTGCATGCAAAAATGACTGTTTTGCCAATGCAATCCCATCACTTTAAGCAAGCAAACTCATCTTCCCTTGTGCAGGAACATCCGTTATAAATTGGCTCTTCAGGCAGATCGGCTTGTCGTTTAGAACTGAGGTTGAAGAGATAATAACTTCTGGGGTAGCAGTACATGCCATAACAAACAATATTGTAATTCATCACCTCCAGAGTGTGGGGTAATCAGAATCCAAGCATAGATTCCACTGGGTACTTGGGTAGGCTCATTAAGCAGCCAGGGATCTTTGGCAAAAATATTCAGCACATTCAGGGAGAGCATGTTAGAGGAGAGGAATATCAGCTACATTAAAATGATATAACCAGGAGGCAATGTTATGTTGATGGGAGCTGTGGACAAGGAGTCCAGAGACTAGGTGTCTAGGCATAGTTCCTACAACTGTGTGACCTTTCCCAAGTAACCTTAACCACTCAGAGCCTTAGTTTTCTCCTTTCTATAATGGGAATGCTAATCTCATTGTACTTACCCAATGGTGACAATCAGCACTTGAGGTCACACATATTAATAATCACTCTTCTGAGATCCAAGCCAATAGGGTTCTTTGCAAGGCAATACTTCAAACTTGAGGATATCCAGTGACCATTACAAGGTTTTGGCAAGTTTGGAAAATTGCCAAAGGGTAGGGAATTTAAAAGTTTTCACAGGATTTGTTCTCTCTGAAGAAAGGAGAAAGGGATAGTGATTCGGAAAGAAGGGAAACAGGTAAAGGAAGAATCAGAGAGAAATTGGGTGATTGAGAGCTTGGGGAGAGTAGCTGAGTTGATGATGGTATATCTCTGGATCCATCTATTTAGATCCCCATGCTGAGGGATGGAGTTACATCAGAAGCCATATGAGTTCTACTGAATGGAGGCTGGTCCCATCAGTGCTGACACCCAGAGCCACATATAACCCTTATTAATTAGATGCTTGTTAGAAGTCTTAAAATCAGGGATGATAGTTAAGAAAAGACTAGTGAACCTTGATCATAACTCAGAGGACCAAATTTTAGCATCCTAACTGTAGGACCCCTGTATTGGGAGTTTCTGATATGGACCATTGGGCTTTTTAGAAACATTTATTTAGTTACTCAATTTAAAATATTTTTCCTTGGTTGCAAGAGTCATGTTCTTTTCTCCCCCTCCCTCCACCTTCTGTAGCCGATGCACAATTCCACTGGGTTTTACATGTGTCTATGATCAAAACCAATTTCCATATTGTTAATGTTTGCATTAGGGTGATTGTTTAGAGTCTATATCACCAATCATACTCTCATCAACCCATGTGATCAAGCAATTTTTTCTCTTTTGTGTTTCTGCTCCCATAGTTCTTCCTTTAGATGTGGATAGTGTTCTTTCTCATAAGTCCCTCAGAATTATCCTGAATCACTGCATTGCTACTACTAGAGAAATATATTACATTTCATTGTACCACAACATATCAGTCTCCGTGTACTATGTTCTGGTTCTGCTCCTCTCACTCTGCATCAATTCCTAGAGGTCATTCCAGTTCCCATAGAATTCCTCCACTTTATTATTGCTTTGAGCACAATAGTATTCCATCACCAACATATACCACTATTTGTTCAGCCATTCCTGAATTAGAGGGCATCCCATCATTTTCCAATTTTTTTGCCACCACAAAGAACCCAGCTATGAATATTCTTGTACAAGTCTATTTCCTTATTATCTCTTTGGGGTACAAACCCAGCAGTGCTGTGGCTGGATAAATGTACAAACAGACTTTTAGTGCCCTTTGGGCATAGTTACAAATTGCCCTCCAGAATGGTTGGATCAATTTACAACTCCACCAGCAATCCATTAATGTCCCAATTTTGCCACATCCCCCCAACATTCATCACTTTTCTCTACTGTCATGTTAGTCAATATGTTGTGTGTGAGGTGGTACCTCAGAGTTGCTTTGATTTGCATTTCTCTGATTAGAAGAGATTTAGAACATGTGCTTATTAATAGTTTTGATTTCTTTATCTGAAAATTGCCTACTCATGTCCCTTGGCCATTTATCAATTGGAGAATGGCTTGATATTTTGAACAATTGATTTAGCTTCTAGTAAATTTGAGTAATTAGACCTTTGTCAGAGGTTTTTGTTATAAAGATTTTTTCCCCAATTTGTTGCTCCCCTTCTAATTTTGGTTGCATTGGTTTTGTTTGTACAAAACCTTTTTAATTTAATGTAACCAAAATCATCTATTTTATATTTTGTCATTTTTTCTGACTCTTGCTTGGTCTTAAAATCTTTCCTTTCCCATATATCTGACATGTATACAATTCTGTGTTTACCTAATTTACTTATAGTTTCCTTCTTTATATTCAAATCATTCACCCATTCTGAGTTTATCTTGGTATAGGGTGTAAGATGTTGATTCAAATCCAATCTCTCCCATATTGTCTTGCAATTTTCCCAGATTTTTTTTCAAATAGTGGATTTTTGCCCCAAATGTGGGATCTTTGGGTTTATCATAGTCTGTCTTGCTGATGTCACTAATCCCAAGTCTATTCCACTGATCCTCTTTTCTATCTCTTATCCAGTACCATATTATTTTGATGACCACTGCTTTATAGTATAGTTTGAGATCTAGTAATCCTAGGCCACATTTCTTCACATTTTTTCCCATTATTTTCCTGGATATTCTTTATCCAAATGAACTTTGTTATGGTTTTTTTTTTATTCAGTATAAAAAGTTTCTTGGTAGTTGGTATGGCAATAAATAAGTAAATAGGTTTGGGTAGGATTGTCATTTTTATTAAGTTAGCTCATACTAACCATGAGCAATGAATGCATTTCCAATTATTTAGATTTAGTTTTAATTGTGTGGAAAGTGTTTTATAATTGTGTTCATATAGTGGAATTTCTCTTTCTAATTCTTGCTGCTGAGATGTGTTGGATATATTTGAAATGCTGGTGACTTATGTGGGTTTATTTTGTATCCTGCAACTTTGCTAAAATTGTTAATTATTTCTACTAGCTTTTTAGTGGATTCTCTAGGATTCTTTAAGTACACCATCATATCATCTGCAAAGAGTGATAGCTTGGTCTCCTTACTGCTAATTTTAATACCTTCAATTTCTTTTTCTTCTTTAATTGCTACTGCTAGTGTTTCTAGTACAATGTCAAATTCTAGAGGTGATAATGGGCATCCTTGTTTTATTCTTGATCTTACTGAGAATGCTTCTAGTTTATCACCATTGCAGATAATGATTGCTGATGGTTTTAGATATATACTGTTTATTATTTTTAGGAAAGGCCGTTCTATTCCTATACTTTCTAGTGTTTTCAATAAGAATGAGTGCTGTATTTTGTCAAAGGCTTTTTCTGCATCTATTGAGATAATTATGGGATTTTTCATGGTTTGCTTGTTGATATAGTCAATTATGTGAATGGTTTTCCTAATATTGAACCATCTATGTATTCCTAGTATAAATCCAACCTGATCATAATGCATAACCCTCTTGATCACTTGCTGGAGTTTTTTTGCTAGTATTCAATTTCAGATTTTTGCATCAATGTTCATTAAGGAGATTAGTCTACAGTTTTCATTCTGTTTTTGACATGTCTGGCTTTGGAATCAGTACCATATTTGTGTCATAAAAGGGATTTGGTGGAACTCCTTCTTTGCTTATTCTGTCAAATAGCTTGTATAGTTTGGAGTTTAGTTGTTCTTTGAATGATTGATATAATTCACTTGTGAATACATCAGACACTGGGTTTTTTTTTTCCTTAGGGAGTTCTTTGATGGCTTGTTCAATTTCATTTTCTGATATGGGGTTGTTTAGGTATTCTATTTCTTCTGCTGTTAATCTAGACAATTTATATTTTTGTAAATACTCATCCATATCACCTAGATTGCCATATTTGTTGCCATATAATTGGGCAAATTAGCTTTTAATGATTGCCTTAATTTGCTCTTCATTAGAGGTAAGCCCCCCCCTTTTTATCTTTGATGCTGTCAATTTGGTTTTCTTCTTTCCTTTTTTTATTAGATTGACCAGTACTTTGTCTATTTTATTTTTTTTTCAAAATACAAGCTTCTACTCTTATTTATTAATTTAATGGTTCTTTCACTTTTGATTTTATTAATTTCTCCTTAACTTTTTAGGAATCTCTAATTTAGTTTTCATCTGGGGATTTTTAATTTGTTCACTTTCAAGTTTTTTTATTTGCATATCCAATTTATTTGCCTCTACCCTCCCTAATTTGTTAATATATGAACTCAAAGATATACATTTCCCCCTGAGTACTGCTTTGGCTGTATCTCATAGATTTTGAAAGGATGTATCATCATTGTAATTTTTTTCAATACAATTATTAATTGTTTCTAAGATTTGTTCTTTAACTAACTGATTTTGGAGAATCATATTATTTAATCTCCAATTAATTTTTTATTTGACTCTCCTTGTACCCTTACTAGTTATTATTTTCATTGCATTATGATGTAAAAATGTTGCATTTATTATTTTTGCTCTTTTGCATTTGTTTACCATGTTTTTATGCCCTAGTACAGGATCAGTCTTTGTGAATGTACCATATGTTGCTGAAAAGAAGGTGTATTTCTTTTTGTCCCTATTTATTTTTCTCCATATATCTATAACTTTAATTTTCTAAGATTTCACTCACATCTCTTATCTCTTATTTATTTTTTGTTTTGATTTATCTAGATTTGATTGAGGAAAGTTCAGTTCTCCCACTAGTATAGTTTTTCTACCTATTTCCTCCTTCAGTTCCACTAGTTTCTCCTTTAGAAATCTCGGTGCTATACCATTTGGTGCATACATGTTAAGTGCTGATATTTTCTCATTGTGTATACTGCCTTTTATCAGGATGTAATTACCTTCCTTATCTCTCTTAATCAGATCTATTTTTACTTTGGCTTTGTCAGATATCATGATTGCAACTCCTGCCTTCTTTTTCTCAGTTGAGGCCCAATAGATTTTGCTCCAACCTTTAATTCTAACCCTGTGAGTGTCTATTTGCCTCATGTGTATTTCTTGTTGACAATATATGGCAGGATTTTGGTTTCTAATCCAGTCTGCTATTTGCTTTCCTTTTATGGATGATTTCATCCCATTCATTCTAAAAGTTATGATTGTCACTTGTGTATTCCCCAACATTTTGATATTATCTCCTAGTTCTGCCCTTTCTTCTTTTGCTATATCTTTTTAAACCAGTTTAATCAACCCCCCTATTCCCCACCCTAATTATGCTTCCCCTTCTGCCCCCTCCCTTTTTGTTCCCTTATTATTTTTTTGGATTCTGTTATGTTTCTGCTGCCCTCTCTTTCCCTCCCTTTTTGTACTCCCTGCCCCACTTCCCATACCTTGGTTTTACCTTCTCACTTTCCCTGTAGGGTATGATAGAATTCAATACCCAAATGAATCTAGATCCTCTTCCCTCTCAGAATTGATTTAATTGAGAGTAAGTTTTAAGTATTACCTATTAGCACTCTCTTCCTCCCCTTCTTATAATAGTATTATTCCCCTATCCTTCCCATGTGCCTCTTTGTGTGATATAGATTATCCTAGTTATCTTATTCTTTCATGTTTCTCTTGGTGTTATCTTCTTATTCCCTCCTCCCTTTTTCTTTTCTTTTCTTTTTTGCACATCATCTTATGCCATTTATTACCCCAATCTCTTCCAGTGAATGATTCTTCTAATTAATATAACAGTAAATATGATTTTTGAGAGTTACAAATAACATTTTTTCCATATTTTATTGTTAACAATTTGATCTTATTGAAGTCTGTAAAGAAGAAAATTTAAATAAAAATCATTTTCCCTTTCCCCTCTTTCTTATTTTTTTTTCATATTTCTCTTGATTTTTGTATTTGGATATCAAAATTTCCACTTAGTTCTGGTATTTTCTTCAAAAATACCTGGACATTTTCTATTTTGTTGAATGCCCATACTTTCCCCTGGCAGTATATAGTCAGTTTTGATGGGTAGGTGATCATTGGTGGAAGATCTAAATCTCTTGCCTATCTGAATATCATATTCCATGTTTTGTGGTCCTTTAGAGTGGAAGCTGCCAGATAATGTCAGTCCTGATTGGTGCTCCTTGATATCTGAATTGTCTCTTTTTGGCTTCTTGTGAAATTTTCTCCTTAGCTTGCAGGCTTTTGAATTTGGCAATTACATTTTTAGAAGTGGTCTTTTGACAATTTAGTGTAGTGGGTATTCTAGGAACTGTTTTAATGTCTATTTTTCCTCCTTGTTCAAGAATATCTGGGCAGTTTTCTTGGATAATTTCTTGTAGTATGATTTCTACTTATTTCTGTTTATTTCTAGGTTTTTCAGGTAGACCAAGGATTTTCAAATTATTTCTTCAAGATGGGTTTTCCTGATCTATCATCTTGTCAAAGAGATATTTTATGTTTTCATATATTTTGTCAATCTTTTGACTTTGCTTTATTAATTCTTGCTGTTTTGCAAAATCATTGGCCTCCAGTTGCCTAATTCTAGTCTTTAAGGATGGGTTTTCTATAATCTTTTGATTTTCCTTTTCAGTTTGGTCTATCCTGCTTTTTGTGGCATCCAGCTATTTCTCCAATTGGGAGTTCCTATTCTTTAAACAGTTATTTTCATTTTGTACTATTTCCCATTTTTCTTGCCAAAATCCTTCCAACTTTTTAATAAACTGATTTAAATTCTTCAAGAACTTGTGGCCAATTTCCATTTTTTGGAAGGTTTGGGTACATTTATTTGTATATCCTCTTCTGCTATTTCCTCTGTAGTTTGGATTTTTCCTCCAAAAAATTTTTCCAGGGTCAATGCCTTCTTCTTGTTTTTCTTGGTTTTGGGAAGTTGTTTTTCCTAGGTGTTGTTTGCCATCACTATGGTGGTTTCTCCTTCCCTTTCTAGTCAGAACTCTGAGTGAGGAGGGCAGGCTCTTTGTGTATGGAGCTAAGGAGCAAGGTTTCTTGCCTGAATCCACCTCTTGAGTCTCTGCAGCTTATAATGCTTATTGCCCTTCTCTGAGCTATCTCCAATAGGTGCCCAACGTCTGCCTGCTGGGGTCTCAAGTGTAGCTGCCCTCAGGGGTAAATCTTTGGTGGTCTTAGTCAGCTACCAAGGACCTATAGGTGCCTCTTGCTCACTCTAGAGTTGCCCCTCACTCACTCACTGATTCTACCTCACTGGATCTGACTCTGGCTCCATAGGTGGGTGGGGGAAGGTGATCAGCTCGTGTTTTGGTGGAACCTATTTCTCCCCCTTAAAGTGTGGAAATGCCCAAATCCCACATTCCTTCAATATGGCTCCCTACTATAGAATTCCTTCATTCTTATGAATTTGTTTGTTTGTTTGTTTTGGCCTTTTAATGTAGTCTATTTTGGTAAGTGGTGAGGAGAGGAAGAGTCTTAGGTCTATACTGCCATAAAGTTTACCTAGAAGTTGGACCATGGGGCTTTAATAAATACTTTTGTAAAATTAATGGGTTGAATAGGATATATAGGTCTTCATAGCCATAATATTTGGGTTCCATTTTATTCAACAAAAATTAATCAATTAACCAAACAACAAGCATGTCAGGCTCTATACTAAGTGTTGGGGATAAAAAGGCTAATATGAAATAATCTCTTCCTTAGAACATGTAGACATGAAAGTATATAAAAATTAAGGTCTTATCTTTATTGTTGCTATAGTTTGTGGAGTGGAGTGGTACTAGTCAGTTGGTGAAAATAGAAAATTTGCAAAATATGACATATAAGAAGGAAAATAAAGATGAATAAAAATAGGAAGTAAGTATATTCTAGGCATTAAGGACAACCAGTTCAAGGGTAAGGATTCAAGAGTTAAAGGGTCATGTGTGAAAAATTCCAGGAATATATTTTAATGCACTATATGGTTAGGAAAGAAAGTATTGAATAGGATGGGATAGCACTTTAGGGTACATTTGGAATGATAATTTTATTTTATTTTCGAAGGTCTTAAGAAGCAAAAAAAAAAGAATATTTGGTTGAAAGTTTATCTGGAAGGAGACAACATTTAATGATCAAGGGACATAATAGGGTCAATCTTATGCTTTAGGCATGCTACTTTGGCATCTGAGTGGGGAACAAATGAATAGATGGATAGATGGAAGGATGAAAAGACATTTATTAAGTAATTGCTATGTGATAAAAATTATTTTAAAATTTAAGGATTGAAATACAAAATGTAAAATAGTTTATCCTTTAAAAGAACTTATATTCCAATGGGGAAACAACATATATAGTGGAGTAGTAGACAGGCAAGACTATTTTGGTCTGAAAAGTTAGATGGATAATCAGGGGATATGTAGAAGACTAAGTATCTTTTAGAGTACTAATTTGACACTAGTTATTAGCAGTATTTTCAATCCAGAACCTGAAATCTAGGGAGAGGAGGGTTGTGACAAGTGGGGAAGTAGTAGTAAAGTGACATAAGAAGACTGCTGGAGAGCAAAGTAAAAGATGGCTGGATTTGGCCTAAATAAGGTGAGCCACTTGAGAGTCTCACTAATTAAACACTATGTACTATAGAATGAGAGTTCCGAGGTAAAGATGTCAAGTTCTCCAGGGCATGGTCTTTGGGTTTCCAGTGTAGGGCAGCTGGTGGGAAGATGACCAAGAGAAGTGATTGGATTGGACAGTGGACACCATGGTGGCATGGAAACCAATTAAAAGTCTATTGCAATCATTCAGGTCCTGATGAGATGAGATAAAGATCATACTAGAGGGATGGGCTTATGAATGGAGAGAGGAAACAAATCCAAGAAGTGTTGAATTGTTTATCCCTCTTCTTTCCCTCTCCCCTCAACCAATACCTGAAGGTTGTCATTATCACCCGTACTTACTAGTGTGAAAACCCTCATCAAGGGCCTTCCCATCTCAATATTCTCCTCTCTTTAATCTGACTTTAATACCAATATAAAAATAATGTTTCTTAACAGGTGCTCTCCTAGTTAATTTCCTTCCCCTATTTCTACCCTCTCCAGGGTTTTCTATTGACTATGAATTATATGATTGAAAATTGGTTACTCTAAAAAAGAACTACATAGCCCAATATCTCACTGACTTCCTGTCATTACGTACTTCCTGTAGACAGAGGACTAAGGATGTGGGCTTTGGAGGCTCCTCCTCTCTGATGGAGAATTGGCAGTGATGGTGGTGAGTGGGGATGACTAAAAATGGTTAACCAGTCATGGGCACATAGTCTTTATTTTGTATTCTTATTATTGACATTTACTTTTAACTTTTACATTAATGGCAACCACTAGTCGAAGAACCTCTCAAATTTTTAAGATAGCCTAAATAAAAGTTTTTTTTAAAACCACATTTCTCCTGCCAAGGCTTTTTACCCACCATCACAAACCCCAACTCTCTTTGGAGCTGCTGCTTTTTTCTTTTCCTACTTTTTACCCAGTTGCTTGCTCTCCCTACTGGCCAGGTTATTTTTTTCTGGGGGACTCTTGGAAAAGAAGAAATAAACTGCTTGAGTCCTTTGTTCCTTATTCTACTTCGTTCCTCCTTGCTGCTGATATTGCTTCCTCTTGATCTCCTGGACCCAGATCGCTCACTGGGCCACAGTCCCAGGTCTCCAGAAATCCTACTCCTGATCTCTATCATTGATCCTAAATTGGCCTCCTCCCTGACCTGACCCTGATTGCTGTTGTTGCCCTGCTGTGCTGGTTGCTACCACTGAGATGCTAGGAGTCCTTGGAGTCCCTCCTCAAAGCAGATGGTAAAAAACAAACAAACAAACAAACAAACAAAAAACCCCAGAGTGTCTTTTTCCTTAGGCAACTATTAGCCTCCTAACTCCCTCTGGAGTTACTATCATTTTACCTCAGGGGGGACAGGGAGAAGGAAGAGGCTCTTCCAAACAGCAAGTTGATTACAATCATGGCTTATTTTATGAAAGAGCACTGCATTACCTATTTCAAATAGCTTTCAGCTTTTTTTTCTTTTTACAACTGATCATTTCAATTATCTTGCCTGAGATTCAGGGAAGAAATTCATCCCTCTACAACCCTTTGCCATTTGGTCCTGCCCAATCTCTAAGATTCATCCAGTTTCAGATTCCTCAAACCCATGCTCTCCTTCCCTATGGGAGATACCACAGCGTTGACAATAGGGTTCTGAATTTTAGAAAAGGGAACTTTACAGGGTCTGGAGGTGAAATTTTAAGTCTTTTCAGACTCCCTTTTTTTAAATGAAAGTCTCTGTATCTTATTTTATTTTCCTGATTGTTTTGTTTAAGATTTAATTTTGTTGTTTTAAGTTCATATATTAATATATTTGATACTGTTCTTTTACACTGAATCATTTTAATCTACTGTGTTTTAACTATTAGATATATTCTGTTACCTTTCCTTTATGACTACTAAACAAAATATTGTAAAATATTGTAAAAGCCCATAAACAACCTTTTTTTTTTTTTCATTTTGCATGTTAATTGTCACATGGATGATGGATGGACACAACCTGGCTAACAAATTTTAGAGAATGGAATAAGCTAAGAATTTAATGGTAATGTTAATGGGTCTTCAGAAATAATTTTAATTAACAAGTTGTTTCTGAATGTATGAGCTTTTTTATATTTATTTTTTTAAAGAATGTTGTATTAAATGTAGAGAAACAAAGAAATGTTCCTACAAAGCTATTCCTATGAAGCAAGAAGCCAAAAAGAGATCCTGCAAAATTCTTCAGTTTAATTTACTTCAACCAGAACAATCTAGATTTCTTGGTGTTGTTCTAGACCCAATTAAGTTTTAATTTGTTTAAAAATATATATTTTTTGTCATAGAGCAACTTATATGAAATGTAATAGTGGATTTGTTTGCTATTGTAATTAAGTGGGATATTATAATTCTGGGGATATTGATACTTTTTGAATGTGCATTACATGTTGTATTATTGTTCTTTATAAAAAACTTTTACTTTGTGAAAATCATTTGCTTTGCACTCACAGTGGATCATGGCCAAGTATGAAGAGGAAATTGATCTCATTTTTGGTGAGAAACTTTTGTATTCTACATTTCCTTAGCTGACACAGTGTGTCAATGATTTTAAGTTATATATACACACACACACACACACACACACATATATATATATTTACTTATTTTTAAAACTCTTTTGTTATTTTTTTGCTTGCATGTGCAATATACTATTTCAGTTTTATTTTTTCTTTCCTTTTTATATTTGAAGCACATGTCACCAGTATTGATATTTTCTTTAACTTTTTTGATTTTTCATTAATATAAGTTTAAAATATATTTGCTATCATGTCAATGCATACCCCAAAAGCTTTAGACTATAAAAATAATGCCACTGATTGTTTAAAAAATTGTGGGACTTTGCTTAATCATTCTGTCTGATTCCAGGATAAGAGACTACAAAAAGAGCTATTGCACAATGCCACAGAATCATAAAGCATAGTGCCAAAGGAGCACAAGGTCAAAGAGACCAACCAATCTCAATTTCAAGCCAGGACAAGAGGACATGAACTTGTTTGGGATTTAAGGTTGCAGCTGTTTTACATGTGTTAAAGGCAGGTCTTCCTTGTCCCACATTCTACCAAGTATCTCAAATTTGGCTCCTACCTGGCTCCTACAAACTAGTCCTGTTTCTGTCTTTCATAGTGTAGCAAATTTTCTATAGTCCTGGCTACTGATTGCATAAATGCATAATTGTTTAAATCATTTTAATTGGGCCCTGATTCAAGGACCTGTTATGGATTTATTTTTCCTTTACTTAAAATTTTTACACATAAGACTTTGATAGTCTATATTTCATCCAGAACTTAGTTTTTAATTAGATTTTTTTTTCTATTTTTTATTTCTCTTGTCAATTGATTCATACAACTCATAACTCAGCCATGCATCCCTAAGTGATCCTTGTATTTTTCAACATCCTCTTCAGGGGGAAACATATTATTATTTTAAATTGCAAATTTTAAATTCTTTTGAGAATAATTTTAGGTTAAGAAACATGCTACATCTCTAAATCCAGAAAATGAACTCTTCTTACAAGGCACCATGAAGATGTCTCCACAAACCACAAGCTACATCAAGAAGATCCAGAATGAACTTTGGGTGTGGTTGATTGAACTGAAGGTTGATTGAACATTTAATTTGAAAGTATACCCTTTTGCAAAAAGGGAACTGGCCCCTAACTGGATTTTTGTCAATGCTCCTAGAAATTATTGGGTTTTTACTCTTTTCCTCTTATCCTCAAATTATTGCAATTTCAACATTGGTATGTTTACAAGACCCACTGGAGAGATTAGTCTTCTGTGGGACTCAGGGGGAATATATGATTGAAAATCTGTTACCCTAAAAAAGAACTACATATCCCAAGAACCCACTGACTTCCTGTCATTACATATTTCCTGTATACAGAGGATAAAGGGTGTGGGCTTTGGAAGCTCCTCTCTGATGGAGAATCAGCAGTGATGGTGGTGAGTGGGGATGGCTAAAAATGGCTAACCAGCCATGGGCATGTGGTCTTTATTTTGTATTATTATTATTGATATTTGATTTTAACTTTTACAAAATTAAAGTACAAATCCCTTTGCCAACATTTGAGTTTCTCACAACCTGACACCATTCTACTCATTCTACCACATAACCATTCTATCAGTAAATATATTGTTGCTTTCTATTCCAAGGCACTCACACCAGTCAGGGATAATATATGACCTTTGAAAAGCCATACTTACATAATTGATGGTGTTGTTGATACTTGCAATGTACTCTTAAGCTATTTTTGACTAATTCTTATCCATCCACTAAAACTTAAGAACCATAGTTCTATCATCCTCTAAACATCTCATTGGCACCAAATTCCTTCTTAGATATCACACAATATGTATAAATGTAACTCCCCATTGTACTTAGCATGGAATATTGATTATTATTGTCATATATGTTAGTATCAGTCCAGTAGTAGACATAAGCCTCAAAGGGTCAAGAAATAGGATATTTAAACTTGGTTTTTCCCTCAATACTGAATACTAGGGCTCTGCACAGCATGATCACTTAACAAACAGTTTTCAATGAATGGAAGAATAAATGCATGGCATTTTAATTTGATTTTTAATTTGGAAATCACTTAACCTCTCACTTCCTCAGTTTATTCAACTATGAAAGGGGAATAATAATCACTATTCCCCTAAGACAGATATCGGCTCTTCTAGCACTCCTGAAAGCTTTTTCCTCATTCATGAATCAATCTTTTTAATAAGAGCCCCTGGTCTGCCAATATTTTATGCAGTCCCATGAACATTTTTTAAAGGCATCACTTGTTACGACCCATTCTGGTCCCAATGAATTTCTGCCTAGCCTAACGATTATACAATGCAGATGTTTTATTTTTTTCCCCTGGATCAGGCCTTTAGAGTGCACGAGTACACATAAATAAGATTAATAGAAGACAGCACAATAGCTTTGAAGCATCTATTATTCTCTTTTTGAAAATTATTCATGAACTTTTTTTTTTAAGTGCTTAAATACCTAAATCTCTCCAAACTATAAAATGTGACTCCAGGGCCTTCATCACTAGACTCTAAAGCTATTGTGGGCCTCACATTCTTATTATTAATTGGACTACTCCAAAACTTTGCATTGTACTCTAATTCATGCCTGTATCCTATTGTAAATGTCAGAAATCTTAATGTCAAACAGAAACAAAACCATAGATCCTGACATGACCTTAGCAGCCTTTTCTTCTTATTCCTCTATTTATAGGATGAGGGAACTAAAGTTCAAATTGTTGGTAAAGTGGCTAAGCTAAGGAGCACACAGGTATTCAATAAAAGATTCAGGAGTCAAACATGTATCTTTCAAGTCCAAGTCCTACAAAACTATTATTATTATTAACAACAATATTTTAAAGAAAAATTAAAGCACAAATACATCATATTTAATGTAATTTCAAATGCATTCATGGGAAGTCTGTTCTCCTCTCTATTTGCCCTATCTTACAGGTATTTGGAAACAGGATAAACCAGATATTCCATGTATATCAGCATTATACAAAGAATTGGTATTGCCTAGCTTACTCAAAACTGTAAATATGACAAACAAATAATAGGGCTAGCCACAGTTTGACTATTTTTTTCAGTTACTATAAGCATGTCATAACATATGACTGGGGGCTCTGAGGAGAAGGATTTGTTCAGTTAGTCTTTGGGCAGCTTGAGTTTCTAATGGGAAGGAACACAGTCTCCAAAAAGGCACCTGGACAAAGAAAAGCTGTGGAAACATTGTTTGGGATATTTGGGCACATTCCCTGATACAGTCTTTCTTACATCTGCTTCTTCTGCTGCTCTGGCTAATTAAAAGGCGAAAAACAGAATAGTTCATTTTATCCCTGGATTCTCTTTCCTGAGAATTAAGTTCCTCAATAGAGGCAAATCTTTGTGAAAAAAAGACTTACTAACATAGCGCTGATGAATTTCTGAGATATATTTGTCCCATCAATTTCTAGTAGTGTTTGAAATCTTTGAGTTCCCTTCTGAATCATATTGCTGGAGAAAATAAGAATGGGAGAATCTCAGTGACAATTTAAGATAACCCTTGTCTGAACAGTAATCTCATTAAAAATATTTTAAACAAACAAAAAAATAAGTTCCAAAATCTCTGCCTTTTTCTAGTCTGTACCATATCTTTTGAGAAAGTAAGCAATGTAAAATATATTCCCATATTAGCCAAGTTCCATAAAAAAGCAAAAAAAAACATAAAGTAAAAAATTAAATTTGGATTCAGAGTTCATTTGTTTCTTTTCTGGAAGTGTACAATATATATATATATATATATATATATATATATTTACCATTAGTCTTTCAGAATCATCTTGGATTACTGTTTTAATCATAGTAGCTAAGCCTTTCATAGTTGATCATCATTACTATTCTGTTTTTATATTGTAAAATGAACATCCTAGTTTTACTGGTTCTGTTCACTTCATTGTGCATCAATTTTTATAGGTCTTCCACAGTTTGTTTGTTTGTTTTTCTGTTTTTTAATGCCCTCCCATTATTTTTTGTTTTGTTTTGTTTTGCTTTGTTTTCTTTTCAAACCCTTACCTTCAGTTTGGAATGAATACTGTGTAGGTTCCAAGGCAGAAGAGTGCTAAGGGCTAGAAAATGTGAGGTAAGTGGCTTGTCCAGGGTCACACAGCTAGGAAATGTTTGGGGTCAAACATAAACCCAGCACCCCCATCTCTAAGCCTGACTCTCAATCCATTGAGCCACCTAGCTGCACTCTCCATTATTTCCTATAGAACAATACTATTCCATCCTAATGGTAGACTGTAATTTGTTGAGCCATTGTCTAATTGATGATTCTATACTCTTTCCAATTATTTGACCACAAAACAGCTATTATGAATGGTTTTGTTCATATAAGTATTTTTACTTTTTATTTTATCTCTTTGAGATACAAACCTCAGTATTGTTATTACTGGTTCAAATGGGATGCACAGTTTCATTGCCCTTTGGACACTGTTGATGCTATTCTCCAGAATGGTTGGATCGTTTCACAAGTCTATCAGCAAGGCATTACCTTTCCACACCCTCTTCTGTATTTGTCATTTTCTTTTTATATCATATCAGGCACAAAGTTATATTTTGGCATAAAGAGATACTTCTGAATTGTTTTAATTTGCATTTTTAAACAGTAGTAGGTGACTTTGATTTCTTCTTATGAAAAATTCCTGTAGATATTATTTAATAATTAATCCATTAGGGAATTATTCTTTATTAATTTGACTCATTTCCTGACAAATTCAATAATTTGGAAGATAGACTTTATTTGATAAAAATACTACTGGGAAAATTGGGAAACAGTATGGCAGAAACTAGGCACAGACCAATACCTTGTGCCACATACCAAGGTAAAGTCAAAACGGATACATGATTTAGAGATAAAGGGAGATACCATAAACAAATTAGAGGGGCACAAAATAGTTTGCCTATCAGATCTATGGAGAAGGGAAGAATTTATATGCAAAGACAGAGAGAAAAGTACAACATATAAAAGTTAACTCTGACTATATTAAATTTTTAAAGAAGTCCTTACACAAACAAAACCCATGCAACAAAGATTAAAAGGCAAACAAAAATTTGGAGAAAAATATCTTATGGCAAGTGTCTCTGGCAAAGGCCTCATTTTTCAAATATATTGAGAACTAATCAAATTTTCCAGAATACAAAGCATTTTCCAATTAACTGATGGTCAAAAGATATAAGTGGATAATTCTTAGATGAAGAAGTTAAAATTATCATTATTCAAATGAAGAAGAAATCCTCACAATTAACATTAATTAGAAAAATTAAAATTAAGTCCACTCTGAGGTACCACTTCATATGTGTTAGACTGGCTAATATGACAACAAAAGGAAAATAATATATGTTGGAGGAGATGTGAAAGCATTGGGACATTAATACTTGGAATGGTTTATCCATTTTGAAGTTCAATATGGACCTGTGCCTATAACTCCATAAATTGTGCAAATGCTTTGACCCAGCAATATCACTAATACTACTCATATACATTTATTCTAAATAGATAAAAGTTATGGAAAATAAATCTATTTGTCCAGAAAATATTTATGGCATCTCTTTTTTATAGTGGCATAGAACTGGAATCTAAAGAGATGGCCATCGATTGGGGAATGGTTGAACTGGCTGTCTATAAGATTGTAGTAGAATATTTGTATGCTGCAAGAAATAATAAACAATATGATTACTGAAAAAACCTGTAAGTGTATGAAGTAAAGTTAACAAAACAAGGAAAACATTGTATATAATAGCATATGATGATCAAAACTGTTTTCAACAATGCAACAGTTTGAGGATCATAAAATCTTTAATTTCCACTTGTTGAATTCAAATTTTTAAGCAATTATTTTATTCAGTGTGTTTTTGTACCTAATTTTCTATATGGTCAATGATGTTTTTAAGGTTTTTTTCAGTACTTTATTGTTTACTTTTTTATCAAGCTGTTAATTCTATTTTCATAATTTTGTTATATCACTCTCATACCTTTCCCCTATTTTTCCTCTACTGCTCTTAGCTCTTTTTTTTAACTGTCCCATTATTTTTAGGCTTGTGTCCTAATTGTGTTTGTTTGGGGAAAATTGGTTGTACTGATTCACATGATCTTATCTTCTACTGAATCTGTCTTGATATTTTTTGTAACCATGGTGGCTTCTTGCGATCAAATTATTGTTTCTTCTTTGCTCATTTTTCTGGCCAAATGGGCTTTGGACTTTATTTTAAAGTTAGGCTCTTTTCCCATGGCAAAGGTGGGGGAATTATTTTATCTTTCAGGATTTTTCATATTATTATTTTCCTAGGCAGTTCTGCAAATGGAGAGAGCTATGATTTTTCAGAACTTTCAAACTGGTGTAATCCAAGGAGTGGTATGCTCATTGATTTCCTGGTCTGTGATCTTGGATTTATATAGGAAGGGTCCCGGCTCCCCCATAGCCACATGTGCTGGTACTCATTTAAGTCCTTGAAATGTGAATAGGATCTGTATATGGACAACAGGGAACTGTGAATCTTAAAACTGCTCAGACTATACCTTAGAAGATTTGGTTAAGCAAATTCCCCATTGTAACAATGGAGGTACTTGATCAGGAATGTATTGAGAACTTTTGAAATTACTCCACCCTACACAGACAGTTCCTTAGGGGAAGATAAAGTTATGAACTTCTCATTGAACAATGAAGGTACTTAACTCATACTTATATTAAAAAGCTAGAACCTTAAACTAGGTCTATTTTTAGATATTATACAAAAGGATGTTAAGTACCTATAAAGGTTAAATTAGTCGCTAAAAGGTCAAGCAACTTATAAAAGGCAAGCTTAACAAAGGAGGTGTGAAATTTTAGTCTACCCAGAAAAGGTGAGAAC
Source organism: Monodelphis domestica (assembly GCF_027887165.1). Taxonomy (NCBI): domain Eukaryota; kingdom Metazoa; phylum Chordata; class Mammalia; order Didelphimorphia; family Didelphidae; genus Monodelphis; species Monodelphis domestica. Next base: position 690,115,232 of record NC_077227.1, on the reverse strand, counting down.
TAAAGAGTGGTGAGAACTAAGAATGGACAGTCCTGGGAAATAGTGTCTATTATGATTGGTAGATGTGAAAATTTAGGGGAAGTGACATAAGAGAAAATTCTCTTTAAAAGGAGCTCTCTGACCTCAGTTCAGGAGTTCAAGAGTTAAGTGAAGGTTTGGAGCTTGAAGATGACCTTGTGGTGAATGATAAAGACTGACTCCCTCTCCCTTTCTACTATTTTCTCTTTCTCTCTTTCTCTCCCTTCCCTTAATTCCTTATTTTGTATTAATTAAAATCTCCATAAAACCCAGCTGACTTGGGTATTTTCATATTTGGGAATTTTCCTATGGCGACCACTTAATTTTTAATATCAATCAAGACACTAAAAATTATCTTTACAGTTTGGCTGAAACCTTTACAGTTCAGCAATTCACAGTCTTGAAACCCACATTTTCATGGTTACAGCGCTTTGCCGTGTTACAAATCAGGGTGCCCTATAATCTATTTCTAACCAATTTTCCAACTTTCTTACCTTCTCTGGGCTGAGAGCTACGGACAATGCTGCCATTGTCATATCAGCCTCCAAGGCTATCTCTGGTACTGCTCCCACTTGTGTTCTGGGCCAGGTCTCTCCCCTCCCAACCCCCCCATCCCCGCCCCATTCTCTAGGGTAACAGACCTCTCCTACTGATCTCATAAGTTGTTTTAGATAGAACAATCTTATAGAGTTTTTGGTGCCTCTGCTCCTCTGAAATTCAGTTTAGTATGCCATAGTAAACTTGTTTGGAAGGCAATTTTTGAAGAATGCAACCAGTTTGCTGCCTCTGTTCTGTCATATTGGTTCTGCTGCTGTGTGTATTATATTTTCTAAGATACTTGATTAAGATATTTTCCTATTTTTCACTTTTTCTTATATATTTTTATTGATTTAATATCAATTTTAAGTTACATTGTTTCAATATAATTTGAACAAAAGGGTAAACTAAAACAGATGTTTCAGCAAGATAAGTTCTATTTGTAGGGGCATGTTACCTGTCAATAAACAGGTCAGTAGTTTGCCTCCATTCATGCCAAAGACACTGAACAAGAGAATCATTCCCCTTACATAGGTTTTTGGGGAATACAGAATAACATATAAAACACTGTAAATGACATCATGGGATTGAGGGCAACATGATGGGTTACAGAGTTGAGTCACAGGGAACATTCTGATTGAATGTTTGGTAATGAGGTTTAGCAGCGAAAACTCATCATTGCTCATGAAACTAAGAAGTGTTAATTGTTAGTGTCTAGGAGCAAATTAGTGGCCCAGCCTTTTGGATTACAAACCAGAAATCTGTAAATAATAACTTGGTTGCATAAATTTATCTGGCCTAAACTCCCTTGGGTACACATGCATTTCCTAATTTAGTTAAATTAGTTAAATTTCTTGTGGCAAAAGATCCAGATTTTTTACTTTAACCTATTGCAAACCAGATGAACTAGGAACTAAAATCAGAAACACAGATCTATGACTTAGACAGTTACTGAATAAAATTGACTAATTTTAAATGACAGGAATAGTTTAAATATAATTTAATCAAATATAGTAAGATAAAAACCACATACATTTATAATGTTTATAAATATATATAAAGTAAATATTTAATTTCAATTTAATAAACATTTATTAAGTACCTACTATGTGCCAGGTATTATGCTAAGTTCTGAAGATAAATCTGGCAAAAGGTATTCCTTGACCTCAAGGAGTATAAAATCTAAAAAGTGAGACAAAATACAAACAATATATAAAAAGGAAATTATGCATAGGATAAATGGAAAATACCAAAGAGAAGGCATTGGCATTAAGAGAGTCTGACAAAGTCTTCCTGTAGAAAGTGAGTTTTTAATTGATACTGATAGGAAATCAGGAAGTCAGTAGATATAGTTTAAGAGGGAGAAAATTACAATTATGGAAGACTGTCAGAGAAAATGTTTGCAATCAAGATAATGCTAAATGTAATTGTGGTTGGACTCTGAATATTTAACTTTGGGATTTAATTTCTAAACCCAAAATGAATTACTAAAGTAAATGGAATTTATGGTAGTTTATTTACAATAGAGGGAAGATATTAAGGAAGAGAGAAAAGGGGAGAAAAAGAGAGAGATAGAGCTCTGGCTTCCACTGATAGCAGTTGGAAATTCTAAGCCCCAGCCAGGGGAAAAGAGTCTCAAGATGATGGGTCTTTTCTGTAGGCTTCTAGCCTCCAGAAAGTTGGGATCATTAAGTCTGTCTTTCACTCCCCAACAGTGATCATCTAAAGGAAAGCAGCCTGAGGTCTTCTGTCAGAGTTCCTCCAGGGTCGAATTTCTCTCCCAGTCTCTCCTCTAGTGTCTGTCCTCCACTCCAACTTTGAGTCAGAGTTCTTCCACCCAACTCGAATCTCGAATTGAATCCAATCTCAAATATCCTCTTCTGGACTCTGGACCTCTTTTTAAAGATCTTTTTCTCTTGTGTCACCTCCCCTAAATTTCACGTCTACCAATAACAGCAGACACTCTGCTCTAGGACTGCCCAGAAGGTAATTAGTGGATTCCAATTTGTTAACTACTATTGCACACATGGGTCACAGACCTCCCACCTCATGATTAAGTGAGGAGATTTACACCCTTGGTGATCAGATCTAACATGGGCAGATTTTCCCACTCAACTTCAAGTACTGTGCTTACATTTCTGGGGATTAAATCAATAAATAGACGAGGATTACAATTCAATCTTCACAATCAAGGAAGAGCTAAGTTCCTTTGTTATTACAATCAGGGGAGAGCTAAATTCAATCTCTACAAGATGGAGTATCTTGTTAGTGAAACAGCCAGCAGGTCAGGGTCATTGGATCTGGGAGAATATTTTGGGGGAGTTATTTGTAAGAATATTGGAAAGGAGGAAGTGGCTAGGTTATTCAGGCATTTGAAAGTCAAAGAGAGAATTTTGTATTGATCCTAGAGGCAATAGGAAGTCCTGGAATTAATTGAATAGGAATGTGACATGAGTGGACTTGCATTTTAGGGGAAAAAAACCCTATCATAATGGTGAAAAGAAGAATTAATTGGAGAGGGAAGAGACTTAAGATAGGCAGACTCTCCAGCAGGCTATTGCATTAATCCAGGTGTGTTTTGATAAGGGCTGGCAACAGAGTAGTCACAGTGTCAGAAGAAAAAGGTGACATATTGGAGCGATATTGCAAAGGTGAAATTGACAAGCCTCTGTAAGAACTTGAATATGAGGGATGAGAAATAGTGAAGATTCTAGAATGAAGCATAGATTGTCAGCTTGAAGGACTGAGAGGATAATGTTTCCCTCTATAGGAAATAGAAAGATAGAAGGGATTAGGGAATAGGGGGAAAGGCAATAATTTATTTAGGATATAGTGATTTTAAGGTGTCTCCTGAATATCTTCTTTGAGACATATGAAAAGAAACTGGAGATGTGAGATTGGGAATCAGCAGAGAAATTGGAGAATAAAGGTAGATATGAGAATCATCATCATAAAAATGGTAATTAAATCCATGGAGATCAATGAGGTCACTAATTGATATAGTGAAAAAAAAAACCAAGGACAGAAATCTGAGGGGAAATTACAATTAGAGTACATGATCTAAAAGAGGTTGCAGCAAGATAACTGGAGTAATAAAAAAGGTCCAAGGAAATCCAGGAGAGAATGGTGTGAAAAAACCTAGAGAGAAAATATATGAAGAAGGGGAGTGATGAACAATATGAAATGTTGCAGAGAGGTTGTATTTGTATACACATGCACATATTTGTGTGTGACACACATGTACATATATTAATATGTATATATTTGTGTCTGTGTCTATGTATAATCTAAATTTTCTACTTTATTTTTGGTGATTTCCTCTTTGCCTTATTTGGTTTGGAATTCTCTCTACAAAAATAGCACTAGCAGATCTCAAAATATATTACAGAGCAGAAATCATCAAAACCAGTGGGTGTTATTTAAAACCAAATAGAAAAAGATTAATAGAACAGACTAGACAGAGTAGATTCAGAAATAACTGAACTCAATTATCCAGTGTTTTATAAACAGACAAGCATAAATTGTCTTGGAAAGACATCCCTACTTTATAGGAACCAATGAGAAAACAAGAAAATAATCTGGTAGAAATTATGTGTAGACTAGGAATTTACATTATATTCATCAACAAGTTCAAAATGGATATTTTACCTAAATACTGAAGATAATACTATGGATATTTAAAAGAGATGAAGGGCATTTATCTTTCACTGCCATGAATAAGAAATTATTTTTTAACCATATAAAGAAAAGATGGAATCACAGAAACAAAAAAAATTATAATTCTGATCATGTGAAATTGAATGCCTTTTGCATGAAGACAAGTAATGCAACTAGGATAAGAAGGATAGAATTTGACTGAGGAAAAATGTATTAAATGATCATGCTGAGTTTAATGAATGCCTATGTTGTATAAACAACCTCCAGGAAAATGAAAAATCCGAAACCATTCTACAACAATTAAATGACCAAAGAATATGGACAAACATTTCTTTAAGGAAGAATTTAATGCAAATTAAAGTCATACAAGTAGAAAAACACTCTAAATAACTGATTAAAAGATAAATTTAAATCAAAACAACTTGGAGATTCCACCCTGGAAACTGGTAGCAATGATGAAAGATGGGAATTATAAATGGTAGAAGTAATAAAGAGAAATAAGTAGACTAATACATTGTTGATGGAACCACTTTGAAAAGCAACTTAGAGTTATGAAAAATAAAAGGAATAAAGTACCCATATCCTTTGAGCAAAATATTTCATTGAGAAGTATACCACAAAGAGACCGGTGGCAAAAAAGACAGTACTCTCATACAGAACCCTATATAATTAGCACTTAATGATTATTGAACAGGAAATAATTTAACAAGTTGTAATATATTCATGTAAATAAATTTTGTAGTGTTGTATAAAAATAATGGGCATGATGAATATAGAGAAACACAAAAGTTTTATATGAAATGACTGAGCTAAACAGAATTAGGCACATGTTGTACACAATTACCACAATGGCAATAACCATATCAATAAAACCAATTGTCCCAAAATGACCTGAGTTTAGCTCCAAAGAGGAGCTATGAGATGATATCTTTCTCCACACCTTTGCAGAAATGCATTTGTGTTTGCAGAAATTTATGTGTGTCTTTGGGTGGAGAGGTTTTGGTTATAGATAGTATAGTGAATTCATCAAAATTTTTAAACTGTTGTTTATGATTTTTAAATTTTTTATCTTTTTCTTTTTTCTTCTGTGCTTTATTATAAGAGATGACTCTTTTGGAGAGATTAAGCAGGGATTACATACCTTAGGAAATATAAATAACCCCCCCCCCAAATCAATAGAATTATTTTTTAGAAGAAATCTTCCCATGGTGGTGATGGTAGAGTGAGAAGTTTCTTGGCCATTTTCCTCCATACCTTCTAACAAATAACATGAGTATTATTAAATATGTTTCTTTATGTATAATTTTGTTGCTTTCTTATCCATTGCTTTAGTTTATTTCCCTTTCTCTGTCCAATATAATCCTTTCATATTTTAACTTATAATGGTTAAATTAGTATTTTCTATTATCTACAAATTTATCTTTATACATACACTTCTTTTAAGTCAGTACTTAGATGCTGCTAGTTATATTACTCATATAAAATTAAAGTGATCAGAGTTCCTTATCAATGGGTCCCCCCAGTCATCTTCATGAGATTCTTGGAAAACTGTATTTTCCCAGGAACTAGACAATAGCCCTATTCCCTTCCTGAGAGGAGCAGGGGAACTACTCGGGGTGATTTCCTAAAATGTGAGCTTGTTTCCTAGTGACAACTTGACTTCAGGAGGATAGATATATCTCTGGTATATAAAAGAAGCCTGTTTTTCCCATTTTGCATACTTTTCTATGAACTTCTAGGCTAGAAGATAGCAAAGGATAATGGGAGATGGTGGAAGAAGAGAGGAATTTCTACCTCACCCACAGAGAAGTACATGGTGATGGAGAAGAACTTATCCATGTTAAGGAAAGACGAAAAGACTGAATGTAAAGTTCTGAATGTTCTATTCCTTATTTTCTCTTAAAGTTATCTCCCTATTGTATACTGAGTCCTTTTGCAAGAGAGGCCTCTTTTCCCTAGAGTTCAATCAAAGGAAACTTTGACCCAAGACATATGTAGGGTTTTTGTTTGCTTATTTGGTTTTGTTTTGTTTTGATGTTTAAATCTGAAGATTTCCCTAGAGTTTTACTCTAGGGTGTAGGTTATAGGCAAAGAGATAAACTGACTCCTCCAAAGTCAGGCCTCCCATGATTAAATCCAGGACGTGTCATCCCAGAGTTTTCTTGGGGCCTAGAATATAGGACATACACTTATACTAAAGTGAACCTTAACTCCTCTGTCCTGTTTCCTTTCCCAATTATTAAATCAGTTCAACTGCAAAATCCTCAAATTTATTTTTGCTGTTCTCTCTCTCTCTCTCTCTCTCTCTCTCTCTCTCTCTCTCTCTCTCTCTCTCTCTCTCTCTCTCTCTCTCTCTCTCTCTCTCTCTCTCTCTCTCCCCCCTTCTCTCTGTTTCTGTCTCATTCGCTGTCATTCATTTGTTTTTCTTCTCACTGTTCCAGTACTAATGAATGTGCAGAATCTAGCCTACCTTCCCCCTAATTCTACCTCAGATATTCTTCTATTTCAGTAACATTAATTTGTAATGTCAAGTTCCAAATGTGCTTTTTAGCTCATCCCATTTCTTATTCATTACCCCTTAATTTTCAGTAGAGGCAGTGCTATAATCTGTAACTATAATTTGAGGTGATTGTTTTTCCTCTAATCATTTAACCATTTTGGTACTTTACCACATTCTATTTGGATCTAGACTATGATTTTGTCATTTACTTTTGATTTTTCTATGGTGTCTTTCTTTTTCCCCCTTTTTTAAATGTTCTTTTATTTATTTTTATTTTATTTTTCTTTAGTTACAAGACTCATTTTCTTTCCCTCCCCTCTCCCTAACCCCTCCTTAAACTCATGCTTAACACCCCTAATTCTATTCTTTTCTGAAAGTTCAAGACTGTGGTGATCTTCCCCTAATAAATCTGGCCTTTTATCTTCTCTCACCAGACCACTGCAATTCAATGCTCACAGAGAGGCAGAGTGGCCATTTGAGACCCAGTCTAAAAAGCCACTATATTTGGAACTTTTCTTTCTTTACTATTCCTGTCTTTCTGAGTTCCACCATCTTCTCTGCAATAAATTTGATTTGAGTCTCTAGGTGATTATCAGGGGCTAGAGGAATCACAGTGCCCCCCATGATACTACAGAAAGAATTGTTCAGAAGATGAGCCTTTTCACCTTTTTAAAAACAAATTTTCCTCCTTCTAGTTTCTTATTTGATCTTATGCTGCAATATGGGTTTCCTTTGCCAACCTGTGGGCTAGAAATACATTTTTTTTTCCTATAGGCTAAACATCTTATCCTCATTCAATACACACCTAGGCCTTGAGTGGGAGAGACAGGATGAGGGAGGTAATGTTTTTCACATTCTTTCCAAGGGAAGATGTCCAAGATAGAATCTGGTATGCTCTAAGAATGGAATTCCTCTTGCCTTAAGCAAAGGCATTTTGAATCTGAGAAGTCTGAAATAAATAGTCCATGCCAAGTGTTGGGCTAAAAGAAGCAGGTTCATAATGCAAAAACCAAGAACCAATTACCAGATGGGATTTGTCCTTATTCCACATATCCAATCAGTTGCCATCAAATCTTTCTTATATTTTTTATATATTTTCCATTCTCTCTGCTCATACAGATCACTACCTAGGTTTATTTCCTTATCGTCTCAACTCTTGGCTATTAAAATGCTCTCTTCTTTGGTTTCCATGCCTCCAACTTTCTCCCCATTTCCTTACATTCTACATAGCTATGATGTGATTTTTCTAAAGTACAGATCTGACCTGCTCCCCTATTCATTAAATTTCAGTGACTCACTATTACCTCCAAGATAAAATATTAATTTCTCTATCTGACATTTAAAGATTTCCCTAATATGACCCTTTCCTACCTACCTTGCTAGACTTCTTACACAGTATTTGCCTCCATGAACTTTATGGTCTAACCATATTTGATGACCTTCATGATGTCCCTCAGACTTGATACTGCACCTCCTATCTATGAAGGCATTGGAGTTTATGATTTCTGAGGTGTCTTTGTACTGTCTCTCATGTTCTCCTTCCTCTGAGAATCCTGGATTCATTCAAAACTCCTTATCTTGGGAATAGGTAGGACACTTTATGGATTGAGATCCAGTCCTCAAAACAGGAAATCTGGGGTTAAAATCTAGCCTCAGACACTTCCAGCTGTGTGACCCTGGGCAAGTCTCTTAATCCCCATAGCCCAGCCCTTACCACTCTTCTGCCTTGGAGCCAATACACAGTATTGATTCTAAGATACAAGGGAAGCACCAAAAACCACCACCAACATCAACAACAACAAAAAAAAACCTCCCAGTTTAATTGCTACCTTCTACATGAAATCTTTTATGAGCTCCATAGTTGTTAATACCCTCCATTACAATGTAACTTTGTCTATTTTTAAGTATATGCATATTTTATACATATATACATAAATACTATTTTATGTATATACATATACACATAAACACAAATATATGTCTGTATGTATGTATTAGCCACTTTATAACTTCTTCATTAGACTGTATGATCCTTAAAGGCAGAGTGTATTTTGTTTTCTATGTGTGTATCCTTCTAACTTTTCCCCATTGCAGATGATACTTGCTGATGATTTTCAAAATATACTTATTATTTTTAGGAAAGGCCCTTCTATTCCTATACTTTCTAATGTTTTCAAATAGGAATGCGTGTTTTATTTTGTCAAAGGCTTTTTTTTCCCATCTATTGAGATAATCATGTGATTTGTTTGTTTGTTGATAATGATCAATTATGTGGATGATCTTCCTAATATTAAACCATCCTTGGTATAAATACCACCTGGTCATAGTGAATAATTCTTGTGATAACTTGTTGTAGCCTTTAAAATAATGTTTCATTTGATATTTTTGTATCTTTGTTCCTTAAGATTTTGGTCTATAGTTTTCTTTCTCTGTTTTGGTCTGCCTGGTTTTGGAATCAGTACCATATTTGTATCATAAAAGACATTTGGTAAGACTTCTTTGCTTATTTTGTCAAATAATTTTTATAGTATTGAGATTAGTTATTCTTTAAATATTTGATAGAATTCACTTGTGAATCCATCTGGCAACCCTGGGGATTTTTTCTTAGGAAGTTCCTTGATGGTTTATTCAATTTCTTTTTCTGAGATGGGATTATTTTAGTATTTTATTTCCTCTTTTGTTAACTTAGGCAATTTACATTTTTGTAAATATTCACCCATTTCAACTTAGATTGTCAAATTTATTGCCATATAATTGAACAAAAATAGTTCTTAATAATTACCTTAATTTCCTCTTCAGTAGAGGTGAGATCACCTTTTTCATCTTTGATACTGTTAATCTGATGATCAATAGGATTGTTAGAGAAAAAATGAAATGTCACCAATCAATACGCTATAGAGAATTAGCTATATTATAGTAAGAAAATCATCAATAAGGATAACCAGGAATTCAAAGTATTCCAACTTCAAAGAAAAAGCAAGCTGTAAGTACCCCATCCTGAAATTGTTACATACAAATTCACATAGAAAGATTTCTATAGATAGATATATTGACATATATGTATTTACATACATATATACTCAGATTAAAATATAGAATCTAACTACATTAAATTTAAAAGATTTTTGTACAAAAATTCATCCAAGATTGGAAGGAAAACAGAAAACTAGGGGATTTTTTTTTGATGCTGCTGAATCTGACAAAGGCCTCATTTCTTAAATATATAGACAACTGAATCAAATATGCAAGAATACAAGTCAATGACAAACTGATAAAAAGTCAAAGATATAAACAGGGCATTCTCAAATGAAGACACCAAAGTTATCAATAGTCATGTGGGAAAAATGCTTCAAATTATTATTGATTGGAGAAAGGCATATTTAAAAAATCTCTGAGATACTGTCTCACACCTATTAGATAGACTCATATTATCCAAAAGCAAAATGATAAATGTTGGAGGTTACATGAGAAAATTAAGACATTAATAAACTTTGTTTTGAACTATACCAAAAGGCTATAAACCAGCATACCCTATGATCTAGCAATACTATTATTTGTGTCCTAAAGAGATTAAAAAAAATTATACAAAAAAAAATTCTAGCCATTCTTTTTATAATGGAAAGATTTGGAAAGAAGAAGTTGCCCATCAAACAAGGGAGTGGTTGAACAAATTGTGGGATATGATTGGAATTGTATACCACTGTGCTACAAGAAATGATGAACAAAAGCATTTCAGAAAAACCTGTAAAGATCTACATGAACTGATGCTAAGTGAATAGAGAAAAAACAAAAGACATACACATTGACAGCCACAATATATGATGGAAAATTGAGAACAACAGCTATTCTCAGCAATAAAATGATCTAAGACAATCAAAAGCATGTATGATGAAAGATGCTATCCACCTCCAAAGTAAGAATTGATAGATTCTAAATGAAGATCAAAGCAGACCATTCTAATTTATTTTTATTTGTGTATTTTTGTCTTCTTCTACAACATGATAAATATAGGAATATGTTTTGTATGATAATACACATATAACCAATAACAAATGTGCTTACTTTCAGAGAGACAGGAGGAAAGTGAGGGACAGATTTTGGAACTCATAATTTGAGAAAATTAATTCCAAAAATTGTTCTTATATATACATGGGAAGAAATAAAACATTACTGAAGGAAAAAAAATATAGGCACCTGAAAGGGAAATAATGGTAGATATCACTTGAGTAAAGATTTATAAGGTCAGAAAAAAAAAAAACTAGTAGTAGTAGTAGTCTCTCGGTAACCAAGGATGACAATTGTCTTTGTGCGTTTTCATCTATGGTGTATAGATGAGTGTGCACAAAGACACTTGTGCGTGAAGGAGATTTAAGTGGAAAAGTCGTTGCACAGAGACAGTCCCACTCTCTCAGCATTGGAAGCCTGGGTCCAGTGGCACAAAAAATCGTTACATCTGGAGACTTCCTCAGCTGCATTGGATGGCTGTATTGTCCTTTGTGCTCCAAAGAAAAAAATTGATAGTCCCTGTCCCCCTAGAATCTTATATTCTGCTTATATGGATACCTATATTATTTTTAAACTTAGTTTCTGCACTGGCGTTTTTAAAAGAGAAGAAGACCACAGTTGGTATTCACGTTCAATTGTGATTCACATTCTATCTGCAAGTGATGGAGTTCTTAAGCTAGCAGCAAGAATGCCTCTTCTCCTTCCCCCTTCCTTCATAATTCAATTTTAAGTACTTCCAGGAATCTTCTAATAATGAGTTATTGGGTCAGGAATAAAATAGCCATGTCACCCTTTAGTCTGATAACAAACTTGAAACTAGGAGAATTGAAGTAGTAAATAGACAGTCAAACTATATTAGTGGGAGATATGAACCAACCACTATCAAATTTAGATAAATCAAATAAAAAAATAAATAAGAAAGAAGTAAAAGAAATGAATGAAATCTTAGAAAAATTAGTTAATAGACATATGGAGAAAAATAAAAAGGGACAAAAAGGATCACACCTTCTTCTCAGCAACACATGCACATTCACAAAGATTGACCATACACTAGGTCACAGAAACATGGCATACAAATGCAGAAAAGCAGAAATAATAAATGCAGCCTTTTCTGATCACAAGACAATAAAAATAATGATCAGTAAGTTTACATGGAGAGCCACATCAAAAATTAATTGGAAATTAAATAATATGACACTCCAAAATTGGTTAGTTAGAGAAGAAATCATAGAAACAATTAATAATTTCATTGAGGAAAATGACAATGGTGAGACATCCTTTCAAACCTTATGGGATGCAGCCAAAGCAGTACTCAGAGGAAAATTCATATCCCTGAGTATTTCCTTATCAAGGAAATCCATTAAAATACTAGATAATGAGTATTATTAAATATCCAAAAAAGTAAGAAATTAGGGTTATAAAGACAAACAAGTCTCTGCCCTCAAGAAGCTTACGTTTTATTGGCACACACAAACACACCTAGTCCAATGTTTTTCAAAGAGTTAAGTGCCCAATGCTTGTTGTGGCATAGTTGGCCCTGGAATACTGAGAACTTTTCCAGCAAAGATGGAATTTGGAGATGGGTTGGTTCAGTTGAGAGTTTTAAAAGCAGAAAGAAATAGGAAGATAAAAAAGAATATACTGCTATACAAAGGAGGAAGAAGGAGGTACTGGAGAAGAATAAACAAACAAAAGGAGGAAAGAAATGGGGGTAAATGTCAGGTGAACTTCATTCATGTAGACCAGTCAAAGGAGATTTGAACACACACACAATGCACACATAGTTTGGTAGGGAAAGTATATTCAACTCAGTAGAGAAATAAGGAGGAAGGGAGGAAGTGGGAGGAAAACAGTGCAGAAGGAAGTCATCAACAATAACAAAAAAACTTCAACTTCAGAAGATAGATCCTGAAGGGGGATGAGTTTAAAAGGAAGGAAAAAAAGAAGAAAATAACTGGAAACAAAGAGGCTTCTCAGTTGACAAAGGATTGATAATGCTTGGTTCATACAGATAGTTTTCCCCTTGGTAAGGGCAGGGAAGAGTTAGCTATCTAGAGGTGCCAAGGATCACCTTTTGGACCAACCACCATTACTTCAGACTCAAAACAATCCAAACTGAGCTCATTCTTTCTTTCTGTGAGCCTGATTCCACTAGAGCAACACAATTTACTTTGTCTCCCATATTCATCAAATTGGGTTTATTCTTTAAGAACTTGTCATGGTGTGATGAAAAGAATGCCAGAACCTTCATTTAAATTCTACTTCTGCCTGTGTCATATAATTTACTCTTTGGCCTTGGATCCTCTGCTCCCTCTGTGCCTCACCTGTGACCCCCTGTGTCCTCACTTGTAAACTCTGGTGGTCTGATTTCTAAGATCCCTTTGGGTCCTATGACCTGCCTCTTGACTTGAACTGTCCTGCCCTCAGAAACCAGGGTTTCTCATGCAAATGCTTCAACTGTCAACTTCCACAAGTCCTATCTCTCCAGCCCCAGATCTTTCACCTGCCTGCAGGCTTATAGGACACTTCACTTGGATATCCTGGCCCCCTCTTCTGCCTTTCCTAATCCCCATCAATTTTCAGTGCCCCCAATAACCTCAAACAGTACTGTTTAAACTCAAAAGCAAGGATTGTTTTGTCTTTGTATCTTTTTCTTTGAAACCCTTACCTTCTGTCTTAGAATCAATACTAAGTATTGGTTGGAAGGCAGGAGAGTGGTAAGGACTAGGCAATTGGGGATAAGTGACTTGCCCAGGATCACACAGCTATAAAGTGTCTGAGAACCTCTGACAAAGGTTTAATTACTCAAATTTACAAAGAGCTAAATCAATTGTACAAAAAATCAAGCCATTCTCCAATTGATAAATGGGCTAGGGACATGAACAGGCAGTTCTCAGCCAAAGAAATCAAAACTATTAATAAGCACATGAAAAAGTGCTCTACATCTCTTATAATCAGAGAGATGCAAATCTAAACAACTCTGAGGTATCACCTCACACCTAGCAGATTAGCTAACATGACAGCTATGGAAAGTTATGAATGCTGTAGGGGATGAGGCAAAGTTAGGGACACTAATTCATTGCTGGTGGAGTTGTGAATTGATCCAACCATTCTGGAGGGCAAGTTGGAACTATGCCCAAAGGGCGCTAAAAGACTGTCTGCCCTTTGATCCAGCCATAGCTCTGCTGGGTTTGTACCCTAAAGAGATAAGGAAAAAGACTTGTACAAGAATATTCATAGAATAGAATTCATAGAATATTCACACCTCTTTGTGGTGGCCAAAAATTGGAAAATGAGGGGATGCCCTTCAATTGGGGAATGGCTGAACAAATTGTGGTATATGTTGGTGATGGAATACTATTGTGCTAAAAGGAATAATAAAGTGGAGGAATTCCATGGAGACTGGAACAACCTCCAGGAAGTGATGCAGAGCGAGAGGAGCAGAACCAGGAAAACATTATAAACAGAGACTGATACACTGTGGTACAATCTAAGGTAATGGACTTCTCCATTAGTGGCAATGCAGTGTCCCTGAACAATCTGCAGGGACCTAAAAAACACTATCCACAAGCAGAGGATAAACTGTGGGAGTAAAAACACTGAGGAAAAGCGACTGCTTGACTACAGGGGTGGAGGGGATATGACTGAGGAGAGACTCTAAATGAACACTCTAATGCAAATACCAACAACACGGAAATGGGTTTGAGTCAAGAACACATGTGATACCCAGTGAAATCATGCGTCAGCTATGGGAGAGGTGGGGGGGGGAGGAAGAAAATTATTTTTGTTTCCAATGAATAATGTTTGGAAATGACCAAATAAAATAATGTTTATTAAAAAAAAAAAAAGAAAGTGTCTGAGGCCACATTTGGACCCAGGACAGTTTCTAGGCCTGGCTCTCTATCTGCAGGGTTATCTAGCTGCCTCTATTTTTGTATCTTTAACATCTAACACAATGCCTTTCAGATAGATGGTGGGTGTGTTGGTTGAATTGGATCATTTCAACTCAGCATGTCCAAATCTTATTCCTTCTTTTTAATTGCCATTCTTCCTGTCACTCAGACTTAGTTACCTCTGGATGGAATGAAAGCACCTTTAATAGGAATGAGGCAGTCAAGAGAAAAAGATATCTAGAGGCAGGCGAGACAAGGATCAATTGAACACTCAACAAGTACGGGATGTCTATGGTACTATGTGAAGTAAAGGGGAGTAGTATACCAAAAAAAGCCTCAAACCATCTTGCCTTCAAGAAGCTTGCATTTGAATGGAGGAGATGATATGTATATAAATATGTATAGCTAAGATAAATACAAACTAGATACAAGTTAAATCTTAAGAGGAGAAGGCACTAGCAAGCTTCAATCTTGAAACCTTTTATCTCAAAAGGGATCCTAAGGGTCTGTAGAGGATAGCTTTCTGACATGTGGGACAAGTACAAAGAAGCACACTATGTAATGAAATAGAGCACGGCTAAGCCTAGAAAGAGTGAAGGGGAGTAAAATGACTAGAAAGACAAGAAGTGGATAAAATTTGACAAGCTTTAAATATTAGTGCTTATATTTATTTGATCCTAGAAGTAAAAGAGTGTAACTGAAGTTTATTGGGTAGGGGAGTAATGCACTTTAGGAAAATCACTCTGGAAGCTGAACAAGATGTCCTCCCAAGATAAGGATATCACTTCTTAACTCCTACCAAGTTGACAACTCAAGCCTTCCCTTGGCCTCCTCTCCCCTATGTTTGGAGGGTTGAGCACCCTGATCTTCCCAAGGCTTTCCTTTAGAATGGGCAAAACCTGGATTCTCAGATCATGTTACTTTGCATCGGCTTCCCTGCCTGGCTTCTGCTCCATACAACAAGATTTCCCCTTCGTTGAGTACCCCCTGGTGTGCAATATTTCCCCTTGACTCCTACCCCATTTTCTCATCTCATTTTGCATCTCCCTCTTTAGATTGTAAACTCCTTAAGGGCTATCTCTTTATTACAACCCTCACACTTAGCACAGAACCAGAGATAGGCTATAGGCACTTAATAAATGTTTATTGGATCAGAATGAATTGGTCACAAGATCACAGGGAGAGTTCCTCATCTCCTTCAGCAAGAGTCCAGCAGGGGGACACCAAATCTCTCCCAGCATTTCCTAGCAAGCCAGAAATGGAGGAAGTTACTGGGCAGAAGAAAAAGTAAATGGCTCAAGATTCCACAACAGTGAGTTAGTGACAGAGGAAAGACCACCACAAGCCCATCTACCTCCTAATACTAGATTCTTTCCACTCAAAGTGCAGCAGCACAGATGTTCATAGCAGGTCTGAGTTATTACAAAAATATTGCTATACTGAGTTTACTATTTTTAAGATGAGAGGCATGACTGCTGGGTTTATATCCCAAAGAGATTAATAAGAAAAAAGACTTATACAAGAATATTCATAGCTGTGCTCTTTGTGGTGGCAAAAAATTGGAAAATGAGGAGATGCCCTTTGATTGAGGAATGGCTGAACAAACTGTGGTATCTGTTGGTGATGGAATACTATTATGCTCAAAGGAATAATGAACTGGAGGAATTACATGTGAACTGGAATGACCTCCAGGAAGTGATGCAGAATGAAAGGAGCAGAACCAGGAGAACCTTATAGACAGAGACTGATACATTGTGGCACAATCAAATATAATGGACTTCTCTACTAGCAGCAATCCAATGACCCAGGACGATTCTGAGGGACTTATGAGAAAGAACACTATCCACATTCAGAGAAAGAACCATGGAAGTAGAAACATAGAAGAAAAACAATTGCTTGATTACATGGTTCGATGGGGATATGATTGGGGATGTAGACTCTAAACAATCACCGTAGTGCAAATATTAATAATATGGAAATAATTCTTGATCAACAACATATGTAAAACCCAGTAGAATTTTCTCATTAAAAAAAAAAAAAACTATATTGGTGTTAAAATATTCTATCTACCTCCTGGACAGAGAAAACATATATTGCTATTGAGTGATTATAAACCTTCCACAGAAATGCAAAGTAGTGATATAAGAGTTCTGTGTGTGTGTGAACTTCAGTTATTCATGCATCTGCTAAATTTTCTTTCTCTGACTGTGTCCTTTCTATCTCTATCACTCTTACCTTCTCTTCATTATTAGCTCTCCTAGAAAGAGAGCAGTTAATGAAATTTTTAAATTATTTTTAATCAGTGAAAACACACTTTATCTCCCTTACAGTTGGGAAAAAAGTGGGAGGCAAAATTCTAGTTGCAAACATACATGATCAAATAAAATAAATCTCTGAATTGGAAATGGGAAAAAAGGCTTATTTTTCACTCTGAGTCCCTCAGCCCTCTGATAGGAAGTGGCCACGATATTTCTCCATTCATCTGAGATCATGGTTGTTTATTATGTTGATTATTTCTCCTAAGCCTTTCAAAATTATTTTATTTTGTAATATTTGTTATTTTTATATAAATTTTTCAAATTCTATTCACTTTACTCTGCACTGTTGAGTTTTCCCAGGTCTCTTTAAAAAACTACCCTCTTCCTAATATATTAGAGAGGAAAATTCCGTTATATATTTATATAGAATTTTTTAGCTATTTTTTAATCTATAGGAACATCTTCATTTTCCAATTCTTTCACATTAAAAACAAATTACAAATATTTTCTGTGTATCCTTAGAATTCTATTAGCTCAGAACTTAGGGCTTCATCAAAACTACCCTCTCTCTAATTCTCTCTTTTCATTTTTCCCTTCCCCTCTTATTTTTTCAGTGTTTTTCCCATCCTCGTCCCTTTCAAATTTACAAGATATTGCATAACCATCACTAGACCTTCTATCTAGTTATGATACTTCTAAGACCCTTAATAATAATAGTGTCCAGGATGAACACATCACCCACTTTTAGAATGAAAGTAGATCATTTTTGTTTGGTAGCTTATATTTGCCTGCTCTATTTATATTTTTATGTTTCTTTTTACTCTTATGTTTGTACTGCCAAGTTTCATCATTGCTGTAGTCTTTTCATTAGGAATGATAAAGGTCCTCTATTCTTTATATATCTCTTTTTAACATTTTCTCCCAAATTACACTGAATTTTGTTAAGTAAATTAATTTTATGCATATCCCTATATAATTTACCTTCTAGAATATTGTTTTCCAAGCCTCCATTTCTTTATGATGTTAGCTATTAAGTCACATGTAAGCCTTACTTTGACTCTTTGGTATTTGAATCCTTTCTTTCTGCTTGCTTGAAGTGTTTATTCATTGACCTATAACTTCTCTATATTGATTATAAACTTGCTGGGATTTTTTTTTTCTTTTTGAAAGTCCTTTCAACTGATGAATACTGTCAATTTGCACTTTGTCTTTTGTTTCTAAGAAGTCCAGACAGGTTTCTTTTATGATCCTTTTAACTGTGATATTCAGGCTTTTGGGGGAGATTCAAGGCTTTTAGGTAGTCCAAGGATTCTTAAAATTTTTATAATCTTTTGGGGATACAGATGCAGTAGTGGTATTTCTGGGTGAAAAGTGAAAGGGTATGCATAATTTGATTGTCCTTGGAGCATGTTTCCATGATACACTGCATAATGGTAACATCAATTCATAGTTACACCAACAGTGTATTAGTGTCCTAATTTTTTTCACATCCATTCCAACAGTTATTATTTTCTTCATGGGTCATATTAGCCAATATGATAGATGTGAAGAGGTATCTCAGAGTTGTTTTAATTTACATTTCTCTAATCAATAGTAATTTGGAGAATTTTTTGATTTGACTATCATTTGAAACTTTTTTTTAAATTGGGGAATTCTTTCTATTCTTATAAATTTGACCCTGTTCTCATTATATTTGAGAAATGAGGCCTTTGTCAGAGATACTATATTTTCCTTCAAATTTATTGCTTCCCTTCAGATATTGGTTTCATTCATTTTGTTTTTATAAATTTTTTTTTAATTTCAAGTAATAAAAATTGACTTTTTCATAATATTATCTATATCTTGTTTGATTATATATTCTTTCCTTATCCATGAGTCTGAGAGGTAAACTTTCCCATGCTACCCAAATTTGATTATAGTGTCAGCATTTATTTGGGGATCAAGTAACCATTTTGACTTTATCCTGGTGTATGGAGAGAGATGCTGATCTATAACCAGTTTCTGCCTTACTGTTTTTCATTTTTTCCACTTAGTTTTTGTTAAAAGTGAGTTCTTTCCCCCAAAGTTTGAATCCTTGGGTTTAAGAAACACTAAACTACTATGGAAATTATTATGTGTTTATTACCTTATTTGTTCCATTTATTCATTACTCTGTTTCTAGCCAGTACCAGAATATTTTAATGATTTCTCCTTTATATTATAGTTTGAAATCTTGTACAGCTAGGCCCTTTTCCTTCATAATTTTTTAAATCAATTCTCTTGATATTATTGAAATTTTGTTTTTCCAGAAATAGTTGTTATTTTTTCTAGTTCCATAAAATACTTTTTTGGGTAGTTGAATTAATATGATGCTGAATAAGCAATTAATTTATGTATTATTGCCTTTTTATTACATTGGCTCAGCCTATCCATGCACAACTACTGTTTGTTTGTTTGTTTGTTTTTTCCCAATTGTTTAGTTCTGACTTTATTCACATGAAAAGGGTTTTGGAATTTTGTTTGTATAGTTGCTGAGTTTGCTTTGAAAGGTATACCTCCAAGTATTTTATATTTTTTAGAATTATTTTGAATGACATTTCCTTTTCTGTTTCTTACTGTTGGAGTTGGCAGTAAATAGAAGGGTTAATGATTTATGTGAGTTTATTTTTATAACCTGCAATTTTGCTCAAGTTATTTCCTTTAGTTTTTGATTGATTCTCTAGGCCTACCATCATAACATCTGCAAAGAGTGATAACTTTGTTTTTTCATTACCTATTTTAATTCCGTCAATTTCTTTTCCTGCTCTCATTGATATAGCTAGCATTTCTTATACAATATTGAATAAAATTGGTGAAAATACACATTTGTTTTATTTCTCATCTTATTGAGGTTTTTAGTTTGTCATTTTTATAGATAATGCTTGCTAATGATTTTAGATAGACACTATTATTTTATGGAAGGTTCCATTTATTTGAATGTTTTTATAAGGAATGGATATTTTATTTTGTCATTTTTCTACTTCCATTGAAATAATGATACAATTCATTTTAGTTTTGTTATTGAGATTGTCAATTATCCTGATGATTTTGCTAATATTGTCCCATCCCTGCATTCCTGGTATAAAATCCACCTGATTATGGAGTATGATATAATGATGTTGTGATATAAACAATGTTTTACTCTCCCAACTACAATTTTATTTAAAACTTTTGCATCAATGTTCATTAGGGAGGCTGGTCTATAATAGCCCTCAATATATTTAAAAAATGAGACCTTTGTCACAGACATTTTTGTTATAAAGATTATTTGCCAGTTTGTTGTTTGCCTATTAATCTTGTTTGCATTGATTTTGCTTGCACAAAATCTTGTTTAATTTATTGATGTCAAAGATATCTATTTTTCATCTTGTTCTCTGTTTTCTTACCTCATACAATTATTGTATTTAGTCCATTCTGGAGTTCAGAAATTTTGTTGCTTAGGCAAGAATTTGTGTCAAGTTTGCCAAATTTTCTTTCCAATTCTTTCTTCGCTCTCATTTAATTGCCATTTCTCTCTCTGTAATGTTCTCATTTCACTGAACAGGAAATAAAAATCTCAAAACATAAAATCCTTTTTATCTCTCTTTGGATTTCTGATAAAATTTGATTTTCATTTTATTTGAAGCTTTACTTATAGGTATTTTAGAATCATTATTTCTTTGCTGCTGCCATCATCATCAAAATAGTTTTCCTTGGCCACATTAATTTTTTTGTTGTCATTTTTTTCATCCTCCTAATTATATGACTTTATATAAGGGACTATGTTCTGTGTCTTTCTAAAGGAAAGGTTTGGGCTGATTCTGCTACTGTCTTCCTGGGGACAAATGAGTATTACATTTTTTTAAATCTCTCAGGGACAGTTGAGACTGAAGATACAGATATTTTCAGTGCCCTGCAAAGTAATCTGATATCAATTACTGATATCCTTGTATGAACTCTTTTTTGATCTGGGTGTCAATCTGAGCAAAAGAGCAATGTACTCACTTCCTTTGGAGGTTCAGTATATTGTTAATAAAATAAACCACTTTCAGTTCTTTGGTTGCAAGTGATGAAATTATAGGTGTCCCTCTAGACTGGGATTCTTGTTTTGGCAATTCCTTCAAGGACTTCAAAGTGGGACAGAGGTTGAAAATGATACCCTCCTCTGTTCCTTATAGCATTGACACAAAATTGCTGATTGCTTCTAAACTTTTTCATCTTTCAGTTTATAGCTTAATACCTGTAACCAGACCTTATCCCAGATCACCACCCCTTAGGACAATCCCTTTCCTAGTCTGCCCTAGATCAGTAATGGGGAACTAGGTAGTCAGTAACAAACTTGCTAGTTGTCACTTATTCCTCCTTCTATGACACCTAATATTGGTCTATGATCTCATTTAAACTTGGTACACAAACCCAGTACTTTCCTTAATCCCTAGATGTTAGACTATTTAGTAGTGCTTACCCAGAACCCACTTATACCATTTGTAGACTTCTCTGTCTTGTTATGTAGACCATGGCAAGAAAATAAAAAAAAAAGTCATTGTGCTATTTGGCTGAATTTTCCCATCAAGATTTTCTCTGGCGTATTTTCAACATATGTTTAGAGTTGTATGTGTTTGAGTGACAATAATTTCTTGACAAAAAATATTGTTATTCCTTAATACATAAAATAAATAAGGGACTTCATATATTTCATATGATTTTTTTTGTTTTTTTTTTGCAAAAGTAGAAACTGAAATGCTGGCAAATTTTGGGGAAAAAAGATCACTCTAATGTTAAAACCCTTGATAGAAGAGAAGAGCATTGGACATTGTCTCACTAGATTTTGTGAAAACAGATTTCACATGGTTCAGGGTGTGAACTTTAGATTACTTCATCCTACTTGGTCTAACAAAAACAGGAATGTCTACACCCATACTTAAGGACTAAGTATTTAGGAGGATGGTCCATGACAGACATGTGCTAGCAAATGACAAATCAGAAACAACTGACAGACCCCTAGGCTGTCCTAAGTCAAGCTTAACCTACTGTTGGTACATGTAAGATTCAGGAAAGTGATGTAAAAACCATCTATATATTTCACATGGTCTCTTTGGTGGCGGAGAGGTGGCTGACAGTGCATGCTGAGCATTTTGGCACTTGGGTGGCAACTGCTATTGTCCAAATTTAGTGGTGAGTTTTCCTTGATACCATACTGGAGGAAGCTGAGTAGCCTAGTTCAGGTGAGTCATTTTTACTGAGCTCTATCAGAGTTTAGGCTGATTCTTTCTCCTTTACCTTCCAAATACTATCCTCTTAAAAAGCCATTAATCTTCTTCAGGGACCTTGTGGCAGAGAACTTTGAACTCCCCCTGGCATAGGCCAGGCAGGAGAAATCCTACACCTTTTCCCTCTCCCTTCTCCTTAATTTCTTCCCTCTATATTAATCAAACCACCATAAATTTAAAAAAAAAAACTGACTTGGGTATTTTATTTGGGATGTTCCCTGGCAACCAAAAATAATTTAGATTAGGTCACAACCCTAAAATTATCCTTACAAGGGAAATGGCAGGCTGGAAGTAATGAATTAAATTCATTTGGAGGAAGTCAGCCCATTAATTATGGTTTTAAAAATAAAATTCTGAGGTGTCAAAAAAAATAAATCTGATGAGGAAAAATGAGAATCTTCTTATGTTGTTGAAATGAATACAATGAGAACTCATTAAACAACTTTTTTTTCTTTTTTAAGACATTCAGAAGGCAGCTATATGGGATAGTCATAAGGAACTGGTACAAAATAATTACCTTTAAGTGCATTAAAGATGACTTCAAAGATCAGATGTGCAGCAGCTGGTGAGGAAGGCTAATGACAAGATAAAGTGTATTTTAGGTATTTTTTGGGAAAAGGAAGAACAAAAATATATAGTACTATTTATGAGTACAAGATGATCAGATATAATGATAACATATGCCCATGTAAAGGTGGAACTTTCAACTGATATTTTTTTAAATCTTCTCTTTTAAAGATGAAGATCTTTTTACTGAAAAGAACAGAACCAAACAGTTTATTTGGGAGTTGGTACCCAAGATAAGTAGGTCAACATTTAGAGAGTACTGAGTGCCCCTGATAGTTCAATTCACAAGGTCCAGTTGGGCTGCATGTAAAGGTACTGAAAGAAGTGTTGGATATGATTATCAAGATATTCTCAGTGATTCTCAGAACATCATACAGAAGAGAAAAGGTACAACATGATTTATTATGGAGATGCTGTCCTTATTTTCACTAAGACAAAGAGAATGGAGTCTGAAAATGATAGGCCAAGTAGCTTGACTTGATTTCCTGGCAAATTTTATTAAATGTGTCCTTAAATAGATTCTGAAAAACCTAGAAAGAAAAATGTTCATTCCAAGTAGTGATTTCAAGGATTAAATCATACCATATTTCCTTATTTGCCAACATTTCCACTCTGACAATTTGAGATATGTTATAGATAATACTTAAGATCTAGCAAAACATTTGTCAAGGCTTCCAAACTACTTCTGTATTTAAAAAATCAGAAATTCATGGATTAGATGAAAATAACAATACGTATTTTAAGAAATAGTTTTATGATCAGATTCAAAATGTATTAATAGTTTAATGTGACCTTATAAAGAAATCTTGAGTAGAATGAACCCAGTTTGTAGACTTGGCCTTGTGCTATGTTAAGTTTTTTGTTAATGATTTGGAAAAATATACTAAATAGATTTTCCCCAAAGGTACAGGGGACATAAAGTAAAGAGGGAATAATTAAAATTAAACATAGAATTAGAATCTCAAAATATCTTAACGGGTTAGAATTTGAGAAAAATCTAATAAAACACAGTTTGATAGGGATAAATTTAAAGCCTCAATTTTAAAAATAATTTTTTCACACTGAAAATATATATAGTCTTGAGAGAAAAGTACATGGAAGAGACAAAATATTAACTGTTCTAGTTATTTCAAAGCCTGTCACATGGGAGGATTATTAGATATATGTTTCTTGCCCCAAGAGGGAACCCTAAGAGTAATGGGGGAAAATTGAAAAAATGAAAGTTTAGAAAAAATACCCTCTAACAAATAGCATTTTCCAAAAATAGATTTGGTTGTGAGGAAAATCAATGGGTTTTCTATGTCTAAAGATTTCCAAAGATAGAGGTTGCATGACCCATTGTTGGATATGATATAGCAATATTTCTTGTTTAAGAATAAGTTGAATTAGATATCCACTGTTTTTCTCCAATTATGAGATTGCATCATCACTAAGAGGAATCCAAGTATTAATATTTCACTGCCAATAAATCAGAAAATACTGAGGAGCAAGAAAAGGAATACAGTCCCATGTCAAGTAAAAGTTTCAGTTTCTAGGAGAATAGTTAGCAAAGAACTATGTGGATCAATAGTCCAAGGCATATTTTTAATTTGATTGAGATATATTTATGCCCAGATCCATAAGATTTTTTGCCTATTTAAAATTACTTTTCCTGAGCTAATATAGTAAAAAAAAATGACAATTCTTCCTAATCCTGTGCCATACCAAACTACCCAAAAATTATCTTATAGAACCAGGAAAATATATTAACAAAATTCATCTGGAAGGAAAAAAAGGATCAACAGAATTCATAAAAACAATATGAAGCAATGTGGCTTAGTTGTCTTACTTATCAAACTATATTATATAAATTTACTTATTCCAAATTCACATACCTAGCAGTCAAGATGAAGACTAACTTGTGCTGCCTGACTCTCATTCCAATGGTCACATTATGTCATATATATGTGAAATGGTGAGTTCATATAGAAATGAGACCTGATCTATTTTGTCAAGGACATTGCAATTTGTATAAGGAAAGAAAGCATACAAATGTCAAAAAAATCCCCACAAAAATAATGCTGGGAAGAATATTCTAGATGATAAAAATAATTAAACAAACCACAAAGCTTTGAGTTCTGAGACATGAGATAACCCTGGACAATTGGTGGGGACAATCAAAGAAAGATTCATGAAGGACTGAGATAGACTTAGATGTATAGATTAGACTTAGCCAAACATAAAAGGAGAACATAATTTATTTCAGCCTGGGGAAAGAATGTGTATGGTTATTGGAGAGGTGTGGTAAGTGAGGTGAGGAAAAGAGTTGTAGAAGAAAAACCTAGAGAAGGAGGCTTGAGGTCACAGTACCATCTACTCACAGATTATTATAGCTAGAAAAGATTTTTGAAAAAGATAATATCCCAGTTGATTAGATCATGCCAGAAAGTATACTGTAGAACGAGGCAGGAACTTTGAAGATCCATTTATCCAACCCCCTGTCTTTTCATATACCTTCTTTCCTTAAGTCAAATGACCTGTCCATAGTCCCATAGTCACACAGGATATTTTGTACTTAGACTTGGCCCCATTTATCATGTGACTATTCATAGTTATTAATATGGTTCAACTTTTAAAAAATCAGAATCAAGCAAACCAAAAAGGTACTTTCCATCTTAATTAGACTATTGCCAAAGATAAAACTCATCTGGATGGGAATCAGTTCCTAACGTCTTCTGCTAGTCTGCAGTGGGGAGTTGGGGAATAAGAGGGGGCCAATAAATGCTAATACTTGGCTCACACCTTTCATTCTACAAAGAAAAAATGGATGAAATAGACCAATGCTGAGATTTCAAACTTCCTGTAGCTTCATTTTTCTCAAACGAATTCAACCCACAATTAATTGGGAATAGACTCTGCCTGAAACTTCAGGTACCATACCACCCCCCACCACCCCCACCACCCCCACACACAATTAGCATGAGACCTATTCAGTAATGAAGGCACTTGGGGCATTATAATATGGCCTGTAGAAGGAAAAGGGAATCCTACCTGGATGAAATGTGAGAGCAATTAAAAACCTGTTTTCCCACTTATTCTGTATTGAATACTTCACAACTTAACCGGGCTTACAGTTCCAGATAAACAATTTCTTATTGTGAGATATGGAAAATCCCCATTTTCAAATCATCATTCACCTTCCATTATGATCAATAGTTTTCTTTTGCCTGGCATGAATGCTCTTGATTAGGTCATCACCTTCCTCAAAATGAGCTTTAATATTCTCCATATTCTTTCCCTTTGTTTCAGGACACAGAGTAATTTGAAAACAACATTAAGGAGCCAGAAGGAAGAGAAAAGCTAGAACATTTCATAATAGAGTTAGAACACCCAATTAGCCTGTTGAATTCCTTGGTAACAAAAAGGCCATAATGCAGTTGATGTGAACACAGACTCTACTGCTCAGACTTGAATTGGAAGGACAATATTTCTGATATCACCAGCCAGGGGATTGAACATCAGCCTTAAGAAAAACTCATAAGAAAAAAATTCTATTCCAGATATCACTGCCTCTGGCAGCCTACAGTTGGCTCCTGATGACTCTCATTCAATATGTGAAGAGATCAGTATATGGAGAGTTGTTAGAAATCTAGAGACATTTTAAGTAGACATCAAATATCTTGAAGCTCAGATCCATGAAAAAAGCTGAAATCAACAGAAGTTTCAGACTAGCTCTGCCCATGACAAAGGGAGAGAAGTGAATGAAGACTACCTACAAGATCCATCCCCTCAATGACTAGGGCAAGACTTGTTCTTAGAAGAAATTTTTTTAAAAATTTATTCTACCTAAAAAAACCAAGGTATTAATTCATTTAAACTGTTAGAAAGAAAACATAAGGAATACAATGTAAGCTTTTTAATCTTGTAAAAGGCTGGGTTCTAGGGGGCAGTTGGGTGGCTCAGTGGATTGAGAGTCAGGCCCAAAGATGGGAGGCCCTCGGTTCAAATTTGACCTCAGACATTTCCTAGCAGAGTAACCCTGGGCAAATCACTTAACCCCCATTTCTTATCCCTTACCACTCTTCTGCCTTAGAACCAATTCCCAGTATTGATTCCAAGAAGGAGGTAAGGGTTTTTTTAAAAAAAGGCTAGGTTCTTCAACCGTGCCCAGATGAAATTCAAGGTGGAAATGAATATACTCATTCTGTTCTATCCCCTGATCCTTATCTAAGCCCAAGAGAAATTTCATTACATTCATTGCCTCCTGCTTCTCATGTTTAGTTTAGTCAGCAGGAATTTTTGGGCTTACATGGAACACAGGAGTAAAACCATGAAACAAAGGAGATGCAGTCTAGCATGGGCAGTCCAAGCCTGGCATTGCAATTATAATAATAATAGGCATAATTTATATTGCATTTACTATGGGCCAGAAACTATGATAAGCTCTTTATTATTCTCATTTGATCTTCACAAAAATCCTGAGAAGTAAGTGCTATTATTATTTCTATTTTACATAAAGGAAATTGAGGAAAACAAAGGTTAAGTAACTTGCCCAGGATCACACATCTCCTAAGTGTAGGAAGCAGGATATGAACTCAGGTCTTCCTTCCAGGATTCCTTCCAACCAGCTGTGATGCTCATCTATAATGCCTACTAATTCTTTGCAACATTTGATTCTAGGATCCCATTCATAGCCATCAATTGAGCCTTGGGTTTTTGAGTATGATACTTCAACTGTATACAATGGAACAACAAGGAAAGGGACTTTACTAGCCTAACAAGTCAGAAGATGGCAATAATTATGTTCTTGGTTCCAACTACTATGGTCATATTACCAATAGGTAACACTGAAAAGAATCTATTAGCATACCTAGTATGCTTCCTATAGTAGGATCCACCCCACAGAGTCTCTAGGGCTCCAAATTAGGAGGCTTCAGCATTATCTAGGTAGTAAGATCCAATCCACCATGCCATGGACTCCAGATATCTAGGGAGCTGGATCCCAAAACTGAGCCAAAGCAGAGAGTCAAAGGTGGCAGAGAAGATATTTACATATACATACCAGGTAGCCTTGTCAGGAATAGATGATGTATATCCATCATTTCTAGAAGTATTTCTTGAATTCCTATCTCTTATGACAAATTAATTTTGATCTCTACACATCCTGGGAAATACCAATTTTATTTCCCTCATCTCAGTGATCTCTGATGAGAATGATCACTGCCTTTTGCTAAGATACTTAATCCTTTAAGCGCTAGACCTTGATTAATGAATCCTGTATTAGGGAGCCTGCAATCCTGCAAACATAAGCTTTCAGGAAGCATATGTGCTTTTAGATGCCCTTCCATTCACCAAGTAAAGCAATTTATAACTTTCCATTAATGTAGCACAAGGGAGAAATGTTTGGAATAACTTCCATCATGCAGAATCCCAGAACCTAAGAGCTAAAATGGACTATAGGGATCATCATTCAAATCACTTCCCAGAGACTCAGTTTCTCCATCTGAAAAAGAGTCAAATCTCTAAGGTCTCTCCTCGCTAAATCCAATGTGCTCTGAATTTTATACAAGATTAAGCTAATTTTCAGAGGAGGTCAGAGAGAGTCACCTACCCATGATCTGCTTATTATAAATACTGTGTGCTTTCTACTATTTTACATAAGATCTTCATTGAAGCAACAGCTATTTCAGAATTAATAACAATAATATTATCAGCACTAAGAATTTATCTACCTCCCAAGAAAAAAATGATAGAGTCTGAATGCAGATTGAAGTAGGCATTTTTAAATTTTTTTCCCTTTCTTTATTTTTCTTATACTTACTTTGTGAGGAAAGGGTCTGTGCTTTTTTTTCACAACATGGCTAGTATGGAAATATATTTTGCAATATTACATATATAATCTATATCAAATAGCTTGTCTTCTCAAAGACTGGGTAGGAAAGGATGGGAGGGAGAGGATTAGAAATTCAATTTTTTAAAGTGAATGTTAACAATTCTTTTACATGAAATTGGAAAAATATAAATTCAGGATCAATGGATGTTAGGTAAGCAGAATGAGAAAATCAATCTATAAAGAGAACACAAAAATGAAAACAATAATAACAAGAACAACCCAAAATATTACATAATTATTAGTTGATAAGCTTGGAGAAGAGTTGATACAACATCCTTCTCCTTTTGTTGAAGAGAAAATAAGAGGCTATTAGCTGACATGATGAAGAAAGCTCTGAATCTGGAGTCAGGAAGAAATAAATTTAAATTCAAGATATTTATTGATTGAATGAGCTTAGGGAAGTCATTTTATATCTCTCTGCCTCAATTTCTCTTCTGTAAATTGGAGATTATAAGAGCATTTAGTTCACAAGATTATTATGAGGACTTATTTATAAAGTGCTTAGCCAATACCTGGCTAATACTAAATTCTTATTCTTTCCCCCTAAAAGTAGGGTTTTATGGTTCTGGAATATTAATAACATGCTATCAAACATATTTGATATATCGGGCAGATTTGTTGATCTAAAAAAATGATAGAAGAAATGACCCACTGGTTTGGCAAAAATATATTTTCAGAAATCAATGATTTAACAACAAAAAGCAATAAAAAGGTCAGCAACATGGAGCACTGTTAAAACATGAAATTTCTAGGTCAGTCCCAGGCACAAAAGGTGACTTCATCAAAATAACATTTTGGTCAGTGAAATGCCATTTCTCTCACCTATAATATTTGAACAATTAGTTGAAAATGTTACAGAGCTATAATTTTATTAGACATTACCTGTATTGTGAGAAATTGATTACCACAATGGAGAGATCTGCAAAGAGATGCAAGGAATGGAAGCTTGGAGGTCTGTCAATCAAGGAGAGAAGGAAAGATTTCAGAGAAGAATTTGGTTATAGAGACAGTTAAGAAAACATATGAAACTTCACTTCTGCTCTCTTGAACTGGGAGAGAGGAGCCAGGAGACAACTGCTCTAAATTCCTGACCAATAATGTAACCTTGGAAAAGTTTGGGGCAATAGCTCTGAAGATCCTTTTCAAGATATTAACAATTTCCCCTTAAAGAAAAATCAATCTTATTTCCTTATATTGAACTTTATAATAGATTAGGGAAACCTTAAATTCCCTCTGCCCTATCCCATCTCCCTAACTTTCTTCCTTTAAAATAAATCCCCTTTTGACAGTATTATATTGTGAAAATAAATGATTGAAAAGTTGCTGTTAACTTACCTTCTCTGAAGAACTGTTAAAATCAATAGAAAGACATAGGAAGTGGGTGAGGGGGGAGAAGTGAAAATCCCAGTTCTCCTTCTAACCTTATTTCCTAGTGTAACTGTTCCAGCACTTCTCTTACCATAAATACCATAGTGAAAGAGCTTCTATTACAGTATGACCTTACTAGGTTTTTGTGCCCAAGATTCATCATCTGTACATAATTCATCCCAAGGACATGTGATGTCATTAGCATGGAATTACTCTCCACTGATAGATTGCAACCTGTAAAGCCTTGAGAGATGGCTTTTGCAAATTTTCTATGGAAAAAAGTGGAAGGGTAAATTATTCTTTGATGGTCAACATTAGGAGATCAAGCACCACCTTGGCTTGCCAGTTCTGTGGACATTACATACAGCCTGTCACTGGGAATTAATTGAAAATCTTTGAAGTTGGTAAAAAATGCAAACCTTGTATTCCTTTGACATAGCATAGATTTAAGGAGTCCACGAGAGATGTATACTATAAGAATATATCTAAAGAAGACATATTACAGGTGGTGAAGGTTAATTTTGGAGGCTATACCTGAAACATCCACTACAGAGCATTATTTAGAACAGGACTGTCTAACTTGCCCCTGTAGCATTCTGCAGCCCTCAGATCTTTAGAGTTTAGTTCTTATATCCATTAAAAAATAATCAGGACAAATTTAACAGAATTAATAAAATATACAAAACACAGCTAGTATTAATTTGTAGCTTTCTAAGTTAATATATGAGAGGTAGATATCCCTTTATATTTGACATCATTGATTTAGAGGATGACACAGGAGTGTCTATGAAAGCATTTTTTTTTGGTATGCATTAATTTACTTAGCTGTTTTTAAGAGTGAACAATTCTAATAAGTGTTGTAGAGACATTCAAAGACAAAAATTCTCTATTCTTTGACAACAAATTAGTAGAGTTTGACATATGCACATTTATTTATTGAACAAAATGAAATATTATCTCTCTATGATATAGATATGAACAAAATGGCATAAGTTTAAGAATATTTCTAAAAGGAATCAGGGAGGGCTTCAAAAAAGAGGAATAATTTAAGTTTGTCTTTGAAGGATGAGTAGCATTTCAATAGGAAGAAATGAGAAGGTTGATTATATAACACAGTAAGACATATTAGGTGTTAAAATATCATCAGCACCATCGTCACTATCACCACATCATCATTAGTATTAATGACAACCTTAGCCTTTTTTTCTTGATTTGTAAAATGGGGATAATGTTATTTGTCATCTCTACTTTGACATTTGTTTTGAAAGAATAATGTCTCAAAATATTAATTACTATGAAAATGTATATTGTTTTCATGTCAATCTTATTTTCTATAATGTGTACCTCATTATAGATATTACCT
Source organism: Monodelphis domestica (assembly GCF_027887165.1). Classification (NCBI taxonomy): domain Eukaryota; kingdom Metazoa; phylum Chordata; class Mammalia; order Didelphimorphia; family Didelphidae; genus Monodelphis; species Monodelphis domestica. The sequence continues at coordinate 690,083,927 of NC_077227.1, read as the reverse complement.
ACTTTCCACAAATTTCTGATGAGAGAATTTTCTTTATTTGATTCTCTTTAGACATTATTTAGTTCAACTCGTACCTTTTTTTTATAGAAGAGGGAACTGAGAGGGAACATGACTGGTAGAATCTCCACATGGTCAGAGTAGAGTCCAGATTTTGAAATTTTTGGTTTAATGTGCTTCCACTTATCTATAGACCAGAGAGATCTATGCCTTTGACTTGATCATAGCCATTATTGACCTTCAAATATTTTCTGAATCCATAAGGTCTTATCTGATTTCTGTTGTAATTATTGCTCCTTCCTTTTTCAAATAAAGTTTTTTCATTTACTTGTCTTTATATCTCCTCCACATTCCAGGTCCTTGGGGATAGGCACAACTCTGTCCTAATCTTTTTATTCTAGGCCTAATAGAGAGTTCTGCACTTAGTAGTGCTTTAAAATATTTGTTGAATTTAATTGATTTACAAACGTTAAAAAGCCAATTGGCAGTATAATGGACTCAGAAATGTTCAAGAGTGAGAATTTGTAGCACAGTCTAATCTAGAATATAGGAGACTCAGCCACCTGAATGACTTCCTCTTTCTGAACTTGTTTCCTTACTGGTACCATGCAAATTTGAGCTAAATTAGGATTGCTTGATTTTGTGTGTGTGTGTGTGTGTGCACACGCGTGCATGCCATGGCCCTCTTTGACAGTCTGGTGAATCTATGTAATCTTTCTCAAAATAATATTTTGAATGCATAATTTTAATTACAAAAGAAACCAGTTGTATTAAAATGCATTCATAAAATTATTATCTATCAATGTTCACAAACTCCAAGTTAAGAATCCCTGGACGCTATGGATGTTAATATTCATTCTAATTCTAACATTCTAATTCTCTCCTCTTATAGAGACAGGTAGTTCTGACATTCTATAATTCCCTGCGAAACTGCTTAAATATTTCCAGAAGGCAAGGGCTCTTATAAAATCACCTTCTTTGTGTCTTTAGATCAATGCAGTACCATTTATATTATCTAGAAATAATTGTTTGGGTCCCAGAGCCTTCTGAATCTCTTTCGAGTTGGTGATTCAAAGTGTCTCAAAAGAAATAAAAACTGGACTAGTAAAGGAGCTCTCCCACTGGATGCAGCATTAAAGGTAGGCAGTGAGTTGAGATTCCCATGCTATAAGGGTGCAAAATTGCACTAATTAAAGCTCAACCTAATCACCCCTGTTCCCCACCATTTTCTGTGCCAGAGTTAGAGAGAGGGCTGAGGCAATCTCTAAATTCTCGGGGGCTGGCTGAAAGCACCATAGACTTAATCCTACAGTCAGTGCAAGGCTTTGGTAGCAGGACTCAAGGCAGAAGAGCATGTATCTTAAGTAGCAGAGCACAGAGTTTGGGCAAAAACATAGTTGACTACAGCCCAGGCAGTGGGGGCTGGAAAGCCTCAGGGCAAAACTTTAAAGGCCCACTACACAAAGAACGTCACAGATCTACCTGCCCTCATCCAGGCTGCTGACAGGGAAGGGAAGATTCTTACAAGGCAAAGTTCTGTGAGACAGAAGCTAAGAAAGCAACAACCACCAACATGGAGGCATTCCAATCCAGTAGTGGCAAAAGTAATAAACAACTGCAAAAAAAGCTTTTGTTCCTGGATAATTTCTATGAAGAAAAAGAACAAAATACAGAAACAACAAAAGAGAGTGAAAAGCAAGTAAGCACATCAAAATCGCCCCCCCCCCAATCAAAATTGGTCACAAGCTCTTGAGGAACTCAATAAGGAGTTCAACATCCAAGTAAGAATGATAGAAGAAAAAATGGGGAAAAGAAATGAAAATAATACAAAAAGAAAATAACAGCTTAAAAGACAAAATTACCACATGGAAAAAGAGGATAGAATTTAAATGACATAATAAGCAAATTGTAGATCAGAATTGACCTGCTAGAAGCCATGAAAAACAAGATAGACTAAACCAAAAAGGAAAATCAAAAGATTGTAGCTGAAAATCACTCTTTAAAGACTAGAATTGGGCAAGTAGAATCTAATGATCTCATGAGACAGCACAAATTAATGAAGCAAAATCAAAAGAATGAAAATAAAAATAAGAAATATCTCATTGAAAATATAACTGACCTGGAAAATAGATCCAGGAGAGACAATCTGAGAATTATTGCTCTACCTGAAAGTCTGGGGAGGGAGGGGAGGCCTTGACATCATATTACAAGAAATTATCCAAGAAAACTGCCCTAATATTCTTGAACAAGAGGGTAAAATAGACATTGAAAGAATCCATAAATCACCCCTTATATTAAATCCCCTAAAGACAAATCCCAGGGATGTTATAGCCAAATTCAAGAGCTTCCAGGTCAAGGAGAAAATACTTCAAAAGGCCAGAAAGAGACAGTTCAGATATCAAGGAGCACAGTTAGTATTACACAACATTTGGTAGCTTCTACACTAAAGGACTAAAAGGCTTGGAATATGATATTTAGAAAGGCAAGAGAAATGGATGTAGAAATAATTATTTGTTCTTGGCCCTATGGCTAAGAATAGATATTCCTGGCTAATGATTAATTTAAAACTGGTATGTTTTAGAGAAACCAGTGACAATGAGATGAATTTTCATAATATTTCCACAGAACTCTCACTACCATGAAGCTTCTGTTTCCAATGGTGAAATAGACATTGCTTGAGAATTACTAAATTTGAGGTATCAACTCATCTATCAGCAGTTAAATCCTACCAAAACTAACCTAGGAGTTATCAGCCTTTAAAATCTCTGATGGAATAAAATTTGTATCTAGGCATGTACAAGAAATTGTTAGGCAACAATTCCATACCTGAGATATATTAATGTTGATTCTAAACAGATACCTTATATTAGTCGTGATATACTAAAATAATCATGAATCTATGTCTTCTGGATGGAATTCTCAAAATGGTGCTTATCCACAAGTAGGTGACAAAAATAATAAGAAAACCAGTACACATTCTTAGTTTGGATCTGTTGACTGAAATGGAAATGTTTATCCAGGAAAAGAATAGACAGGATAGGCAAAAGGGCCACCTTTAGCATTTGAAGATTTATTATGAAGAAAATAGAGAATCCAGGAACTTTCCTGGTAGCCATGAAATATCATTAAAAAAAACTCTAAAATATGTTTCTAGGAATCTGGGTAAATATTTCATGGATAAATGAAAGGATGACTTGGCCAAAGACATAGAAAACCTATATGAACTGATGTGGAGAGAAACAGGCAGAAATAGAAGAACATTATACAGTAAAAGAAACATTGTGGGATAATAAAATGTAATTGTCTTTGCTACTAATAGCAATGCAATGATCCAGGACAATTCTGAGACATTTTTGAGAAATAATCCTATCCGAATCTAGAGAGAGAACTGTGGGAGTAGAAATCCAAAAGAGAACATATGATTTATCACTTATTTATATAGGTATATGATTTGGGGTTTTGGTTTTAAAAGATGACTATTACAAAAATGAATAATAAGGAAATATATTTTAAGTGATAATATATGTATAACCCAGTGGAATTGCTTTTCATATCTGGGAGGGGGAATGGAAGAGGGGAGGGAGTCAACATGAATCATATAACTGGAAAAAATTTTTAAATAAAATCTAGGATATTGGGGACCCAAAATAGGGCTGAAAATGATAACAAAAATTCACACGCAAACATCTACTTTGAACTCACTAAGAAACCCCCTCTTTACTGCCCAACTGGAGGACTTAACCACTGACTTCCTACAAAACCCAAATTCACTCTTCAATCCTGTTCTTTCTTTCTTGTGCAATAGAGATCTAAGTCCCAAACTAGAAATCTGAGGCCTTGATAGCTCATTATAAACTAGTGAATTCTGTGTCACAAAAGACCTCTGAAACAGAGTAGAATAACATAAGCAATAGGGGACATCTAAGCTTTGAAGAGAGCTTGACCTACACTCTGATCAGTGCTCCTCCTTTCAGAACCTTGGAGATCCAAACTACAAAGAACAGAACTCATCAGACTGTTATGTCACCAGAGTGTCAGTGCTCTGAACTACTGGTACAGAGATCAGAGGTAATGTAGCAGGATGCTATGTGTATGGAAGTCATGTAGCATTCCAGGAGGTCAAAGGGATAGAGCCCAGCATCCAAATGGGGCCAGTTCTGTACCAAAAAAAAAATCATTTCAGAAAGAAATCTGTTGGGGAACTGTGAATTACCCATTTTGAAAATATGATGAGATATTGTGAGATCTAGCTCCTATGGAAACCATCATTAGAGGGGAGGAAGTAAGAAAATGAATAATAAGGGAAACTATAATGGATAAAAAGGCTAAAATTAAAAAAAAAAAGAAACTCTTAGTAAGAATAAAACTCAAGCACTTTGGAGTTAAGCAGGCAAACCAAAGGAGCAAATTTTAACAATGGAAGGATTTATGACCTCCAGATCTAGTAAATTTTTTCAGGGTTCTATAAATAAGTACTGCAAAATAAAGACAAATGACTAAACACTTGATGAGACAAAGAATCCTATGGAATTTGAGGGAAGTATAATATGGTAGCACACTTTTTCTGATTTGTTATCAAGATAAATGATAAGTATGAGAATATAATTTATGAGTTGCAAAAAAAAAAAAGAATTTAGGGAGAATAGAAAGCCTTGACTGTAATAACAAATCTCACCCAAGAAACAAAGAGATGGTACTTGATTGAGAAGGTATATAAATAAGTAAAGGATGAGTTAGAAGGAGGAAAAAACACATTAAAAGAAAACATGTTCTCTATTCAAGAAAAAAATAAAATCAATTTTGAGATAGGAGATTAGAGACAAGATTAGAATAACAGGTCTCCCAGGAGAGTCTTGAACACCAAAATGTAAAACAAGAAAACTGGTCATACCTTCTGAATTCAAAAGATTAAAAATCAGTGGAACAAACACAAATTACTTCTAGGGGAGGGGTCCATTAAAACAGAGCAAAAAATAAAAATGAAATAAACAAAGACTAAAAACTCCAAAATTCATAGTGAAGAAAATTAACAGTTCAATTCAGAAACACTAAATACTGCAAGGAATTCAGGGAAAATAGATTAAAATATAAAGGAAAGGAAAATTCCCAAAAGCTTGTCTATTTTTCATTCAAGGAAAGCTAGGTGGAGCCCTGGATAGAGTGTGAAGCCTAAAGGCAGGAAGGCTGAGAATAAATCTGGCCTCAGACATTTATTAGTTTTGTGACCCTAGGCAAGTCACTTAACTCTGTTTGCCTCAGTTTCTCATCTGCAAAATGAGCTGGAAAAACCCAAACGAGGCGAAAAAAGAGTTGGACATGATTGAAAAAGATTAAACTATAACACATTTTACATACAACAGAAAAGCATGAAAGAATGGAATAACATGTTCTGAAGATCAATAGAGCACCAAATAAAGCCCAAGGTTACCTGCTTTGCAAAGCTGAGATTAAGTATAAATTTAAAAAAGAGAGAGAGAAATATCCAAGTCAAAAAAATCTTCCAAACATTCTTGGAAATAAAACAAAACCTAAAGGAATTATTTGCTTTTCCAACACTCCAGAGAACTGAAATACAGGAATGATAAATGAATGAAACACTCAAGGATAGCTACAGCAGCAGAACTACAGCATAGAGAAAAGTAAGAGACTTTCTAAATATAAAGAGGACATAGGGTGAAGGAGAGGTAGATCTGAAGCATTATCTACAAAAGCTTGTGACACCCTGCCCTATAATTGAATCAATGTAGTCATTTCACAATAGATAACTGACTAAGAGAAATAAACAGTTCTCAAAGAATTTATGAGAATTAACAACAACATGAAAATGCTCCAAATCACTAAATAAGATATAATAATTTGATAAATAATAAGATAAAGTCAAAGCAACACTGAAAATCTTTAAACCCTGAAAACTGGCAAAGAAGACAACAAATTACAATAGTCAATAATTCAGGATCTGTACAATGTTTTACTCTCTAATACATTGTTGATGAAGCTGTGAAAAGATATAATAATTTTGGAAAATAATTTGGAATTATATAAATAAAGTGACTAAATTGTCCACACCCTTAGAACCAGACACTCACTTATTATACATATACACCAAGGAAGCCATTGATTACAAGAAAGTTTTCATATATATTCAAAGTATTTATAACATCACTTTTTATGATAGCAAAGAATTGAAAACAAAATAGGTGTCCATTGATTAGGGAATAGCTAAATGAATATAACATATGAATATAAAATATTATTACTGTGCTATAAAAATTCTCCATCTGATGCATGCTGAGAAGCATGGGAAAATTTTAAATGACAAATGAAAAAGATGCAAAGGCAGTCAAGAAAATAATTAAAGTAACTTACAACAATGTAAATGGAAAAAAAAAAGCAACCACACAAGCAAAAATAAAAATGTGAATGTAATAAAATATGAAGATTAAGTGCAAATAGAGTGAAGAAATATGAGAAGATGGTCCCAACCCACTCCATTATAGAGTTTAAAAGTATTGCATATTGTATATATTTTCAGACTTGTTCAATGTATCAATCTCTTGGGCTGCCTTTTTTCCCCATTTTTGTGCTTTAAAATATCCCATTGGTTATATGGGAAAATTATTTGCAAATTAAAAGGAGAGGGATGGTGGAGATAACTATGATGACACACAAAAAAGGAAAACCAAAACATGACAATATTTATTTAAAAAGAAAAAAAGAAATAAATTGAGATGAGTCAATAAATCGGGGTTCTAATTCCAACTTTAACACTTGATGAAAGACTGAGATTGCAATTCTTAACTATGGGTCACAGTTTTGTGATCAGTAAATCTTTTCTTTTTTTTTTTTAAACTCTTACCTTACATCTTAGGATCAATACCGTGTATTGGTTCTAAGGCAGAAGAGCAGTAAGGATTAGGCAATGAGGGTTAAGTGACTTGCTCAGAGTCATATAGCTAAGAAGTGTTTGAAGCCAGGTTGGAACCCAGAACCCCTCATCTCTGGGCCTGTCTCTCAACCCACTGATCAACCTAGCTACCTGCTGTGATCAAGACATGTTATTTTTTTGGGGGGGGATTTTATTTAGTCAATGTAGAACATTATTCCTTGTTTACAAGAATCATATCCTTTCCCTCCCTCTCTTCCCCCTCCCCTTCCTGTAGCCAACATGCAATTCCACTGGGTTTTTATGTGTGTCCTTGATGTGATCAGGACATCTTGAACAAGGTTTGATTATTGAATTTTAAATACACCATATATCCAGTTTTACACATTTATTATTTCAGTTTTTTAGAGATTGGATGTTAGAGGTTTTACTTCCTTTTTTTTTGCACATCTCTAATGTGCTTACCTCAAATATTTGATAGATTTATGATCTAATCAATGTGACTCTTGCATCAAATGTGGAAATTTGCAACATGTACGTTCCCTTCTTTTCCTTTATAGGAGGCTAACCCACCATGATGAAGCCTTTCCTCAAAATATTTTGATGTGATTTGGATACTAGTGGAGTACAAGAATGACTTCTTCATTATTCTTCATTCTCATTACATTATTTTTCCATCTTCTCTCTAATAGCATCTTGTACACCACTTAACTTATACAGTTCCTTATTCTGCAAAACTAATTAAAATGTTGGAATGTATGCATGCTAATCTCCACCTTCCTGTTGCTTTCTGAATCATCTTCAACTTAAATTCTTCAGAGCCTAAGGGATTGCATGATTTTTAGCCTTTCATAATTATGAGAAGATAATTAATATTTATTCAATGATCCTTTAAGGGGGACGTTTTAATCATAACCATATTCAAAGAAAAAGATTGACTTAACATGGAAATGCATGTGGGATTACATGTCAATGTATTTTATTTTGGTATTGAATGGAAGAACCATAGAACATGTTCTTTAGTCCACACATCTTGAATAAACATTATAAATAACCAATGAACTGGTTCTAGAATTGAACAGGAGGAAAACAGATTGTCTTTTACCTACTATGAATCATTTTTGTTACTTCTTACAATGAAAGTCCAATTGTCCAATAGACTTATCATTTAGAAATGTCCATTAGGTAAACAATTTATTGATAAAATGGGCTCAGAAAGATCAAGTGACTTCCTCATAGTAACAAATTACAAATGTCAGAGTCCAGACTGGAATTAAGGTATTTTGACTCCACATCTAGACATCTTTCCCCTGTGTCATATTTTCTCTGAATAAGTAATAATATCTCACATTTATATAGTTCTTTAATATGTATAATGTGTTTTCCTCAAACAAGTCACTGAAGTTGGTCTGGTAAATACTATTGCTCTGCCTTTATAGATGAAATGCATTTTCAGAAATGGAAAGAGACTTGATCTTAGGTCACAATAACCATATTTTCTTTACCAAAGAATAGGTTATATTACCAAAAATAATTATATATATGAGAAAAATGTAAAAATTTTACCCATGCTTCTCCATCATTTTCCATTTGCATATAATATATATACACATATATATCATATATTTATGTATGTGTATATGTAGATATCTTTTAAGACTGAGAGTATATCTCACTGATCCCTGCTACTCTGAACACCCATTAGACTACTGATAAATTAATCTCTCCCCTGAATGCTCTTCTCTTCTTCAGACTAAGCATTTTTAATTCCTTTTAAGTGATCTTTACATAGTTAATGAATTGAACTAAATGCTAAGAAACACCAACAAAATATCCATTTGCCATTTTAGTAACATTTCCAGACTTTGGGTTTTAACATTTCTAATTGTTAAAGCATATTAAAAGAGCTATACAATTAGAATGTTACCCTTCTCCATACATGAGAAAGTGTATATTAATAGGATGGCTATGGCCTATCAGAACTATAAGCTGTTCTTTTTGATTTGCACTCAGAGAGATTTTAATCTAGTTTACTATTCTCCAAAACTCTGTTTTGCATATAAATAAGGACCCCCTAAAATTGATCTGTTTTGCTCAATTATAAAATGCCTCATTTTGAAGCCTCAGGGTAATTTATTATACAAAATCTGCAGTCAAGGAAGATGTACTGCATTATACTTAATCTTATCAAATTTCTGCTGATTTTTAATGACAACGTCTGTTTATCATAATTATTATGAGTTGTCTAGGTTAATAAAATCAGGAGACCTATGCAGGACTCTAGCATTTTCAAATGTTAAACCTAATATTTATGTATGGTCATCAGATACCAGCTGTCCCTCATAAGACATACAAAACGGCCCATTTTAGGACTCCTTCTATTACCAGGATTGCTCATGGCTTGGAGCATGGCATGCAAAATGAACTCTAATTATAAACTCTGAAACTTCTTGAAACTTCTAGTGGCTGAAACCAAAATGGTAATAGATACTAGCAAATAAACCAGAGAAGATTACAAAACTCATGTAATATGGTTTGACATTCTTCAATACTTCAAAAAATCTTCAATTTCTTTCAGAGTTGCAAGATGATATAGTGAAAAGTGAACTGGGTTTAAGTCGGATGATATGAAGTTGAATCTCATCTTTGTTGCTTACTAAAAGTATGACCTGAGTGAATTATTCATGATTGTGTTTCTTATATGTATAATGAAAGGGTTGGATTTGTTCTAAGGTCTATATCAACTTGATATCTAAAATTCTATTATTATGTTTCCATATTCAATGTAGCTATTTATATTAAATGACGTAGATGGAATCTTCTGTCTGGGTTGGTTCATTGATTTCATGGTTTAGCGAAGCTGAAAATATCACTCAGTGGCCATATTTCTGGCGATGTGCCTCACTCTAATGGCCAGGCCATTCCTCACATGTAAGGAATAGAATCCGCTAGAAATACTCACCTCAAAATCATTTCAACCTGGACGGTCCTTGCAGAGTCTATGCTTGATTGGCATAGCTTTAACAACTTCGAGTTCCCTCCCATTGCACATTGTAGCATCAGGGTAGAATTTTGATGAAAGTAGAAAAATGATTATCATTAGTATATAGACTAAAGGAAATGCAAATACATATCAGAAAGAAGAAAAGGCACCATAGGGGCTTGATCACAATCTTTAATATTTGAAGGATGTTAGAGACACTGGGCTTTTGCATTTCAGTCTAAGAAAGAAGTAGGAAGCATAGGTGGAAGTAGCCAAGAGGCACATTTAAATTTGAAATAAAAAAAAATCTCTAATAACTAGTGATGTCCAAAAATGTAATGAGATCCCTTGAGATATGGGCAAGTTTCCCATTACTAAAGATATTCAAGCAAAGACTGAATAAATAACCACTTGTTGGATATGTTTTAGGGGTGATTCCTTCTCAGAATGATAATTAGCAATTTGAGTATAAAATCACAGTTGTGACCTGGAAGAAACCTTAAATGCCATCTAATCCAATGCACTTATATTACAAATGAGGAAACTAAGGTCCAGAGAGGAAGAAATGACCTCAGATATATAGATAGCCAATGAAAGAGAAGGGACTTAAACCCAGGTCTTATGATTCTAAATCTAATACTCTTTTTTTATTTTGTTATTTTTTTTAATTAATTTTTTAAAAATCCTTACCTTCCATCTTGGAATCAATACTATGTATTGGTTCCAAGGCAGAAGGGTGGTAAGGGTTAGGCAATGGGGGTCAAGTGACTTGCCCAGGGTCACACAGCTAGGAAGTGTCTGAGGACAGATTTGAACCCAGGACCTCCCATCTCTGGGCCTGACTCTCAATCCACTGAGCTACCCAGCTGCCCCCCTAATACTCTTTTTTTAACCATGCCACACCAGGTTAAATAAAGAGGCAGATGTCCTCAAATTACCACTGCAATTCAAGATATAAAAATAATACAAGTAATAATCAAGGCAAAATCATTTGATGGGTGATATTAATTGTTAAAGCAGTTTAGATGAGTGTTATAACAATAAGCTAGATCTGATAGATTCTAATTCTAATAATTATCTTGGCTAAGTAGACAATAAACGTGCCTTGAAGATTAAATATTAAATTTTTATACTCTTTAAGTATCAGCACCTGGAAGAAAAGCTCAGATTGATCAACTAGTTACAATGCTATACCTGCTCAGAAATGAGTTGGATTAGATGACCTTTGAGATATATTCTTTCCAATTCTATAGACTTATTAGGATACTATTTGTATTTCTATTGACAATTTGAGTCATTTGAGGCAGTAAGAGTGTTTAATTCAAATATTCATTTAGTGTTTTTCATAATGTGCTTGAATTCTCATAAAGGTGTTTAATTGTACTTAGCAAGGCTAAAAGAAGGTCTTCCTTTTCTCCAAGTTATTAGGATTTCTGTGTGTAGTTTATAAATCACTTTCCTCAAACCTATCTCTTTCCATATTTCTTATGGCATTAAAACATTCCATTATATATAATTTTATATTCATATACCATCATTTATCCAGTCATTTCCAAATTTATTTTCACTTTTAGATCCCAGTTTTTTGACATGACAAATAGTCCTGTTATCAATATAATTTTGTATGTATTGCTCCTTTTTCTCACTCTTTCCTATATAGGAATATAGGAGCATTAACATTATTTATAATTGGGTCAAAGGGTATGCATAATTGTAAGTACTTTCCAAATTATATGAACATCATCAATGACCCTCTTCTCTTTAATACTCTCCTCTCTCCAGTTTTTTGGAAATTGCTCTCTCAGTTCTCCTCTTATAAACCACCCATTCTTTCTCAGTTGCCTCTACTTTATCTTCATCCAATTCATACCCATTAATTGTGTGATGGGGAGGGGGGTTCCTTAAGAATGTGACCTGGGCCCTCTTCTCTTCTTCCTCTGTTATTTTTTATTTTGGTACCCTCGTCCACTCCCATTAATTCAATTACTTTCTCTGTGCATTAATCTCAGATTTATTTATCATGCTCTAACCTCTCTCCTGATGTCCAGACTCCCATCTTATACTGTCATTAGGATATCTCAAGCTAAATGTCATACAGACATCTCAAACTCAATAAGATGAAAAATGAATTTCTTTTTTCTCCTTATACCTTCCCCTCCTCACTATTTGTCTAGTATGCCATCATCCTCAATTTGGATTTATGTGCAAAGGGCACTAAAAAACTGTCTGCCCTTTGATGCAGCCATAGCACTGTTAGGTTTATACCCCAAAGAGATAATAAGGAAAAAGACTTGTACAAAAATTATTTGTAGCTGTGCTCTTTGTAGTGGCAAAAATTGGAAAATGAGAAGATGCCCTTCAATTGGGGAATAGCTGAACAATTTGTGGTATATGTTGGTGATGGAATAATATTGTGCTCAAAGGAATAATGAAGTGGAGGAATTCCATATGAACTGGAACAACCTCCAGGAATTGATGCAGAGTGAGAGGAGCAGAACCAAGAGAACCTTATTCACAGAGATGGATATACTGTGGTACAATTGAATGTAATGGGCTTCTCTACTAGTAGCAATGCAGTGATCCAAGAAAATTCTGAGAGACTTATGAGAAGCATCACTATCCACACCCAGAGAAAGAACTGTGGGAGTAGAAACACAGAAGAAAAACAATTGCTTGATCACAGGGGTTGATGGGGATGTAGACTCTAAATGATAATCTACTATAAATATTAATAACATGGAGATCAGTATTGATCAATGACATGTGTAAAACTTAGTGGAATTGCACATCAGCTATGGAAGGAGGGTGGGAAGAGGGGAGGGAAAGAACATTAATCTTGTAACCATGGAAAAATATTCAAAATTAACTAATTAAATAAAATATTCCAAAAATCCAAAAAAAAAAAAAAGAATACCACTATCCTTCCAGTTTGCCAGGCTTACAACTTAGGTGCCATTCTCAATGCCTCATACTCTCTTACACTCTTTATTCAACCAATTGCCAATTGTTAATTCTATCTATGTTGTTAATTCTATATATTGTTATATATATTTTATATTTATATATTTATATATATATCTACATATATATGTGTATATATTTATATATATTTATCTATAATTGTTAATTCTATCTATTTCTATTTCTTTATACATCTCCTCCTCTCCTCTGACATTGCTACTATCCTAGTGAAAAGGCCCTCTACAACATGGACATCGATTTTATTTTCCATCTCTCTCTTCTTAACTCCTATAATCTGACTTTTAGCTATATAATTCCACCAAAACTGGTATTTCCAAAATTACTAATCTCTTAGTTGCCTTAGCCTTTTCTCAAACTTTACTCTCCTTGACTTCTCTTCAGCCTTTGATGCTGTAGATCACCCTCTTCTCCTTGATATTGTTTTCTCTCTGTATTTTGGGAGTATCCCTCTCTTCTGGTTCTCCTTTACCTAACTGAACAACCAATCTCAATGTCCATTGCTGGGTCCTCATCCATATCATATTCTCTACCTTTCAGTGTCCCTCAGGTCCAATCATTTCACCCTCCTACTCAATAAACTCCAGTGGTTCCTATATCAACCTCCAAGGTCAAATGCAAAACTCAGTTCTGCATTCAGAGACCTTCATAACCTAGCTCACGCCTCCCTTTCCTGTTTTCTTATGCTTTACTCCCTGCATCATAATCTTTAATTCAGGAATACTTGTCTCCCAGCTGTTCTATGAACAAGTCACTTCATTTTTGGCTTCTAGAAATTTCTCTAATTGTCCTCCAAGTCTGTAAAGTTAACTGTCTTCAAATCTACCTACTGACTTTTCTGACTTCCTTCAAGTCCCAACTTAAATCCAACTTTCAATAGAATTTGTTTCTGTCCCTTTTAATTATAGTATGCTCTCTATTTTAATAATTTCTGGTTTATCCTGTATTTAACTTTCTTTGTGTGTATATGTTTGCATGTTGTTCCCCCCATTAGATCATTAGTTCCTTTCGAGCAGGGACTCTCTTTTGCCTCTTTTTTATATTCCCATTACTTAACACAGTCTGGCAAATAGTAGGTACTTAATGATTGTTTATTAATTGCTTAATAGTGCAAGCTCTAATAACCTCACTCTGGATTACTGTCATGGTCTGCTATTTTTCTACCCCATTCAAGTCTCTTCCAACACACTCACCCCCTTTCCAGTCCATTTTTCATGCAGTTGTCAAACTGATCTCACTAATGAGTAGGTCTAGCCAGGTCAACTCCCTATCTTTCTATTTAGACCACCCCAGCAGCTCCCTGTCACCACCAGGATTAACTATAAAACCCTATCCCTGACATTAAAAGTGGCCCCTTTCTAGCCTTATAAATTCTATTCTCACACGTACTCTATCATCCAGTGTCACTGGCATCTTTTATGTTGTTCAACCAAGACATTCCATCTCCTTCATACATTTCCTGTTTCTCTAAGCCTTGCCATCAGTCAATGACATTTTGACCAAATATTTATTCCTTAATTATATAACAATTAACATATCACCCACTGTGTATGTATATGTGTATGCTTATATATGCACATATATGCATATATATATGTATGTATATAGAGAGGATAAGGGGAAGAGAATGAGCATTTACATGGTGCCAGTTTGTAACAGGAATTGGGCCAAGTCTTCTTTAAAATCTTTTTTTCATTCCACATATATGTATATAAAACAAAACAAGACAAAACTGACCTTCTAACTTAGAATCAATACTTTGTACAGGTTCCAAGGCAGAAAAGTTATAAGGGTTAGGAAATGGAGGTTAAATTACTTGCCCAAGGTCACACAGTCAGGAATCTCATTTATTTATTTATTTACAACCACATACTGAGGTATGTGCTATTAGTTCCAATTTACAATTGGGGAAACTGAGGCAAACAGCAGTTAAATGACTTGCCCAGGGTCACAAAGTTAATAAATGTCCCTGGTGTTAGATTTGAACTCGGGCATTCCTGACTCCAGGCCCAATCTTCTATCCATTTCATAACCACCTGCTTTTGGTATGTAGGTGAATATGTCTCTATATATGAATATTTATATATGGATAGATTCATATATGTGTGCATATTGTTACCTATATAGCAATTACTTACCTTGTTACCTATATAGCAATCTTGTTACCTATATAGCAATTGTTACCTATATACCTAACTATATAGCAATTACTTCTCTAACCAGAGTGAGAAGAGCTATATGTTCCCTTCTTAAGTGCGAAAGGTGCACCTCAAGGATTCAAGGGTCTCTTCCTCAATTCTATCAGCTGAAATGTCACATCCCCTTCCCATGTGCTTCTTCCTGATTATTTGCAAACAATTATTAGCTCCCCAGTTCTATGTAACCAGTTAAAATCAATGAGCTTTTATAAAGAAATGTTTACTTTGAAGATATAAGAACAGAAATACATACATTCCTCTCCCCAACATCTTGTGGGGAGCATCTTCTCCCCTGTTCTGCCTCAGTACCTGAAAAGAGTGGGCACATTTAAAGCAATTTCTACCTAGTGTTGTTTCCACAAGTCTAGTTCTAAAAAGAGCATAGCAGCTAAAGGAGGCTGTCTCTGGTACTAGGCTTAGTGGTCTTGAAAATCAGTCACATTGAAGTATAAATACTGAATAATTTATCTCCAAAACGCAACTTGTATTTCATTTTGATACCTTCTAGTCACCTCCCTTTGGACTTTACCTGGGAAAATAAAGAACAAAGGAACATGGCCCAGAGGGCTTTTGATCTCTATAGAAATATCAGTGCTTCTCTGTCTTTTTCTCTTTCTCTCTTTCTCTCTTTCCTCTTTTCTCTCTCTATCTTTATATTTGTCTTCAGTTTCTGTCTCTCTTTGTGTCTTTTTCTCTCAGTTGGATATAGCCAACCAGGAAAAATTCAGACCAAGAGGGATAATTTTAGGTGGACTACTGTGTTTCCATTCCTCCACTCCCAACGCAGTTCATACTCTGAAACCAATCAAAAAATGCCCCCTTCATTATGTGATCAGTAGACCACAGATAGTTATGGAATGTCTATGCACATTCCCAAATCCATTTGGAGATTTGTAGCAGTCAAAATTAGTTTCTCTGCTAAAAGTATTATATTTTTATGAGGTTTATTAAATATTAAAAATAAAGAAAATACAAAATAAGAAAGCACATGCCTAGGAGGGCCGAAAGGCCCATTCAATGTCACTTACTGCATTCTTGTAATTTCCAAGTACAGAAAGAGAGCTCAGTAGGCTTTACAGCCAGTTTAAATAGAAATTTTGATCTTGCCCAGGTGGGGATCTCAGTGAGATTAGAGGGCATCTTGGGAACTAGAGCAAGGACTTCTGGGGATTGAAGTCCGGGGTTCAAATCTCCATTTTTACAGATTTTATCATTTGAGTATATTGTTTGTGCTCATAATAATTGGTATCATTGGCTAATCTCTCCCCCTCTCATACACACATATTTTGTATATGTATTTACAAATGTACTTTACATGTATATGTGGGTATGTTTGTCTATGTGCATGTGCATATATAATAAATATATATGTGTATATACTTTTAAAACTAAGGAATATTTTCTAAAGATGCTTGAAAGGATAATGACGTGACATTTCCCTCATTATTTGTTAGCAAACACTTTCAATCACAAGCGGCTCATTAAAATATATTTAATTATCAGATAAAATATCACTTTCTTCATGAAGTTTTCCATGACTAACCTCCTACCAAAGTGTTTTTCCTTATTAACTAAACTATTTTATCTTGAAATGTACAGGCAGATCTTACCACATAATAATAATAATAACTACAGTTCACAATAATGTATTACCTTATTTTTTATAAAATGTTTCCCCCTAACATTATTATAAGGTAAACTATGAAGCTACTACTTATTCCTCCTCCTCCTCCTACTACTACTACTCCTGCTATTGATGCTGCTACTGCTACTGCTACTATAATAAATAGCTACAATTTATGTATATGTTATTTTAAATATTCTAAATATGTTATCTCATTTATTCATCACTGCAATCTTTGAGTGAGGTACTATTATTATTATATTCACTGGAAAGATGAAGAAATTAAAAGTGATAAAGGTTTAGTGATTTGCCCAGGGTCGCAGAGTTAATAAGTATCTGAGTAAAAATTTGAACACAGATCTTTCTGACTCCAAAACAAGCATCCATCCACTGTACCACCTGCTTTCTAGTTTATTATTATCCTAATTTACAAATGAAAAAACTGGGACTTTGAAAGGAAAGTTGAATTGTCTAAGAGCATGGAGTTAATCAAGAGCAGTACTAGAACTTGGCTCAAGATCTTCTGACTTCAAATCAAGAGTTTTTCTCCTCCATTCCCAGCTCTACCCCAACCCTTTCTAACATTATCCCTACTATTCTATTCCAGGTGTTCTGGGAGTTGATTAAACAGTTAATTAATTCATCAGTCAATAGAGTTGCATTCACTATCTATAATGTACCAGACCCTTTGCTAGACACTGTCGGCATGGATGCAATGAATGAAATAATTGCTTTTATATGAAGTCTAAATTCTAATTGGAGAGACAAATATATATATATATATATATGTAAATAAAATAGTAAAGGCAAATAAATAAAAAATAGTTGGAAATAAAGATTGAGAGAGCACTAGCAGTTGAAGGCATCACAAAGGCTTCATGAAAAAATCCTGTGTTTCATCTTAATTATTAGTATATAGAACATTCACAAAGGATAGTAGAGGCTTTTATAAGACAGAAGTGGAACAAGGTGTATTCCAGGCATGAGGCACAAGTTCAAAGGCACAGAGGAAGGAAGGACAGGAAAAAAGAAAGGGTATTTATTAAACACCTATTACAGATCAAGCAAAGTGCCAGTGCTTTGAAAAGATAATTTCATTTAATAGAAGGAAAATGGAGTACTCTATATGTTAGAAAAATAGTAAACTGACTTAGAGAATAAAGAAGGGGGTGAAATACACATTGAAGAAGGAAATATAGGTTGGTCTTTTGTTAGGAAATTCTTAAAATCTAAATGGGAGATTATATTGGATCCAAGAGGTGGCAGGGGGCACCAAGTCTGTACTAGATTGTGTAGGGCAATAACAGTTAGATCTGTGCTTAAGTACAGTTATTTTGTCATTATTAGGTAGTATGGAGTTTAATAGGAAGATACTTGAGTCAGGGAGATCTCTTAGGTGATCACTGCATTAATCAAGAAAAACCACACAATTGTCCTGAAGTAATAAGGTTGTGAATGTGAATGTGATGAGGGAGGAGAAATATCTGAAAAATATTTTGTGGTTAAAAGAACAAAAATTATAGAAAATTAGATGTGTGGGGTGAGGAAGAATGGATGATCCTAGAATCATTTTGACTTTGATAGAATCAAGGAACAATTGCATAACTAGTGTTCTGGGAGAGCTAAATAGTTCTATTTGAGACATGTTGATCTTGAGATTACTCCTGGACATTCTGTCTTAATGAACAATAGATGATTATTAATGTAAAGAAACTGAAGGTAAGAGGAAAGCCTGATACTAAAGATAAAGATTTATGTGCTGTTGACAAAGAGATAACCTTTAAGGACCAGATGAATCAACTACATGTAGAGAGAAAAAAAAGAATGTGGGGCTCAAGACTCAGCCTGAGGAAACATCCATGGTTAGAAATAATAACAAGACGATGAACCAACAAAGAATACTAAAATGCGAAGAACAAGAGATATAGGAAGCAAAAGATCTAGGAAATAGTCCATTTAGAGCAACCTCTTCATTTCCTAAGAAAGAAAATTGTCTCCCCAAAAGATTTTGACTTCTGCCCCAACCACCTACCTTGCCCAGGTTATACCAATAACAAGTAGTATGGAAGGAACTCAAACCAAGATATTCTAATATAGGGTTATGTTGTATTATCATAATCATCATCATCATCATTATCATTATTATTATCATTTATTTCTTTGGTTTCTTTGTCTACTCCATTATATTATCTTCTAAATATCTTTTGACTTTTAGTGTAATATAGAACATGCCAAAGACATGATCTGTTGAAAAAAGGGAAACACCATTCTGACTTGAAATAGAACATTTACAAAGGATAGTAGAAAAATCATGTAGGGTAATTCAGTGAAGGCCTTTGACTATCAGTCCTAGGAGAGTCTTAAAGATATTTTAAAGTAACTTTGAATTTTAGTGAATGGCCAACAAATCCAAGCACTTGTTAATTCCCTTTGAGTCTATCCATCCATCCATCTATCTATTTATCTATCTATCTCTATCTCTCTCTTTTTTCTACCTAATCTGCCTGCCTTCCTATCTGTCTATCTCCCTAATTATCTATTTCGATATTGATTTTTCAAAATTCACTCATGATATCTATATGTAACCACATACACATGTCATATACATATAAACATAGGTATAAATGTACATGCATACATATGTGTGTATGTTCAGGTATACTTATTGTGGATGAATTTGTGGAAAGGTAAATAGCTAGGCTCAGGTTTGGCTAAGAAACAGTTGCTAGACAAGTGGAAGGGGAAAAGATCACAAAGTCAACTATGTATTTGATCTCTGCTAGGAGGCAGGGGTCTGCTTGATAAGAAAACTTAATTTCAGTATCTTGTTGAGGGAGAAAAGGTAGAACCAAGTCAAGAAAACTTTATTAAAAACAAAGAATTCTAAGTGCATGAATTATAGTTGAGGATGTCTAATACTGGTGCCAAAGGTGCATTAAAAAAGGCGTGATAGGAAATACCAGAGTAAGTTCAATGAGCCTCCGCAGAAGGCAGAAGGCAGTACAAGTCAACGTCATACAAGTGTGGTTGAGAAGTAACTACTTCCAAGGGATTGATGCTAGCTACCCTTTTTATACTCTTACTATTGAGCATTGATGTTGCTGCTAAAGACATGAGAATCACTTAACCATGACATAATAAAAAATAGAGTAGAACCCAATACCCAACCTAAAGTAAATTTCTTTCAAATACAGTTTTGAAAAGAATTATTAGAATAAATTTTTGTAGTTATAGAAAGTAGCCAACTGAAATTTTCAACCAACTAAAATTATATTATTTACTATTTCTCTAAAGTGAACAGGATTCTTTTTCAATCATTCATATTTCTTTGAAAGCTTCTAGGACAGTGTATTAGGGTCCATGGAAAGGCTAAAGGAAGTATGGAAATGAAATTACTTGCAACAAGCTTTGGGAAAAATAAAAAAAGTTGAGATTCTGAAGATTTGTTGTAAGAATAATCAAACTGTATATAAAATATGCAGACTTAGCTGAGTTAGAAGTGCTACCAATTTTCAAAGAATATATTTAGCATTTGTATTTTATCAAATGAGTTCTGATGATGGGCTTATATACAGCTCAAGTCTAAAATCTTCATATCATTCCATTAAAATCATTTCACACATTAATAAGTTCAGTAAGCTAGAAAGTGTTTTGGAATTTAATTATTCTTCATTAGAATGCTAGTATTAGATACAACCTTAAAAGTCACATAATTCAGTGTATTCTTTTTTTTAAACCCTTAACTTCTGTCTTAGAATCAATAATGTGAATTAATTCCTTCCAAAACTGAAGAGTAGTAAGGGCTAGGTAATTTGGGTTTTATGACTTGGTCTGGATCACACAGAAAGAAAGTATCTGAGGCCAAATTTGAATCCAGGAACTCCCATCTCTAGGCTTGGCTATCAGTACACTGAGCCACCCAACTGCCCCCAATTCAGTGCACCCTTCAATAGAAATTTCCTATACAATATTCCTAAATAAGTGGTTATGCAGCCTCAATGCAATGAACTATAGAAATATTCCTTATTCATATATCTATAATTATTTAAAATATTTTTATTAATGTCTTTTATTTTACTACCTAATTTCCCCCTGTAACCTTTTCTCTTGCTTCTCATAGAGATTCATTCCATTTAAATATTAAATTTAAAAAAAGAAAAAGAAAATAATTTCTAGCTAGTATTTGTATAGTGATTCAAGTTTTCAAAGAACTTTAGAAATATTATTTCATTTGATCCTCATAACCTGGGAAATAGATGTTACTATTATTCCAATTTAATAGAAGGCATTGAGACCAAGGGAGATGACATATCTGTACTTGGTCATACAGTTAGGGAGTGTCTAAGGCAAGATTTCATCTCTAGTCTTCCTAACAATTGGCCCAGTCTTCTATCCTTTTTACCATCTAGATGACTATAAAAACAGAAAGTAGTTTTTTAAAAAAGATCAATAAAATCAATTAATAAATTAAAAAATATGAAAACAGAATGACATAGCATGATGTGTAGGGTAGGGAGAGCCCAGATCAAACCTTGCTTATGATGCTTACTAGCTACATGCCCTTAGGAAACTATCTTCATCTTTCTTGGTGTCAGAGTTATTGTCTCTAAGAAGAGAAATTTGTACTAGACTGCCTCTTAGGTTCCTCTCCATTCTAAATATATAATACTAATTTCCCAAGATCCTATATTTAGCATCTGGTTAGTTGAAAGGAGTTTTCATATAAAGGATTGTCAACATTGTGAAAATCATAAGTCTTTCAAGAATTTGGATAATTTACATGTCAAGTGCTACATGTTGTTGTTAGTTATTCTTATTTTTTCTGCCCAATCCTAGCACTACCTAAAACACTGAGCTCTTTGGCTAGTTATTTCCAGGGAAAATTGTTAAATTAACTGATTAACCTTTCCAGTTAGCAGCATGTTTCTTGTCTCTAAGCTTTAGAATATTGGAATCTGAAACAATCTTAGAATTCATCTTGTCCAATTCTTAAGGAACGCTTAAATCTCCATAATGATGTCTCAAAATGTGATACTCTCTGTCTGAAGGCTACTGTTAGACAAATACTTCAGAATTTTCCACTCCCTGAGGTAGCACCTTCCATTATGGACAGCTCTAATTGTTTGGAAACTTTTCCTCATATTGAGTGGAAATCAGCTGGCACTTAAAATCTGTTCCTAGAATTGAATGGAATTGAATTAATAGAGGCATATTGTAGCAAGAGGAGCATTAAAATAGCCTTTTTCCTTTTTTTACAAATGTTTAATAAGTATACAGTATGTTTATGAATGCCCTAAATGTTGTTTTATTGAAGAACTTAAGAGCAAGTTAATAATGGCATGCTTATGGTCTAGACTAGAGACTACAATAACAATGTATTTGGAAAGAAAAATGACATAGTAAAGTCAGCTGTACCCTACAGATTATATTACAGATCTGATTCCGATTTGCAGGCAATCAAAGGCAGGCTGTTCAAGGTTATTCTTGGGAAGTGAGGTTTAATGAACACAGTGAACATTCAAAATAAATGATCCCTATGATATGTTAACAATTGTGAGGTTATAGTTTTATTTTTTCCTGTTTTTCAGCTACAATTCAGAAACAAACATCCAAGACTGTACCTCTACCTGGTGGATGAGATGAACATCAAAATATCAAATGTCAATTTCTTATTCTTTCTTATTTTATTTTTGTCTCCAGTGAAAAATGTTTGTGACGGTAATGGAGAGGGAAGGAACATCTTATAATGCATGATGCCTCTCATGGACTTCAACCAAACTGACATAATTCTGGGGTATATTAGTATTTTCCTTTTGTATTGCCTAAATTGTCATGAGAATAGACTATTGTCTTGTCCCTTAAGCTGTTGTTAAAGTTTAACATTACAAAAAACATTTTGGAAAATTCATAATTCCTCCCTTCCCTTCATATATTTATGCAGTTAAATAACAGAGACAATGCTATATAATATACATTGAAATTTCAAAGGGGAACATGGTACAATAGAGAAAAAAAGAAACCACTGTATCTGACGCCAGAGAAAATGGGTTCAAATATATCCTTTGATGTTTATTATTGGTTCAATTGGGTAAGTCACATAAACTCCATGGAAGTTGGTATTCTCATATGTTAAATAAAAGGTTTGAGTTAAATGTTTCCTAAGATTTCTAGATGTAAGACATAAGATACTATGATCAGGAGTTTCGTCAATGTGGCTGTTCCCTCACACACACTTACACTTACACCAAATCTAAAAATTTTGATCTCCACCCTTCCTTTTGAGCTATGGCATGACTCCTAAGTCATAATAGGACACCATTGCTGTCCATGATCATTATAAAAGTTTCAAAAAGAAGTAACCTCAGGGTAATTTGCATGTGCTAGCTGAAACACACACACACACACATTATAAGTGAAAAAATAAGGCAAGAAAGGCCTGGCACTCCCATGAATAACAAGATTCACTGGGACTTACTAACTGAATATAAGGGGATGAAAGAAAGAGTTAAATGCAACTGTTTTCCTAACGGGGAATGATCTCAACAAAAGCAACCATCTGAAGATTCTGCTGAGTAAAATACCTCAGTAGAAGAGCAAAAAGGGTTTTGTTATTGGTTTTTGTTTTTGTTTTTTAGTCTGGAGGCATGCTGTCTTTACTCTTGGAAAACATGGTGTCTTGCCCTAGTTATAAAAAAAATACAATATTGTAATAGTTCTCCCCGATGGAGCTACTTGACAAGTAGCATCAGATCACCAGTAGAAGTAGCATATTTAAGAGAAAATCTTATAAAAAATATACCCGCAAAGAAAGGAATCCATGATGCTTAATGGGAGAGAAAGCCACAGCAACAAGCAACCATGAGTCAAGCCGTGACAACAGATAATGAGGAATAGAACAGTGAGAAAAGAAATATGAATAATTGTGAGAAGAACCATGGAGCTTATCAGATAAATAGGGCAGGGATATAAAGAGGAGGAGAGATGGGGAAAGGGTAAGGAGGCATAGATATCCAACAAGTAAGAGCAAACTTCAAGTTCTGTAACACTTTCAGAGTTCATCAAAATTTCTCTATCTATAGATGTTGAATAGCAGAATCTTGGAGCTGGAAGGGACATCAGGGAGTATCTGCTTCAGCCCATACAGGAATCCCCATTAGGATGTACCATGCCATGGTCATGAAGCCTTCTCTTGAAGACCTCTCTGGAAAGAGAATCTGCTATCTTTTGAGGCAGCCCCTGCCATTACAAGATCACTCTATTTATAAGAAGGTTTTCCTTCTCTTATATCAAAGCCAGAATTTATCTCATTACAAAATTCCCATAGATTGTACTATGTTATGATATATGTTAGAGGTATAAGAGAATCAATAACTTGGACCAGATGTTTAGCTTTCTTTAAAAAATAAATGCTTTAGTCTCTGCCAAAAAGGGAAATTATTTTAAGTGATTCTAAGTAACTGGAAATATTTAGATGCCCAGAGGTACTCATTTCATCAAATGAAATAATATTTTAATGTGTTTCACACAGTAACTGGAATGTAGTAGAAGATGCTTAGGAAATACTTATTCTCTTCTCCATTCCTTATGTCTTAATAATATTGGATCTTTTATTTAGAGGGGAACAGAAGGGATCCAAGGTAGCATTTTGAGGTTGTTAGGACTGCACAGGCATTTGACTAAAGGTAGAAGAGCATTGCAAAGAAAAAAAAAAGAACAGCTGGCTTTCCTTAGGATCAGATGTTTGTTTTTTTCATGGGACAAATGAAACCTAACATAATTTAAATGTGTTAAGGGCCTGAATTATTTAAGAAAAATTAGATGGTAATATTTTATTGGGTCTTCCACACACTGGCATCCTAAAATTCAATTATTGCTGGAATGAGTAAACTAGAAAATATAAGGACTCCAAATTGTGCCTGAGATAATCCCAAAGAAAGATTCTTTTATAGTGGTCACATATACTTTAGCAGATTGGAAACATTGTTTTAAAATATCACATGTAATTACTGTCTTTATGGGTAAATGTACTTGAAATAAAATTATGCCTCAGTGGCCAATTTGCTGTGGTAAAATTCTCTAAATTTATGTAGGTTAGTTATTGATTGGCGAACACACAAGTTACAAATGGTACTCCTAATTTAATGGGTTTATAGAATTTAAATCTAATACGACCCTAAAAAAATAGCTAGACCCTTCCCCTTATTTTACAGAAAAATAAACTGAGCCCAATTGAGGAGAAGTAAGTAATTTGAGGATATATAATCAACATATAGAAAAGTCAAAGTTGAAATTTACTACAAATCCAAGGCTTAGTCCAAAATGCCATCTTGCCTCAATGACTGGATAGGACAATATCCACTTCATATTCCTTTTTACATATTTTAGAATTTCAAAAAGAAGTTAAATCATATAGATTGGCCTATAGTTTTCAAATTCTCCAAACTCTTGATTTCTTGGGAAAGAGTGGTAAATAAGGTTAAAATTTCTTCTTCTTAAATATATGCTATTCCTCAAACTTTACAAAGTACGACAATTAGTTTACTCTTCTTTCATTGCCCTATAATGTCTTTCATTTGAATCAGGTGATTTGAATTCATGAAGGTCACTGGGTACTCTCTTACCACTTTCTTAACATTACTAGCCATTTAAAATTTAATTAATTTTTTTCAGTACATGAACTTATTTTTCATTTTTCATTATTAATTTTTATTTTTTCCATATTACTTGTATAATTTTAAATAACTGTTTTCTGACATTAGGTGATATATGTTAACCCCCATGCTTTACATAGTTTCAATAATTGCTTTCTGACATTTAACAATACATGTTATCTCTATTCCCTAGGAGAATAGGTAATATGAAATAGGTTGTATATGTTTTATTATATAATATATTTCCATGTTTAATATTGTGGGTTTTTAAATTAATAATCAATGATAATCAAACTAAATATTATGTTTTATAAAGTTTTATTAATAATAACTAAAGCAAAAGAACTGCCTGAATTCAGCCCAGTCACAGGTCAAAAAAGAATGATGAGGGTGGAGTTACAGTCACTTAAATAACATCATGAAAAACGGGAGGATTCAAAAAAAGGGAACTTTGGCAAATACTAAGAGACTGTTGGGGGATGAAGTCCAAAGTCTCAAAATCTCCATTTATACACTATGTTTTGAAAGATGATGCATATCACTTACACCAGGGATAAA
The DNA here is from genome assembly GCF_027887165.1 of Monodelphis domestica. Lineage (NCBI taxonomy): Eukaryota > Metazoa > Chordata > Mammalia > Didelphimorphia > Didelphidae > Monodelphis > Monodelphis domestica. The sequence goes on along the minus strand of NC_077227.1, from coordinate 690,058,054 downwards.
TTCATGGAAGCATTAAAGGGAAGAATGATAGAATTTAATCTGTGTTCAGACTTTATCAGTTCATTACAAGATAGAAAGGGCACAGTATATCAAGATTCCCAATATTTCCACCCTAGAAATTCATTTCAATGTTACCAGTTATAAGAAGATCCAGGGAAAAAAAATCCTCTCATTGGCTTCTACAACTTTGAAAGGCAAAATTATTATCAATCTAAAATATGCTCTATTTTTTTCATAGAGAGCTTCCCCAAATGTTTCGATATGTGAAGTCCCATATCACTAAGGTTTACCAAACTTCATCATAAAAATAAGCATTTAAAATGTTTTTTCCCCTAATTTCCATTCATGACTATATTATCATTCTATTACAGAAAAAAAAGATCTATCTCCATAGCATCTCATTTATTTCCTTTTTCTGTCCAGTTGGTCTGTAGAATATTTGGATGAAAATCTAGTTTCTATTTCTGCCCTGAGGGATTTATTCCCAAATGCCTTACACAAGGCTTTCCCCTTGCCATTTCATATATTTGCTTAATGAATATATCTTCTTAATATACAATGTATTTAAAATTAAAAAATGTTTAAAGCAAAGAAGGCCATTCTTCATTTTATTTTCTTCATTTTTTAAAATTTCATCTTCCACAACATGATGATATGGAAATAAATGCTCACAATATAACTAGTATCAAATTGCTCACTAACTCAAGGAGTAGGGTCATGAGGGAGGGATGAAACGAATGTAGAATTCAAAATGTTAAAAAGTAAATGCTAAAATTTATTTTACATGCAAATTGAAAAATAAAACATTACTGAAGGAAGAAAATATAAATAAATATGTGTCCTACAGAGTTCTCTTCTAGATTCTCTTTTCTTCTCCCTTTATAATTATTAGGTGACCTTATTAGTAGCCATGGATTAAATTACCATGTCTATGGTGATGATTCTCAAATCTACATAGATTTATAGATATTGTCTGCTGACCTCAAAATCCAATCTAGAATTGCCTTTCGGACATCTTGAACTGGATGATCAATAGATGACTTAAACTCACTATGTCCAAAACTGAACTCATTATCTTTCCCTATAACTTCTTACCTCTTCTTAACTTCCCTAATTATTGGGGAGAACCACAAAATCTTCCCAGTCCTTTAACTTTGCAATGCATATGTCATTTTCTTTGATTACTCATTCTCTTTCATCTCCCAACTCTAAACTGTTGCTAAGGACTTTTAATTTCAAATTTTCAAAATCTCTTGATTATGTTTCCTTCTTTCCTCTGACACTGCCACCACTCCAGGGCATGTCCTCATCACCTCCTTCCAGAACTATTAAAGGTTCCTTTTCATGGGCCTGCCTTCCCTAAATCTCTTCCCACATAAACCTATTCTCCCAGCAACCACCTAATTTTCCTAAAATCTGATCAAATCACTTCCCCTACTCATTAAACTTCAGTGATTTCCTATCAAATTCAGGATCAAAGGCAAAATTCTCTATTTGGCATCCAAAGACCTATATAACTGATCCCTTTTCTATTTTTCCATTTTTCTTATATCATGATTCCCTCCACTTACTTTTTAATCCATTGACAATGACCTCCTTCCTGATACAAGAATAAGACATTGTATATCTAGGCTCTGTGTGATTTCTTTGGCTGGCCCTGATACCTGGAATGATTTTTCTCCTCAACTTTGCCTTCTAGCTTCCTTGAATTCCATTTAGTTCATATGATATCTCATTTTCTACAGGAAGCCTTTCATAATTCCTCTTATTTTCAGTGTCTCCCTATGTTAATTATTTCCTATTAATCCTGCATATAGCCTGGTTGTACATTTTTGTTTCTTACATTAGATTGTGAGCTCCTTGAGGACTGTAAGTACTTTTTGCTTCTATTTTTTGCCTCTTGTAGAGGTTAGAACATTTCCTGGCATATAATAACTGTACTTAATAAATGTTTATTGGCTGAATGAATATATCTTCTTAGTATAAAATGTTATAACATCTCTTTCCCTTTGAAAATCCATTTTCAATCAAATAATGGATAAACTTCTAAAGTCATATCTTAGTTGTGGTTCTTATCTCACTATGCCTGAGGGAAAATGGGAGTTCAAATATTCTTTCTTGTATAGGACCCTGAATTTTATTAAGCATGTTACTCAAACTTTACCCATGTCTTTATAGACATATACAGTCATGTACTTATTACTAATTTGTCTCTTTTTTACTTGTATCTTTTGTTAAATTCTGTATTTTCAGCAAATATTTTTGTTTCTATAGTGTTGTTTTCTAACAAGCTGGTAGGTGGTTGCAATTGTCTTTCCCCATTCTTTATCCCCAATTCTTAGCACAGTGTAAGCCATATATTAGGAGCTTAATATTTACTCATTATCTAATTGATTGACTATTCTTGTTTTCTTCCTTTCTCTTCCTATTCAGTTTATAATGTTAGATTATGATTTTTAGAACTCAAGGCAAATCAGTATTCTTACTAGTCATTATTTGGTGGACTTCATTCCTGGTTGGAGCTTACCATTCCTAAATTTTAAAACATTGATCCTAAATTCATTTCCATTCTTAGATACTATCTTCTTTATCAACTTTTCCTTTCCTAACTCTGCTTTTCTATAATTATTCCTTGGTTTATATGAAGAGCAGTCAAGAAAATACTACCTATGTTCCTAAGGTCTTCAGTTCTTGCTCAAAATATCATAATATTTTATAATACCTTTTTGTTTCTTTCTGGTTATATAATTTGTTACCATATGGATCACCCAATGTGGGCAACAAATATCTATTTTAACAATTTCTTTGTTAGGTCTTGCATATGTGTCTGTTGAAGACAAAAAGAAAACAAAACACAACAAAACAAAACAACAACAACGAAACTCATTTGCTATTTACTGAATCAACATATATCTGCCTTAGTATCCCTCAGCAGGCTGGAGTCACCAAATATATCTGTTCATCTGGTCTTTATGTGACTATTATGAGCCAATCTCTAACATGATGGGATCCTCAGATCATTATTATCATTTCTTGGAAGACAATGGGCTTCATTTTTAAAGGATCTAGTCCCCTCCTATTCAGGAAGAATCTCATATCTATTTCTCAATCTCATATACTCTTTCTTTCTATGCTAATTCTCATTTTTCCTTTAAAATATTATCACATGAATTCCTTTGGGTTGCATCATTTTCATACTGAATCTTTTGAATTTTATTTTAAAGTATAGAAATAGGAGCTACACCTGTGGCTCACTACTGAAGCATACTCTTAGATGAAACTCCCTTCCCTGAACATAGTCTCTGCAACCTAAAGACCAAAGGAGTTGCCTGGAAACACCAAGGCATTGAATGACTTGCCCAGTGTCACATATTATGTCAGAGATGGAATTTGAATGCAGCTTCCTAATTTTTAGAGGAGTACTCTATTCAATCTAAACCAATGTTTTCCCACACTTTTGTTTATGATACCCTGGAGAATAGGCAGGGAAATGTTCCTGGAGCCCCTTTATGTTCTCTTCAATAAATCCATTCATACTCTTCTCTACAACTGTATACATTGGACTTTGTCAATGTTATCACCTTTTTATGCCAAACATTAGAACTATTTATGAATAAATCTGATTGCTTTGGTATATGAGGATACTTTAATCCACTCCCTCACTCAAAGCAATAAACCAAAGGCTAGATGGCACTTTCAGGGTATTTTAATGTAAAATGGATTCTTTTTCTTCTTTCACTTTTTTGCTACCTGTACTGATTCTCTAGAGTTCTCTAACATACCACAGCAGCTTTCTTACCTTGTAAGATGCCTCCATATCACTAGTCTTTTCTTTCTTGAAAATGTCCCTGCAGCCCCACCCTCAATGAATCAGTTTTTTTCTTTGGAGGACTATGCAGGGAAGCTCTCTTGTTTTGGTCTAATATCTCCATCATGAGCTTCTTTGTGTGCCTTCTCCACCCTAAGATTTTCAGGCTTCCTTTTATGTATTGTCTTCCCCTATTATAACGTGAGTTCCTAAATAAAGGGACAATCTTCTTTTTTATCCTGTTTCTATTTCTAATGCTTAGTACAGAGCCTGATAAAGGGTAAATACCTATTAAATGTTCTAGAATTGATTTCACTTCACTTATGAGTTGAGGAAGATGTGTAAAGGGAACCCCCTCCCCAGGGAATCATGTACTGGGGTGGTCCTACCTGCATCCCTTTGCTGCATGCACTACTTCACATGAGAGCTTGGGACAGTGACCTAGGACCATGACCTAGAACAGATGGGTTATGGTTCCTGGGGGTAAAGGAGAAGACTTAAGATGAGGTTCCAGGAAATGGACTCTATTGACTTGGACACAGCAGTGAAAAGATGGTGATGGAGAGAGAGAGCCAAGAGGAGCAATGCCATATGGTTAGATTAGAATAAGATTAGAATAGGCTTAAATAGCACTATATCTATCTGGCCTCTTTTATTCAAGTAAATATTAGTAAACTCTGTGGAAACAAAGAGCCAGAGTGTTCATTTAATTTCATTTTTACAAAGATGACCTCTCAGATCTACCAACATTGCAGTTGTATAATATTGTCAGAGTTAAGATGACTTTTGAGTTTCCTTACAATTCTGATTGGTTGTGGTGCTATAATAATTATTTATCTCTTTCTTTTCCTGTACTGAAAGCCCCTAGTCCCACAATATGCTGACAGCTGCTTAAAAATATTTTTTTACAGCTGTCTCTAAATGAATCATGTATTTTGTATTTGAAAGTTAGAATGGAAGTGGAGAAATATATTGTTTCATATTTTTAGAAAGACAAAATTAATACATATTTTTACTCTTTAGAAAATGAGAATAATATTAGACCAAAAGAACCCAATAAGAAAAAAATGGAAATCATTAAAGTAACTGGGAAATTATTTTAATAAGAGGTACTAAAGCAGAAATGGAGGGAATTAAGTGATATTCTATGACCTCAATTATTTTTTTTAATAGACAAACTGATCCTAGGACATAATCTCTATTTCTTTGAGATATATATTTGGAAATGCTTTACTTTATGACTAGAAAAATTATGACATATCAGACCAATGAATTCAATACTAAAATAGTACACTAAATTTAATAGCCATTCACAAGAATAGATCCATTCATCCATAATATATAAAATTGTAAATATCAACTAAGTGATTTTCCTAAAGAGCAGATCTGACTATATTATTCTTCTACTCAGTAAGTAACTCTAGAGATACCCTATTCCCTTGAGGATCAAATACATAAACCTCTCTGACATTCAAAGACTTTTATAACTTAGTCCCTTTCTACCTTTATAGTCTTTACTCTTTAGCAGGTACCTTTCAATCCAGTGATACTGATCTCCTTACTATTCCATGAACAAGAGACTCCATTTCTAGGCTCTGAATATTTTCTCTAGTTGTTTCCTATTCCTGGAATATTCTGTCTACTCAACTCTGCCTATTGCTTCCCCAGATTCCTTTAAATAACAACTAAAATCTGAGACCACAAAAATGTGAGTTTCAAGACTGTGAATTGCCAAAACTGTAAAGATAATTTTAGTGTCTTGAATTAAATAAAAAATAAGTGGTCGCCATGGGAAAAATTCCCAAATATGAAATACCCAAGTCAGCTGGGTTTAATGGAGATTTTAATTAATACAAATGAAGGAATTAAGGGAAGGGTGAGAGACAGAGTAAGAGGAAATAGTAGGAAAGGGCCTAGGCTATTGGCCTAGGCCTGAGTTTAAGAGAGACTAGTCAGTTTTTTATCACTCACCACAAGATTTTGTCCCAAGCAAAACTCTAGTGTTCAGAGAAACCCTCCAATTCAGCTTCCAAAGCTGAACTTCCCCAGAGGCCTCAAGCTCCTTCCTTTTAAAGAAAATTTTCTCTTGAGTCACCTCCCCTAAATTTTCACATCTACCAATCACAGTAGACACTTTTCCTAGGACTGCCCATTCTTAGTTTTAACCACTTTTTAGTTCTCACCTTCTCTGAGTAGATTATATCTTCTGAGTACTTCACACCTCTTTGCTAAGCTTGCCCTTTGTAAGTCGCTTGACCTTTTAGTGATTAATTTGACCTTCATAGGTACTTAGCACCCTTTTGTATTAGATCTAAAAATAGACCTAGCTTAAGGGCTTTTGCCTCACTATAAGTATGGGTTGGGGACTTTTTCTCATTGTTCCATCAGGAGTTTACAACTTTATTTTCCCCTAAAGTATGCCTAAGTATGGGTGGAGTAATGTAAAGTTCTCAATATATTCCTGACCAACTACTTTCATTGTTTAAAATGGGGAATAGCCTTAACCAAATGTTCCAAGGTAGAATCTGAGAAATTTTAAGATTCACAAATCTCAGTTTTTACAGGAATTTACTATCCCTTTCAGTTCTAATGCTTTTCTACTCTTAATTCCTACTTATCCTATATATATATATGTATATATACATATATATATATATAAATCATATAAATGTATATCTGATTTTATGTTGTTTCCCCTATTATGTTGTAAGCTTTTCAAGGGTAAGAATTATCTTTTGCCATTTTTGTGTCCCTAGAGCTTAATAGCGTTTTAATACATATTTATCAACCAATTGAATGATCTGATATCTCAATGATATTCAATATTTGATTCTAATTCTTCCTCTCCTCTTCAACCCCAATACAAATTCTTAGTGATGTTGACATTCATATTAATTACTCTTTAAATATTCTTTTTTACCTCAACTCAATTCTCTGATCTCCAACTCAATTTTGCATGTCAGTTACAGTTATGTTCATATCTTAGATTTCCACAATCATGCTAAACATGTTAAACTCTGAAATTCTCTTTTCTAATCATGATCTACTATACTGCTTTTCCCCTAAAATTCTTTTCTCTTATTGAACCCTAACATTCCTCATGCTCTATTTTCTAGTATGTCACCCTGATTAGGTCTTAATTTTTTTATAATTATTTTTATTTTAAAATAGTTTTTAATGTTTCTATGATTTATTTTCTTTCCCTCCCCTCTTCCCTCTCACTTCCCAGAGATGACAAGCAATTCCCCTCAGCTGTACAAAACTTATCACTTGATATCTATTTCCATATTATTAATTTTTTTATTGAGCAATATTTTTTAAAGCCTAAAACCCAAATCACTTACCCACATATACATGTGACCAGTGGTCCTATGTTTTGCTTTTCGATTTTTACTCTTAGAGTTCTTTCTCTAAATGTGGATAGCATTCTTTTATACAAGACATTGAAGAGTGTTCTGCTACTAGTAGCAAAGTCCACAACACTGAGTTTTTCCACAGTGCTTTACTTTATGTGCACAATATTCTTCTGGTTCTTCTCATTTTACTCTCCATCAGTTATAGTATTCTATTTAAGATTTTTTGCATCTATGTTCATTAAGTAAATTGGTCTATAGTTTTCTTTCTATTTTTAGTCTCCCTGGCTTGGGAATCTGTACCATATTTGTGTCATAAAAGGAATTTGGTAAGACTTCTTTGCCTATTTTGTCAAATAGTTTGTAGAGTATTGGTATTAATTGAGCTTTAAATGTTTGATAGAATTCACTTATGAATCCATATGGTCCTGGTGATTTTTTCTTAGGGTGTTCTTTGATGGCTTGTTCAACTTCTTTTTTTGTTATGGGATTATTTAAGTATACTTTTATCTATATATGTATTTTAACTATTTAAGTATTCTTTTATTCTATTAGCCAAGTATTTCTTCTTCTGTTAATCTAGGCGATTTATATATTTGTAAATATTCATCCATTTCACATAGATTTCCATATTTATTGCCATATAATTGGGCAAATAGTTCTCAATAATTACCTTAATTTCTTCTTCATTGGAGGTGAGATCACCCTTTTCATTCATGATATTATTAAATTGGTTCTCTTCTTTCTTTTTCTAAATTAGATTAACCAATACATGGTTATATATTTTTTTCAAAATACTAGCTCCTAGACTTAATTATTAGTTCAATAGTTCTTTTCCTTTCAATTTTATTAATTTCTCCCTTGATTTTTAGGATTTCCAATTTGGTCTTTATCTGAAGGCTTTTAATTTGTTCTTTCTCTAGTTCTTTTTTTTTTAAGTCACATGCCAATTCACTAATCTCCTCCTCTTTTTTTGTTAATATGGGCACTCGGTGATATAAATTTCCCCCCTGAGTACTGCTTTTGCTGTACCCCAAGAATTTTTATATGTTGTTTCCTCATTGTCATTATTTTCAATGAAATCATTAATTATTTCTATTATTTGTTCTTTAACGAATTTTGGAAAATCAGATTATTCAATTTCCAATTAAATTTTGATTTGCCTCTTCATATATCCTTACTAATTATTATTTTTATTTGTATTACAATCTGAAAAAGTTGTATCTATTATTTCTACTTTTCTGCATTTGTTTTCAGTGTCATTATACTGTAGTACATGGTCAATTTTTGTGAATGTACCATGTGCTGTTGAAAAGAAGGTATATTTCTTTTTATCCCTATTTACTCTTCTCCATGTATCAATCAATTCTTTTTTTCCTATGATTTCATTTATATCTCTTACTTCTTTTTAATCAGTCCTCATTTTCCCTATCCTTAATTTATTTCCTTCCCAACTTCCCCCTTCATGTTCTTCTCTTATTTCTCTTTCTATTAATCATGTCCCCCAATCATTACCTTCCTTTTAGTATTCCATGCCTACTTCCCCCCCTTTCAACTTTCCAGTAAGGTAACATAGAATTCTATACCCCCAATAGATTTGGCTGTTCTTCCCTCTCAGAACTGATTTCACTGAGAGTAAGGCTTAGGTATTATATATTACCACTCTCTTCTTTCCCTTCTTATAATAGTATTCTTCCCTCCCTTGCCCCATATGCCTCTTTATGTGCTATAATTTATCCTATTATTCTTCTTCCTTCAAGTTTCTCTTAATACTATTCTCTTTTTTTATACAAACCCCAACATTTTTTACATATCATCTTAACAATTTAATACTACAACCTTTACCTATGAATATTTCTTCTATCTATTACTGATAAAGAAAATAATTTTAAGAGTTATAGATATCATTTTTATATAGGAAGATAAACAATTTGACTTTATTGAAGCCCTTAATTTTTTCCCTCTTTCTTATTTATCTTTTTATTGTTCTCTTGAATTTTGTATTTTGATATAAAAATTTCCATTTTGTCCTAATCTTTTCTTTAGAAATGCTTGGAAATCTTTTATTTTATTAAATACCCATAATTTCCCTTCAAAGTATATAGTCAGTTTTGATAGGTAGGTGATTCTTGGTTGTAGCTCCAGTTCTCTTGCCTTCCCAAATATGGTATTCCAATCTTTACAGTCCTTCAGTGTGGAAACTGCCAGATGTTGTGTAATTCTGACTGGGGCTCCTTGATATCTGAATTTTCTCTTTTTGTCCCCTTGCAGGATTTTCTCCTTGGTCTGGAACCTCTTTCATTTGGCTTTAACATTACTCAGGGTTGTCTCTTGGGGCTTTAAAGTAGGGGGTGATCTATGGATTTTGAATGTCTGTTTTGCCCTCTTGTTCAAGAATATCAGGGCAATTTTCTTGGATAATTTCTTGTAATATGATATCAAGGATTTTTTTTTTCATTCCAGGCTTTCAGATACATCAATCATTTTCAAATTGTCTCTCCTGGATCTATTTCTCAGGTGATTTGTCTTTTCAATGAGATATTTCATGTTTCCTTCTATGTTTTCATTCTTTTGATTTTCCTTTATTAATTCCTACTATCTCATGAGATCATTAGCTGCTACTTTTCCAAATTCTACTCTTTAAAGAATAATTTTCAACTATCATCTTTTAATTTTCCTTTTCAGTTTGATTGATCCTACTTTTCCTGACTTTCAGCAGGTCAGTTGTGGTCTCCCATTTACTTATTACTTCATTTGATTTCTGTGTCTCTTCTTCCATGTGGGAAATTTTGTCTTTTATGCTGTTATTTTCTTTATGTATTCCTTTCATTTCTTTTCCCCACTTTTTTTTCTCATTTTTCTTCTATTACTTGGTTACTGAACTCCCTTTGGGTTCCTTGAGAACTTGTGACTAATTTTCATTTTTTTTTGAAAGTTTGGATGTATTTTCTTGTTAGTCACTCTCTGTTGTTGTTTCTTTATTTTGCATTTTTTTCTTCATAGAAATTATACAGAGTCAAGAGGGTTTTTGTTTGTTTGTTTGTTTTGTTATGTTTTGTTTTGTTTTTCAGGTGCTTATTATTTTTGCCACTAGTAGACTGCTGTTTCTGAAGGTTGGTAGAAATTTCTTTCTTAGCTTCTGTCTCACAGGTATTTGTCTTGATCGTATCTTCCCTTACCAGTCAGAAGCCTGAGTGAGGGCAGGTAGATCTAGGATGTTCTTCATGAGGTGGGGATTTAAAGAGTTTTGCCCTGAGACTAAATTTCTAGTCTTTGTTGCCAGCCTTGTTTCTTTCCAACCTCCACACTCTGCTGCCCAGGCTCCATTCACTTCACCCTCAAGTCTCAAGTCTTGCTGCCAAGGCCTTGTCCCAGGGGTTAGTCTGTGGTGCTTTCAGCCATCCCCTAAGAATTTAGGGATTTCCCTGAGCCTAGCTCTGACTCTGACAGAGTAGGTGGTGTGGAGGAAGGGTGACCAGCTTACATTTTCATTAGTGCAATTTTGTCCCCTAATAGTGTGTGAATCCCCAAACACTGACCACCTTTAAGGCTGTCTCCAGTGGGAGAGCCCCTCACAACTGGGTTTGATTTCTGTCCTTTTGAGGTTCTTTGTAGTGATAGATTGGAGAAAGATTCAGAATGCTCTTGCTACTAAGCCACCATCTCGGCTCTGCCTTCCTGAGTCCTTATTTTCCATTAGTTTCTCCATCCTGATTGAAAAGTTAATAGTTCTAACAAAGACCTGCTCTCCATTTTTTAATGCCTTGTTGATTTATATTAGTCACAGCTTCCTAATATCTAGCACTTATTTTATTTACTCCTACTGATTTGCTTCTAAAAGTTGCTGTAGGGAGCACAAAACCATGCTGATTGGGAAAAAATATACTAATTCATATTATTGAACCTTAAGTCCACACCAACAGCTTCACAGCAATGATCTTTTTTTTTTTCAGTTTTGATTGGCTATCCTACTTTTCTCAGTAATGGTTTCAAACCAATTTATTTCTTTCCAAGCCCATCAAACAATTCCTAATGCCTTTCTCTTACCAGATGGACTTTAACTCCTATTACATATAGCTATTTATATCCTGACAATTCTTGCCTCATGATATCTCTTCCTGACTCACCCTGCTTTACTATAGTGTCAGAGGATAAGTAGCCCATCCTGTCAAGTACAGCTCTTAAACTTGTGCCCTTTATATTAATCCTAGTAGTATTGTTTCTTCCATCAATTATCCTTTCTCCTTTTCTCACTTTAAACCTCTCTTAATTCACTGGGTTCTTATGAACATTCTAATATTACTGTTAGTCTTTTTAATTTTTTAAATTTAAATTTTTTATTTTTCAGATTATATCAGTACAATTTTTAATATTTGTTTACTGATATTTTGCAATCCATGCTCCCTCCCCCCATCCCTCCCATCCTTCCCCCTTTCCAAGAAGGAAGGTAATATAATGGCATATATTATTATATAATACATATTTCCATATTTGTCATGATGTGAAAGAAGACTCACATTGCTTACACTAGAGAAAAACTCATGAAGGAAATAAAATGAAGAAGAATATGTATTCAGACTCCATTTCCTCCTTATATGATGAAACATAACCTTTTTCATCATGAGTCCCTTAAAGTTGTGTTGAATCTTTGTCTCGTTGATGATAGTTAAGTCATTCATGACTGATCATCATACATTATTGTTCTTACTGTGTATAACATTCTCATGATACTGCTCACATCACTTTGTATCACTTCATATAAATCTTTCCATTTTTTTTGATAGTCTTGTTTATCATTTCTTATGGCATGATGGTATGTCACTACAATCAAATATGATAGTTCAGTATTTCCCAATTAATGGGCATCCCTTCCGTTTCCAATTATCTGCCAACATAAAAAGTGCTGCTATGAATATTTTATATAGTTAGGTTCTTTTCCCCTATCTTTAAGCTCCTTGGGATACAGACCTAATCCTGGTATTTCTGAGTCAAAGGTATGCAAAGTTTGATGGGTCTTTGATCATTATTGCTGTTCGGAAGTTTTAGACCAATTCACAGCCTTACCAACAGTAGATTGGGACATCAACAGTATCTCAATTTTCCACATCGCTTCCAAAATTTATCATTATCTTTTTTTTTTTGGTCACATTAGCCAATCTAGTGGCTAGGATCTCCTTTATTCTTAAGAAAATATTTCTAGACTTTTTTTTATCCCTCAGTTTTTGCCTTGTGTTTATACTCTAATTTAGTATTTAACTTTTAGAAAAGTTTGATTTATACCAAGTATCCCTACTCTTTCACAGTCACTCTTAAAATCTTGCCATTTTTCTTCTAATCCCTCTATTCAATCAAAACTATTCTCTTAAGCTTTGCCAACGATATTTTAAATCTTCAGTCTGATGAGCTTTTTTTTTTCAGCCCTCATTATCTTTATTTTCTCTGCTCATTTAGAGTATTATCCTATTTTATGTCTTTATATCCTCCAGGCCTGACACATTTCCTGGCACATATTCAACACTTAAAGTATTGTTGATTGATAAATTCTCTGGAGTTTTTTATCTTCTTGACCTCTATCTCCTCAGGATATTCTCAACTGTCCTCACAGTTAACTCTATTACTGCTCTTTTCAAGTCTTCTTTACTTGATTATCATTCACTTTTTAGCCCTCCAAACATCAGTGTCTCCCAAGTATTTGCTCTGTTTGCCTTTCACTTTTTGAGAGGTTGCATGGCATAGTGGGATAAGAATTAGAATTTAGAATCAGAGATCCTGAGTTTAATTTTTCTTCTTGCCATTTACTACATGGGTGATTTTGTGAAGGTGACTTAAAATCCCCTGGCTTCCATTTCCTAAACTGTAAAAAATAGGTCACTTGAGAATAAGCTCTAAATATCACTATTATTATTTTTTTCTTTATTTTCTTCTTAGTGTCTTCATCCATCCATCCCCATTTATTGGGGATTTTTGAGACTTCTATGTGGTTTTGGTTCTTCTGTCAATTTAATTCATTATTAAGATCAATTAATTCTATTTCCATAATACTTTTGTAGTCATCCTTTTCTATATCCCCAGAGGATAGTTGTGTTGATCACATGAGACAATATATTTGAACCCTTTTAAATCCTCAAAATGCTACGTAAATTTCAGCTATTATCATTATTACTCATATTGGCCCCAAAGCAGTGTTATATCATAAATGGGATCTGGCCTTAAAGTCAGGAAGACATAAATTCAAGACTTCACTGTGAATCACAGTGACAGTGTGGCCCTGGCTTGGTCACTTAAACTCTGTACTATAGCCTAGTCCTGTGTTGGCAAACCTCTGGCACTCATGCTGGAGGGGGCTTCTCCTCTTCCCCTCTCCATGTCTACCTGAGGACATTTCTCATTTCACTAGTCCCCTGCCCAGCAGCCCATGGGAGCACTTCCTCCCTCTCCTGTCTGGGGTAAAGTGAGGGGCTTATATGCAACACGAGGGTTACAGTTTGGGTACCCTATCTCTAAAATTTGTCCATCACTGGCCTAGTATCTCAGACTATAATTTTCATAGAAGCTTCAGACTTATAATGGTAAAAGGAATTTCCTCACCCAGGATTTCCATATACCAATGAAATTTGGTGATATAGACCCATGATCTATGGAGAACTATGATAATTGTGCAAATATATAGAGTGAAGGTGGGGCAAAAGTATACAATCATCCCTTACTATATCACAGTTCATGTATCGCTGCTTCACTGTATCATGGATTTTTTTAAAGAAATATATCTAATTCTGTATTGTGGAGTTTTTGCTATATCATGGGATTTTGTAGATGAATATCTTAATGTGCACAATGAAAATTCAGTATACCACTACCACTTGTGCAAGTTTACCAACATGAGATTGTACATGGCACACTATTGGTTAAAAGGTGACCAACTACAGTACTGTGTTCTGTATCCTGGGTGCTGATTGGCTCAGTGTTCATAAGGGTGTGAGAAAGGTTAATAAGAGTGTGGAAAAGGTTTATAGGAGATTGGAAAGGGTTTATAAAGACTATATATGTGTGTATATATATGTATATATATGTATATATATAATAAAATAATTATAACTCTGCTACTTCACAAATTTTCACTTATCACTTGGGTCTCTGTAACTCCTATGATAGGTGAGGGATCACTGTACTAGAGTATTGAGACAAGTTGATCATTTGAGAAAAGAATAAAACAGGAATGAATTAGTCTAGCCAGTTCACTAAAACTTTAGCCATGATGAGGTTCTTAAATGAAAACTACCCCAAACCCCAGTACATCCTTCCAATTCTTTCTGTTTAGGAGCTGATCTAATAAGTTTCCTTTTGACTCCCCATGCTTTTTCCCATTCCTTGGCCTCTGAGAGTGAATTGAAGGGGAGAAGATTGGGATGATCATTCCATAAAATTGCTTATAAGGCATATCTTATTCATTTTTTTCTATATAATAAAATGTTTGACTACAATGTACATTGCCTGGGAAATAATATGAAACATAGAGACTTGTCCAAATAAAAGAAAATCTCCCAAATATAGGGTGGCAGCAATCCAAAGTAATGCTTCCAAAATGTATATATTTCAGAACAATATTCTACTTTCCTTTCTCTACATATTAAATTAGGACAAAACCTCAGGAGATGAGCAGGAATAATGTGGTTTTTGTAAGCCAGTACTATATATATATATGCCTGTTTTAGAACCACTAGACTGGTGGCCTAAGGATAACAACATCTGGTGGCCAAAATTCTTACCATGCTTCCTGGTTGTTTATTTAATTAATATACATATATATGTGTGTGTGTATGTATGTATATATATATATATATATATATATATATATATATATACCATGTAAATCTAAGGCAATTTCATTAGCACAGCTCATACATAGTTTCTAGAATGCCATTCTTTCTTGTGTAATTTTAATGGACTGTCTCTTCATGTATCCTCCCTGATTTCTTCCCCTTTCTATCCACTGTCAACTAAATTGGTTCTCTTTCTTTCCACATATTCCTGGAGTTTCTATTCCATCTTTTATTCACCTCCATGGTTCCTTAACTAATAATATATTTATTTGTATATATACAACATATCCTCTGAAATCCCCTCCCCTAAAGAGAATATAAGTTTCTTAAAAACATTTTGAGGGTAATATTAACAGTTTGAAGGTCTTATATCTATAGGTGGGTTGGGGGAGTTTATGTCCCAAGCATGTGAAGACTTTTTCCAGTAGAGTAGATGGATGAGAACAATTTGTTCTAATGGCTGCAAAGGCAGAAGAAGCAGGCACTGTGGAGCACTTAAAGCTTGGTCAGACATTGAAGATGCCAAGGTCATCCACTGAATCCCATGTCATCTCTAGTTGTCCTGGTTTTTGCCTTGCTCCTTCGGAGTTTGATGTTTGATGACTCTAGGAAAGAGTGAGGCTAACAGCTTTATGCCATTGTGCTTCATTTAAATCCAATTCACTCAAAAGTCAAGACATTAACCCATGATGCTGCTGTTATTCTTCAAAAATGAAAGATGCACTAAAACAACATTTTTTATCCTCTGTGGCTATAATGATTATGATGATAGCTAGTATTTATACAGTATTTTAAGATTTCCATATTGTGTCAATATATTAATATAGGTACTATTATCATCCCCCTTTTATAGATGAGGAGTCAGAGGCTTGAGTTATGTTTAATTATTTGCCTGCCATCACACAGCTCAACTGTGACTGAGACAGAATTCAAACTCAGATCTTCCTGACCCCAAGTCCAGTGGTCTTTCCATAATATCCACTAACTATTCTATACATAGTAAATACTTCCTGCATGTTGCTTTCTTTGCTAAATCTAGATCAATTACATTATTTTGTCATCTGAAAAAATGAGGCCCAGAAAGCAAAATACTCCGTTAAGCATTCCAAAGCTGGTTAATGATAGAGCATGAAATCGAACCTGGGGCCCCTAAGTTTTAGTGCCAAACTGTTTCCATTACATTTTCCTTTTTTCCCCCATCACCTACTGAACAAGTAAAACAAACTTACAAAACTTCAATAAAACATATCCTAACTGAGGATAGAAAGCAGGTTCCCAAATGAAAACTATTTATCAAAAGGCATCTGGGAGAGCTAAGTTATGAACAGAAATATGGGGAAACTATCATCTAAGTGATACATGCAAAAGAACAAAAACCAAAAACAAATCAGTACCATTTTTAACAATTTGCAGCTGCTTGTCAATATGTTTCAGAATGACAAGTGACAAAGATTATTGGGCTTTACTCATTTCTAGGCTGGGGGTCAGAGTTATTGGTGTATAACGAAGCCTTTCTTGATTGCACAGACCATCCTCACAGTGTCAAAGTGGGAATTGAGAGGTATCTGCTAGACCTCAAGTACTGCAAATCAAGAACCCCACTCCCCTTTATACCAAGTGTGGCTTTCTCACACCATGGGGGGAACATTTTGCCTCTGCAGGATCCTGAAGAACACATACATTTTAACTTGTTACCATAATTGTCTTCTAAGGAAATTGTTTTAGTCATGTCAAGCATAATACAGTTTTTATGGGTATGAGAAGACTGTAATCTAATTTAGGAGGGATCCTTATCGCCTTACTGTGGGTTTGCTGCTTTTAATCCCAACCTTTTATTCGAATGTGCTCGACAAAAATTCAATATGCTTTTTAGCTGACAGCTCAAGACACAGACCAGTCTTTAACACTAAATTTTCTCATGCCAACACTATGTTTTAAATCATGTTATCATTGCTCGCAATGGCCAATTAAGGAGTTATTTTTGTAGTCCATTATGGGCCCCAATTGCTGGGTGTAATTTCTTCAACCTAGTAAGAACTCTCTCTTTTAACAATATACACTATAAACTTAATTAGAATGGCAGACTGCTACACTAAAAAAATTCTGCAAAGGAATGGGTTTCAGATCTTTGTGTCTTTGATGTAAGGGAGATAAAGAAATTGTCTTACTATCTTGTCACATTCCAAATGGTCAGCCTCCTCCAAAATTCAGCCTGATTTCCCAGAAGTTTGCCATTCATATCCAGTTCTTGTACTCTCTTAGTCAAAGTCTCTTTTAAAACTGTTGAACATATCACCATTTGGTGATGCCTTACATGGATTCCAGGAATATAGGGCAGATGATATAAATGGTCGTCTTCTATCTTGAAAGACTGTTTCAAATATTTCTATTTTGTTTCCTTATAAATTATCTCTAGAATTATAAAATATCAGATGAAAAGAACCTAGTCTCACACTTTCAGTTTGATTCTGAGAATTATTTTTCCAGTCAACATTTCTGACAAATAGTCATTGAACCTTTTCTTGTGAACTTCTCCAATGTCCAAAGTTTCACTCTCTTGAGACAGATCATCCCATCATTCCATCATGCAAAAATTAAGTCAAACAGCGACCACTATGATCCTTAGAATGTTTTTCCTTATATTGATAAAGAAGTACCTCGAAAACTTCTACCCATTGATCTTAGCAGATATTTAATCTTATTACTCTAATGTGACAATTTTATATCACCTAAGACTTTTTTCTTGATTCAATTTAATACAAATTTATTAAGCTATTATTATATGCAAGATGCTATAAAAGGCTTTGAGGATCAAAGAAAAAGAGGTAGAAGGGGAAAATTAATGAAATGATCTGTCCTCAAGTTACTTTAATTCATCAGAACAAATATTCCCAGTCGATCTTCAACACATGCTTTGTTTCTAGTCCTTTCACTTAAGCATGGAAATGTCTGACCTAAAAAGAAGTGTTCAGGAATGAATGACATTTTACATATTTGGTTTGACAAGGACTGGGAACAATAGGGCTATCATTTTCCTCATTATGGAAACTGAATTTTAGTCACAGCCCATCGACCCAAGCAACAGCTTCCATCAGAAGAGTGAATAATACACCCATTCCCAGTCTCAGTCTACTACAAGTAATATAGGGACTTGAGGGTCTGGTAGAGCAAATCATGGCATTAGGGAACCCTTCCCCATCTTTCCAGTTAAGATCCTTTCCCTTTTCGCCCATTTGTCTTGACACTTCTTCCCAACCATCACCCTTCATAGAATTCTCATTCTACTTAGAACCTTAAGCTTTTTATTTCCCTTCCAGTGATAGTAAGTTGTTCTCTGTTGGTCTCACCTTCACTTCTGAGTAGACGTAACTACTCAAACTCTTTGGATCAAGAGTGAGATCAAGGACCATTATACCTTACCACCTACACTGCCTCTTTGCCCTACAAATGTTGGGTCACTTGGATATTGCCAACCAACACATCTTAAGTATCTTTATACTGTGGCATCTACCCAATCGCTAATCCATTAAACTTCTAGGTTCTTCCATCCACCTTGTAGCTAAACAAAAGGTTCATAACTTTAGAGTCAAAAGAGCCACAAAGGCTAACTCTTTAATTTTAAAGATAATGAAACAAATTTGCCTCATTTGACTTGCCCAAGGTCACTGAATTTATATGTGTCAAAGCTGGAATTTAAAGCCAGAACTCTTACTTGAAATCCATTCTATTTTTCAGTATAGCATGATGCCTCTCCTAAATTTTATTATATATATATATATACATATATATATATATATATTTATCCCCAAGTAAAAGAAAAAATTGTTGAAAGAAGACTTTCTTTATTTCTAATTTGTATTTTTGCAACAGAGATGTAGTACAGCACAAGTTTAATTTCTGTTTCTGACACATACTGACTGGCTGGTCTTGAGCAAGTCACTTGAATTCATAGTGTTCTAGGGATATTTCTAAGACTTGTGTAATTAGAAAATTTTTTATCTTTGAACTACACCTCCCAGCATTCCTTTCCCTTTGTCCTCATGTTTTTTTGCGTTTGTTACCTGTATATAGTTCTGTAACACCATCCTAGCTGTAAACCTTAAAATTTCTTAGACTTATGAATGTTGAAAATTTCCCCATTGGGAAATTTCATACTTGAAAAAATCTCCTACTGATAGTAAGAACTCTATTGGAATATGAAACTCCTTGGCATGGGAGGATCCTTCTCCTCCCTACTTAAGACTACTTTAGGACAGAAACCTTTTGCTAAACAATGGAAAGGGCTTTGACCTATGCTTAAGCATAGAACAGGAACTTCTTTGAGTCATGATTGATTTTAGAATTGATATAATAGAGATACTTGGAATGATAGAACCAGGTCTTGGAAACTACAATCTCCACCCTACTCAGAGTAACAGGATTTAGGAAGGGCTGCAGCAAAGATCAAGATGTAATTATTTGAGAATATGACCTTCAACATACATGTGCAAAGGAGACAGAACTCTGGGCGGTCCTGGGTTAAGCTAGAGCCACCATTGGCACAGGGGAGACATCGACAGTGATTGGTAGATGTGGGAACTGAGGGGAGGGAAGTTAGATGGTTGGCTTAAAGATAGCTAGGTCTGAGGACTGATGGAGGAGGTTTTTGCTCTGAGAAGGAGGTTTTGCTCTGAAGGAGGTCTGAGAGGAGAGAGGTCCTGGAAGGAGAGCTCCTGGAGAGGTCTTGAAGGAGGCTGTGGAAGGAGAACTCAGGAGGAGTCAGTAGGAGAATTCTCTGGAAACATTTCTTGAAAGGAGGCTCTCTTGAAGGTGGAGCCTGAGGTTGGCATGAGAAGCCTTACCTAGAGAGATCTTGGGTGAGTGATAAAACCAACTGACTGATTTATCTCTTAGGACTGAGGTCTAGGCCTTATTGGCTTGAGGCCCTTCATTCTTATTCCTTTCTTACTTTCTCTCTTTTTCTATTGATTAATCAGTGTATTATAAATTAAATTTCTCTATAAAACCCAGTTGGCTTGGGCATATTCATAAATTGGGAATATATTCCCTGGAGACCATCTTATATTTATATAAAACCAAGACACAGTAGAAAACATATTTCAGTGGTCATAATTGTTATATATATATTTCTCCCTTGCTCCCAAACATTTTTATTATCACAGTTTATGGCTCCCACTTTCTTATCTACAACTATTTAATGCTGAAAACAAATTTAAATCTAACATAGCTCTCTCTTTTTTTTTTCTTTCTGTGTACATGGCTGGGCGAGCTCTCTCTTTTTCTCTAGCCTCCTATTTTCCTTTTTGCTTCAAGTTATTATTAATAAATCTTATTAATTATACTACTTGGAGTATTTTGAAAGTCGAGATTGAAAAGAGGAATATTGATAGAGAGAGTTTCATTAGGTGCTAATCCCCTATACTAATCACTGGTCCAGGCTTTATCCCTGGCACTCATAGTAATGTTTGACTGATTTAAAGTA
The DNA here is from genome assembly GCF_027887165.1 of Monodelphis domestica. Taxonomy (NCBI): domain Eukaryota; kingdom Metazoa; phylum Chordata; class Mammalia; order Didelphimorphia; family Didelphidae; genus Monodelphis; species Monodelphis domestica. Next base: position 690,037,591 of record NC_077227.1, on the reverse strand, counting down.
AGGTCCTAGTAAATAAATGTTGGTGATTTTTAACAAAAAATTTATTTGTTCATTCCTGGAGTTCTTTCCTTTTTATCTCTGAAGAATCACAAAATTACTGACTTCGAAAGGACATCAACAGTCATCTCATCTGTCCTCTATTTGGCAACAAAACATCTCTACAGTGTCCTTTGGCAAAAGACCCCAAAGGCCATTCCTCTAAATCAGGACACTGTAAAGAGAGATGGAAAGGAGTTGACTTTAATCAGCCCACATTTTTAGTAAAGGTGTTAAGGAAGCACACACTACCTTTACTTTTAAAGAAGTCCTTTGAATTCTTGCAACATCATTACCCTCAGGGACATCTCTGTATCTTTCTCTTTTTTCCTCTTCTTAATCATTTGAGAACTTTGCAGTGCACAGATAAACAGCCACAGGAAGCAATCCCCTAGGTGACTAGTTGCCTCTTCCTTTTTTTCTTTTTTGTGTAGTAAAACAGTCCTTAGAAAGAGTTTGTAAACCAGCTTACCCACTGTGCAGTTTAAAAAAAATTCTCTTTTTCAATATTTTTGTTTTTGAAAGACATCCACAAAAAGGTCCAATGAGACAGAAAAAGGTAAAATCGTTTTGATTTCCCATAGTAACAGCAACTAGATGGTGCAGCAGATAGAATACTAGAGCTAGATTCAGGAAGACTTGAATTCTAATCCAGCCTCAAACACTTGATATATGACCCTAAACAATTCAACATTTCTCTGACTCAATTTTCTCATCTGTTAAAAAGGGTAAATTAATAGCACCTGATTTCCAGGGTTTGGGGGAGGGTCAACTACATATCTATTGTTTCTCAAAGTGTTGGTTTTTTCCTTCCCCCCTCACTTGCTCAAGCTCTTTGAAAATAGCCTGGAAACTAGAAGTAAGGTCTGTTTTTTTCCCAAGATCAATCCAATTTTGCATCTCACAATGCACACATGAGTTATCTCTATTAATCATGCCATCAGTGAGCTGAGTCTAATTCAAATTTACCAGGCTTGAATGTAAGGTTGCATAAGGATAAATGTGTCTTTTCAAAATCAATACATATAAATCAACAACAAAAAACAGTTTTTTTCCCCTGAACTTTTCTATTCAGTACTACAATCCTTTCTGTATTCTAGTAATTAAACTTATTTATATCATAAATCCTCAGTTTAGTAATGGCTAAAAATCCCATTGTTTTCCTGAAAATCCTGTGTTCAAATCCTGCCTGTTCCATTTAGTAGGTGTGGTTTCAGGAAAGTGTCCCTCAGCCTCAGTTTTTCATCTAAAAATATAAAGATTAACAAAAAAAGTTGCTAAAAGGATAGAATGAGATAATGAAGAAAAGGTGTTTTCTTAACCATGATGGCTCATATTTTGATAGAATATCTAGTGTCAAATTAAGAACAAGGGAATTGCAATTCTGTGTGTTCTGCCACTGGATTCTTTTTTTTTTACACCATTAGTATAACTCAAATTGTTCTCAGCTCAAAAAAGTAGTGGTATTTCATTCCTTTTCCTCACTGAAATCGTTCCTAGACTATATTTAGGATCATGTTTTCTTTTGGGCTCTAAGCCTTGATTACTTTGGGTGCTTAATCTTATTACTTTATGCTTTTCTAAAACAGAAGTGATTAAGCTACTTATTCAAATATAAACTGAATGTAGCCATATTAACTTAAGGGTATTTATTCTGTTTGCTCTCCTTGGTTTATGTTCCTTTCCTAATTTCTCATCTTGTAAAAATTCAGTTAAGTTATAAAGTAAATCAAAGTAAACCACATTGGATTATCCCAGTCATTATGGTATTCTGAATCTGGAAATAACCACATTTCAATTTTCTGAGGTAAAAATGATTCACATTTGAATTTGAAAAGGGATTTAGGAGATAGAATGTTAGAACATAGGCCACAGAATATTAGAGTAGGAAAGAATTTTAGAACATAAAAGTGATATCATGACCACATGACCTCTTACAATATATTCATTTTGTAAATGAAAGATTTGAGCATCTGTGAGAAAATCCAACACCTTTCTGGTGATTATTAAAGCAAATTGGGGGGGTGTATCATTTGTTTTTATAAATCCTGAAGAATTAAAACAAAGTCGATATCTATAGTCTTTTCTCTATTTCTATACTATGAACATAAAAGACATCTAAAATTAATGATATAAATGTATAGGAAGCCTACTTGGAAGTTTTATCGCCAGGGTGTTAGAAAATCAACCAATGAACAATAAATTCTAACTTTCAAATTAGCAAAGTAGGGGGAAATGTTATTTGATATTATAGCTCAGAAAGTTTTTTTTTCTTTAAAAAGTAAAAAACTGACTCCTGAGAGAATTTTGTGCACTCAGACCATCCTGTCAATAAGTTTTTATAGATATAACATGGGTTCAGATATTCCAAAGAGGCTTTCTAGCTTGTAAGATAGGATTTGACTAAGTTCAAAGGAAAGCTAGACTCAAGGAACCCAAAATAATTAAGTCCAAGTTTTCTCCTCTCCTCGAGTTCCTCCCTTGGAGCTTTCAGCTACTTCCCAAAGTAATAAATAGAGCAGAATCTCAGAACAATTACATTTGAGATAGATATGCAGCCTCAGCTGTATCTGGATCATTGAGTCACCAAAGAGTAGCTCTTCTACCAAACTGACCAAATCAGCTCTTTATCCGCAAGTAGGTATCAAGTGAAATCACAATATAAACGTTGGATCAGAAAAGGAGGGAGATCTGCCTCAATCCTCCCTACAATCCCTTTCCCAACACACACTGTTTCCATTTCTTAAGTTGCTATCCTGTAAGTCAGTGAATAAGCTTGACATTTAGCAGTCCACATAAAGAGAGACATCCTGGGATAGTCATATATCCACATAGCTGCAGCTCTGCCATTCTATAAGGCCCCAAAGCTTAGAGGGTATTTGTGTCAGGGAAGCAGCTCATTTTTCCACATATAAAACAGTTCAATTTAATGGCCAAAGGGTTGTTACTAGTCTTATATCTACCAGTAATAGTAAATAACCTGACTTCCTTCCCTTAAAAAATTTCACCTCCAGCACTGCCCCCAAACACCAAAATGGTGGCAAAATTACTTACTCTATTGATTAATTTCTTTCTGAGACTTGGTATTTCCTTTAATTCCCCAGGTACATTACTAACATATTTGTAGATGAGCATGCCCATTATTTTTTATACTTCTATCTAATTATATATTTCTTCAACTATCTTAGGAACATGATACATGGAAGATATAAACATGTAGCACTGAGGCGTTTATTCACATTAAATCCTGCAATACAGTAGGAATCATTGTAGGAACCTTTTATTATTTTAAGTTTAATTCTCTTCCAACTACTTACAGCTGTAGAGTGGAAATACAGACTTAATATTTATAGCAGTGAATTTAATTTTTCACATTCATGGGCCACAATTGAATGTCATTAGTGAATATAAGTAAAAGGAACAGAAGTCATTTAAATTCAGTCTAAATGGGCCATATGAGTCCATCCAATTATTTGCAGTTTTATTTGCATAGGTTTAGATTCTTAAGAATAGAGTCTCTTACCTTCCTTTCATTTTTCAACTCTAATATTTCAAAATAGCCCTATATAATTAGCAGAAGTTAAATAAGTGATGTTGATATTAGTGAAAATATTAATAGTTAGCTTTTACTTAGCATTTTCAACACTGTAGTTTAAATCTAGGTAGCAGAATGGATAGTGTGCCAGGACTGGTATCTTGAAGATTTATCTTTCTGAGTTTAAATCTAGCCTTAGACACCAAGACACATAACCTTGTTTGCCTCAGTTTCCTCTTCTATAAAATGAGCTCGATGAGGAAATTTCAAACCATTACAGTATTTTTGCCAAGAAAAGTCCAAAGGGAGTCACAAAGACTCAGAAACAATAGAAAATATTACCGAATAAGAAAACTGATGCTCAAAAGTAAAGTGACTCTTTCAAGATCACATAGCCAGAAAGTATCAAAAAAAGGTTTCAAACCACAATTTTCTGTTATTATACACTTTGTTGTATATTGAGGTAAAATACACCTGTAAGTTTCATCTCGGATATTTTCAAACACTTCTGCTACTAATGGAAACTCTGTGACAGAGAGTTTGTGCTCCTTAGTGGGATTCATTCATTATGTAAGGAGAAAAGTTGGAATGTTTTATTGGAATGGAAAGTTCAGGAAAGCACCTGAGATGAATGTACAGAGCAAGAAGAGCTTGGTCATATTGCAATTGATTTTGAGCACTAATACCAGAAGGACAATGCTCCCTAGATTAAGGTATAAATTTGGTGCAAAACCAATTGGACTACCATTAGATTAGTTTATAGAGTTATATAAAATAATAATGAGGAAATTTAAATTATTCTGTATCATTTCATTATGGATTCTATGTTACAATGGACTCATTTGCCTATTTTATCTAACCACTTTTTTTCTTTTTCTGTAAGATAAAGAATGTAGTTTTAATTTAAAGATGTGGTCAAAATGGAATGTTGAACTGTGGCACAATCCAATATAATGGACTTATCTGCTAGAATCAATGCAATGATCAAGGACAATTCTGAGGGACTTATGAGAAAGAAAGCTATCCACATCCAGAGGAAGAACTGTGGGAGTAGAAATACAGAAGAAAAACAACTGCTGGATCACATGGTTCAATGGGTATATGATTTGGGATATAGACTATAAACAATCACCCTAGTGCAAATATCAATAATATGAAAATAGGGCTTGATCAATGACACATTTAAAACCGAGTAGAATTGCTTGTTGGCTATGGGGAGGGGGGAAGAGGGGAGGGAAAGAAAATCAATCATGTAACCATGGAAAAATATTCTAAATTTATTAATTAAATAAACTTATTTTTTTAAATGGAATGTTGATATCAGGCATGCCATTAGATCCAGTATGTCTGCACTGTAACCTGGTGCAACAACCCCAAAAGGAAGGTCCTCTGCCTTTGACATTCTGCAATCAGGTTTTCTTAGCATAGCCAATTGTCTTGGTCCCAAACTACCCAAATACCTTCTATTCCTGAATATCAATAAAGACCATCTTCTCTCCTTCTTATTGGGGTCACTAGCCATGTTGAGGTGGCTAGCTTAACCCATTTTGTTTACTGTTATATACATCACTAATAAAATGATTTTACTGGAAGTATTTATCTCAGATATTTTTTTTTATTTCATTTACTTGCCAGAGTAATAAAATTAATTTGAAATGGGGAAGAAAAATGTTTAAAATACTAAGTGAAATTATTAAATAAAAAAATGAATGGAAGGCAAAACCACCTATAAAATTCAAATTATGTAATCAAGCTAAAACCATAAAACTCTTTAGTATTGGTTTTTACAAATATATTTCTATAGATATGTACATATTATTTATATAGAGAGGTATATACAGTATATACATGAATTCAATAAATACTTATTAAGTATCTACTATGGACTAGGGCAATAATGGCAAAACTTTTAGAGATGGAGTGCTGGAACCAACCCTCATCCAACCCACCAGACTGAGTGCCCTGTTTCCCCACCCAGAGAACAAGTGAGCTCCCATTGTGCTACTTGGCAGAGAGGCAAGTAATGTGAAAAAAAATATCATCAGGCACACTGGAGAGGGCAAAGGTAGCAGCTTCACCTGAGTTCCTCTGCCTTTCTAGTAGCAAACTCGGGAAGGAAGAATGACCACTGGTCCACAGAGAGTGCTCTGTGGGCCATCTTTGGTGCCCATGCCATAGGTTTGCCATCACTGAGCTAGGGACTATGTTAAATGCCAAAAAATATAGTTAATAAAAAGACAGTCAATGCCCTCAATAAGTTTACAAGCTAATGGTGGAGACAACATGCAAACAAATATACATGAAGCAAGTAATATGTATAGGAAATAACAAATATTGAGAAGACACTGGAATTAGGTGAGGTTGATGAATTTAGGAATTTAGTTGGAAATTAAAGGAAGCTATTGAAGTTACTTGGTAACAAGACCATTTCAGTCATGCTTGGCAACCAGAGAATGCCTAGAGCTAAGAGATGGAGTGTTTTAGTCATGGAAAAGACAGACATCTAATGTGACTGGATTGAAGAGGGTTAATGATAGAGTAATGTGTAATGATGAGAAAACATATCACGTGGTATGGTTATATGGGCTTTTGAATGCCAAATAGAATATTCTGTCTCTGATCTTAGAAGTGATAGAGTTTAATAAGTAGGAGTGGTGTCATAACCAAACATTCATTTTAAGAAAGTCATTTTAGTGACAGAAAAGGGATGAATTGGAGTGGGGAAAGACTTGAAGAAATCAGATCCACCAGCAGTCTAGTGCAATAGTTCAGATATGACATAATGAGGACCTACTCTAGAGTAATGTTAATGTCAGAAGAAAGAAGGTGGCTTATTTGAAAGTTGTTGAAAATGTGAGACTGACAGGCTACAACAACAGCTTGGATATGGGGTTGGGGGGATGAGAAACAGTGAGGATATGAATAAATAATCCCCTAAACAAAAATTACCAAGAACTAGTAATCATAGGGAAGTATATTTCAAATAAAAAAGTTCACAGTAATGTGAATCAAAACAATACTGAGGGCTCAACTTCTGCTCAGAAAGTGGGGAAATATAACTACAAAATGGAAATCATCAGGCATGCAAGAAGATAGAAATTCTGATATACTGTTGTTATATTTGTATATTGGTCAAGACTCTTTTTTTTGAGCTTAGCCTGAACAGGCTAAGAAGTGATAGCTATACAACTCTTTTGGTAAGCAATTTGGAATTATTCTAAAAAAATATGACTACGAACTTCAGATTTTTTGACCCAAAAACTCCATTGATCTCTAAAAGTCCAATGATAAAGATACTACATTCTATATGTACCTAAGTATTTATGGTAATAAAGAATAGGGGGGGGGGGAAGCAATACTTATAGATTAGGGAAAGGTTAAAACAAATTGAGGTGCATTAAGGTAATGAAATATAATTTAAGAAATTACAAATGACTTTAAGAGATATGGAAAATTCAGAGACTTATGAGAAATGTATCAACTCATGCAGAATATTAGAGGAAAACACAATAAAATGTCTATGCCAATGAAATTAGAAAAATAAAATTAAATACATCTGAACACTAAATCATCAGGCCTGAGAGTTGCCCATAAATGACATTTGGTAAAAATGAGCACTTAGGAAAGAATAAACTCTTCACTCCATTGTAATAATAATGCAAATGGATGTATTTGTATGGTGTATTGTATTTTTATTTTTAAAATCCAATATTTAAAATTTTGTTTGAGAAGAACTTCAGGAAAATAATTTTGCTAACTCCTTGAACCCAGAGAATGAACTCTTTGAAGAATTATGCTTGCAAAAACCTACACTGCATCATGAAGATTCAGAATGAACTTTTGGGTACAATCAATTGAACAAAGGGAATTGAACATTTATTGTAAATGTACATGTTTATGCCAAAGGGGACAGCTCCCTAATTTTGGCTTTTTGTCAATGTGCCTAGCAAAAAATTGATTTTGCTTTCATTCTTTTCTATTTCTCTCTAACTATTGTAATTTCCTCTTAGAAACTGAAATATTGTATACATCTGTAGTTAGAAGTGCTTTAGTACTATAAGATGATTATGTTAAATGATTAATGGGGAATATAGTCTCCCAATGATCATCAGGGGGGATTGTGAAGATTGGATTTAGCTATCTCTTGATTGTAACAATGAAAGTACTTAGCTCTTCCTTTATAGTGAAGCTAGGATTATAATCTACAATCTATTTTTAGATTTTAACTACAAAAAGGTGTAAAAGGTATTAAGTAACTACAAAGGGTGAATTAAGCAAAAAAAAAGGTGTTAAGTAACTACAAAAGGTAAACTTAACAAAAGAGGATTTAAGTAACCCAGAAAGATAAAATCTAACCAAAGAAGGTGAGAACTAAAGAATGGGCAGTCCTGGAGAAAAGCATCTGCTGTCATTGGTAGATGTGAAAATTTAGAGAGGTGATACAAGAGATAAATGTCTTTAAATAGAGGGAAAAAAGACTGAAGAGGACAGTCAGTCACCCGGGCTTGGAGTGAAGGATAGAGGAATGACTGGAAGACCAATACTTAGACTTTTTTTTTAGACTGTCACCATTGGTGAGTGAAAGGCTGACTTAGTGGACTTGTTTTTCTCTTCCCCTGGCTGGGACTTAGAAATTCTAATTGATATAGTGACCCCGCCTTTCTGTAGGCCTGAAGCCTCCAGGTAAGGCCCATCTTCTTCTTCTTCTTCTTCTTCTTCTCTCTCTCCTCTCTCTCTCTCTCTCTCTCTCTCTCTCTCTCTCTCTCTCTCTCTCTCTCTCTCTCTCTCTCTCTCTCTCTCTCTCTCCTTAATATCTTACTTCTATTGTAAATTTTGTAGATAAATTACCATAAATTCCATTTACTTTAGTAATTAATTTTGGGATTTAGAAATTATATCCCTGGAGACCACCTAATATATATTCAAAGTCTCAACCACAATTTAATTTTAACAATGGGCATTCAGACATACATGAAACCAAGAGCTAAATATAACTTCTTGATACTTTCTGCTTTCTCATAGGAATATCCCTTTAGGAATGCCAAATGATCAAAGGAAAAATAAGCTACATAAACTTGATCCTTTGAGATTTCAGAAGTTTCAGGCTTAACCTGAAAAGTCATTTTTTAAAAATAATTCATAGATTGTGAGTGCCACATAAGCTCAAAGTCATTCAACCAGAAGTTTCAAATATTAAAGTAATCTGGATGCTATTGTTAAATTTATTTGGGGTTGGACTCTGAATATCTAATAGGTGGTCATCAGGTATTTAAATTTCTAAATCCCAAATGAATTACTAAAGTAAAATGAATTTATGGTGGTTCATTTAGAATAGAGGGGAGATATTAAGGAATGAGAGAGAGAGAGAGAAAAAAAAAAACTCTGGCTTCCTCTGATCCAGTAAGAAATTTCTAAGCCTCAACCAGGGGAAGAGAGTCTCAAGATGATGGGCCTTTGCTGGAGGCTTCATGCCTCCAGAAAGGCAGGGTCACTAAGTGAGCCTTTCACTCACCAACAATTACTGTCTAAATGAAAAGAAGTCTGGGTGTCTGTCTTCCAATTGCTCCTCAAGTATTTGTCTCTAGTCTCTCCTGTGAGTCCAACTCTGAGTCAGAGATCCTTCATCCAACTTGAAACTCAAATCGAATATATTCTTCTGGCCTTTCATGCTCTTTTTAAAGAATCTTTTTTCTCTTGTGTCACCTCCCCTGAATTTCATGTCTACCAATCACAGCAGATGCTTTTCTCCAGGACTGCCCACTCTTTAGTTTTCACCTTCTTTGGTTAGATTATATCATTTTTGGTTACTTAATACCTTTTTTGGTTAGTTTACCTTTTGTAGTTACTTAACACCTTTTTGTGGTTAAAATGGGTAGATGTACTTCAAATACTGAGTTATCACCTTTTTGTGGATTAAAAACTAAAAATAGATTGTGGATTACAATCCTAGCTTCATTATAAAGGAAGAGCTAAGTACTTTCATTGCTACGATCAGGAGATTACAATTTTATCTTCACAATAAAGGAAGAACTAAGTATCTTCATTGTTACAATCAGGGGAGAGCTAAATTCAGTCTTCACACTACATATATTATGGATTTATTTACCCTTACCCCTACTGTTCCATAACTGAATTCCTATTATGCCACTACTCTTCTGGAACTTCCTTATTATGATCATCTCTAATAACAATTATAAATTAATATCTATGGGAGAACCTAACCAAAAAGGTATCCTATAGTATAAGTATAAATATTTAAAGTGAAAGGAGAGTTTAGAAAATGATTCTTCCCTTTACTGCAGAATAACAGGGCTATGAATGACAAAAGTTTCACATGTCCATTAGATATAGTCAGGGTTTTTTGTTTTGCTGATTTTTTTTTTCATTTTGGTTGGAAAGAAAATCTTACTAAGTGAAGTGGTGATAGTTATAGGGATATATTAGGAGATAAATGTTATGTAAAAACAAAAAGAATCGATCATTTAAAAAATAATGATAATCACTTCTGGGAATTTAAAAATCATCTCTTTTGGTAGTTGGTATAATTCTATCCTTGTTGTATGAAGCAATGATGGATCTAAATGGAAATTGAAATGGATGGTTGAGATGATAAGAATAATGTGAAGAATGATAATATAATAGCTCCCATTTATACATTATATTATAGTTTATAAAGCACTCTTTGCAAAAAACCTGTAATGCAGGTAATTTTTTTTTCCTTTACAGATCAGAGGTAAATTTCTAATATAGAAAATATAGTAACTATGGAGGTAACAACGTTGATTCCCTATGATTGTAGAGCTGGGAAGGGCTTTAGAAATCAGCTAATCCAAACTCTTCACTTTACAAATGAGAAAATTATTGTCCAGAAAAGGCAAAAGAATTCAGTGATGTCTTCAAGATCACCTAATTAATAACTGACAAAGTCTAAAACAAACCTTTGAACCTTGGATTTTTCTTATAATTTGCTTTTCACAGTGAGCTAATTCATATGAGTTTCCCTCATGACCCAATTAAATTCGTATGTCCTATAAAAAACTTTTCCTCATTCCTCCTTAATACTAGTGCTTTTCCTGAGTTGATTATCCCTTATTTTCCCCTTTTACTTTATTCTATTTATATATAATTGGTTCATGTTGTCAAGATTAGCATATGAGTTTCCTAAGAACATGGAATGACTTTTGCCCTTCTTTATAGCCCTTGCACTTAACATAGTACCTGTCACCTAGTAAGTACATACAAATGCTTATTGAGTGACTGACAGCTATATTTTATCAGTGATAAACTTTTCAATTTAAACCATTTCTCAGCTTCTCTTGTATCCTTTCTTGTTTTTCATTTTATCTATTCCTTTAAATAAGCATTGTTGTTTTTATTAAAATTCTCTGGAGACTGTGTCTTAATTTTATACTTAGTATTTACTAAATAGCAAGAAGTAGATGAGAAAGAGACAGAGACAGAGAAGGAGAGACAGAGGGAGAAAGAGAGAGAGAAAGCAAGAGAGAGAGAGAGAGAGACAGAGGGAGAAAGAGAGAGAGAAAGCAAGAGAGAGAGAGAGAGAGAGAGAGAGAGAGAGAGAGAGAGAGAGAGAGAGAGAGAGAGAAAGTTTGAGTCACATGTGGCCAGCATGCGCTCCTTCAACTACCTCCTCTATCAATTGCCTAATCCAACCCTGAGGCCGACCTCCCAGGTTCTAAGAAAAAATAGTTTACTTTTTGTATCCTCTATCAACCTATGCTCTTTGTGATGTTCCTTTCTCAGGCCTCTCTGATTATAGGTCACAGATCACAATAAGGACAAGCAAAAGGTCTTCTCAACACCAAGAATAGTCAGGTAGTATTTAGAACAGCCTCATAGCACACTGGCACTCTTCTGCACAAGGCTCTGCCTATCTCATTTAGGTATTTCACCACCCAAGAGTCTTCTTGTTTACAGATATGCAAAGAAATTGTCTCTCCCTGCCTTAGTCTGGGGGGAAGAGACTTTTATTTATTTTTTTTTTTTTAGGATCTACATTTAGGTGTTTCTTAACATATTTAAATGATTAGTAGACTCAATGGCCTGGAACCTTTGAGGTCATTCCTCTTTTTTAGGAAAAGGGTTTTACAATAAAAACTGATCAAAAGGGAGTGGTAATCTAATCTAAAAGTTCATTTTGTTATATTGAAAGGCTCACTTGGAGTCTCATGATGGACCCTCTGATTCCTAGGGGCAACTTCTAATATTGTTATTTTCTTAGGACATCTGGAATCATGGTAGTCCTTAAAACATTTTTTTTCTGACAAATCTGCTTTCCTATTCCAGGTCCCTGCAACGTCTTTTCCTAAAATTGCTTAATAATAAATCTTAATGCAAAGACTCTAGGATAGTTTAGGAGACTGAGATTTTATCAAGGATATTATCCCATACATAAACATAAATAACTTGATGGTATTACAGAAGAATGTTCCCAAACTGTGTATATCTTTTTAACAAAAGCAATAGACTTAATATGGACTGTGTAAATCTTGAAATTTCTCAGACTTGTGAATGTTAAAAATTTTCCCCAATGGGAAATTCTCAATTGGAACAATTCCCTACTGGGAACATTCCCCATTTTGACTGTGAGAACTCGTCAGCCCGTACTTAAGACTGCTTTAGGGGAGAAAACTCCTTGCTAAACAATGAAAGTACTTAGACCCATACTTATAAAGAGGCAAGGAGGTCTTTGAGCCATGCCTGTTTTTAGAATTGATACAATGGGATGCTAGGTACCTATAAAGGTCGGGCAACTTGTAAACTTGCCAGGAGCAAAGAGGTGAAAACTTATTCAGAGGTTTTCTCTTGAGGGGATTAGTCGACTCAGCTGTGTTTTCTCTGGTTCAGACTTACTGAGGGGATTAGTCGACCCAGCAGTGTTTTTTCTGATTCAAACTTGCTAAAGGGGTTAAGTCGACCCAGAAGTGTTTTTAGAATGGGTTGTCCTGTGGAAAACGTCTACAGTGATTGGTAGATATAAGGACTTAGGGGAGGTGACATAGGAGAAAACTCCCTATATAAGAAAAAGCAGAATCCTTTTGGAGAAAGCTCTTATGAGGATCACTTGGGAAGAATCTCTTGAGAGAGGCTCTGGAGAAGGGAAGCTCTTGGAGGACAATCTCTAAGGAGGTCTCGCTGGAGCTCCTCTGAGGGGACTCTGTCCCTCTGGAGGCTCTTGAGAGAGGCCCTTTGAAACAGTCTCTGGCTGAAAGGCTCTTTGAGGAGGACTCTGGCTGGAACTCTCTCTGGTGAAGTCATCTGAGATGGAGCTGGCCTGCTGTCACTAGAATCCTTGCTTAGACAGACCTTGTGGTGAGTGATAAAAGACTGACTGACTGATCTCTCTCTCTTAAGACTCGGGTCTAGGCCATGTTGGCTTAAGGCCCTTCATACTTATTTCCTTTTTCTCTCTTTCCTTTAATTACTCATTATATTATTAATTAAAATCTCTATAAAACCCAGTTGACTTGGGTACATTGAATAATTGGGAATATTTTCTTAGCAACCACCTTATATATTGATTTAAAAACAAGACACTGTAGTGGAAACACAATTTCTGCAGTCAAATTTACTCATCCACTCTTTAACTCACTACAGTTTACAACCTCAACCTATTTTAACTCTTACAGTTTAAGGCTCCCACACTTTTAACTGCCACAGTTTATGACATCAACAATTTTAAATATTACAAATGTACATATATCTAGGTTAATTATTTAACAATGCATTAAATAAGTCATCCAAATGAAATATAAATCACATTTCCCCAAAATAAGAAATAAATAGACAGATAGAGAGGCAGATAGTTGGATAGATAGATAGACAGATATACCCACTTTCTGGTGGAGATAAATTATATTGTACAATCATATATGTTAGGTGAAACAATAATTATCCACCACCTGCCATGACTAAAGAAAAGGAGGAACAGAAGTATGAAAAAGGAAAGTGTGATTCCGCTAGCCTAATGTCTACTCTATACAAAAGTCAAAGGGATGGCAGGATTATAACCAAAAAGAAGAAATCAAAACAAATATTAGGAATTATTTTGTCCAATTTTATGCCAATCTGATTATCTATATTAAATAAATGGATGTTTAAAGAAATACGTATTCCCAGATTAAGAGAAGAGGAAATTGAATACTTAATTCCATATCAGAAAAAAAAATTGAGCTAGGCACCAATAAACTACCTAAGAAAAAAGACCCAGGGCCAGATGGATTCACAAGTGAATTCTTCCAAATATTTAAAGAGCAATTCATTCCAAAAGTACATAAACTATTCAGAAAAATAGTTGAGGAAGGAGCTCTATGAAATTTGTTTTATGACATAAATATGGTACTGGTTAATAAAGCAGGAAGAACAAAAACAGAGAAAGAAAACTATAGATCAGAATCCCAATAAAATATTGAAGCAAAAATTTTACATAAGATGTTAGCAAGGAGATTACAGCAATATAGAACACAAATCATATACTATGACCAAGATAGGTTTTATACCAGGAACGCAAGTATGATTCAATATTAGGAAAATTATCAACATAATTAATTATATCAATAATAAACCCAACAGAAACACTATTATTATTTCAATAGACCCAGGAAAAGGTTTTGAAAATATACAATACTCATTCCTATTAAAAATAAGGGATATGGGCAGCTGGGTAGCTCAGTGGATTGAGAACCAGGCCTAGAGATGGGAGGTCCTAGGTTGAAATCTGGCCTCAGCCACTTCCTAGCTGTGTGACCCTGGGCAAGTCACTTGTTCCCCATTGCCTAGCCCTTACCACTCTTCTGCCTTGGAGCCAATACACAGTATTGACTCCAAGACGAAAGGTAAGGGTTTAAAAAAAAACTAAGGGAGAACTTTGGATTAAATACCAATAAAGCCGATAGCAAGAGGTAGAAAGAGAAATCCCATTTAAAATAACTGAATACAATATAAAATACCTGGGAATCTGCCTGTCAAGACAAAACCAGAAAATATATTATTTTAATGAGAAAACACATTTTACAGATAAAATCAGATTAAAACATTTGGGGAAAAACAATAATTGCTTTTTGGTAGGCTGAGATAACCTTAAAAAATGGCAATCCTTTCTAAATTAATTCACTTATTCAGTGCCAAACCAATCAAACTATCCAAAAACTGGCTCATAAACCTAGAAAAAATAACAACACAATTCACCTGGAAGAACAGAAGACTAAAATATTAAGTGAATTAATGAAAAAATAATCTGAATGCAAGTGGCTTAGCTGTACCATATCTCAAAATGTGAAAAAGTGGCAATCATTAAACCAATCTGGTAATGACTAAGAAAAATAATGGAGTACCAATAAAATACACTAGGCACTCAACATACAATGGTAAATAATCATATTCCCTTAGTGTTTGACAAACCCAAAGATCCAAGCTTCTAGCAGAAGAATTCACTATTTGAAAAAAAAAATGCTTATACAACTACAAAACAGTGTGGTAGAAATTAGATATAGACCAATACTTCATCCTATATATCAAAGCAAACTCAAAATGGATATATGTCTTTGAAACAAAGGGCGATACCGTAAACAAATTAGGGGAAAGTAAAATAGTTTACCTGTCATACTTTTGATAAGGGAAGAACTTAGGTCAAAACAAGACATAGAAAACATTATAAAATTTAAAATAGTTACTTTCACTACATTCAGTTAAAAATAATTCCTGCACAAATGATAGCAATACAACCAAGAATAAAAGACAAACCATGAACTGGGGGGAAAAAAATCTTCATAGCAAATCTCTCTGACAAAGACTTCATTTATCAAATATATAGAGAACTTAGTTAAATCTATAATAATACAAAGCATTTCCCAATTGACAAATGGTCAAAGGATATGAACAAGAAATTTTCAGATATAGAAATTAAACTAATCTTTAGCAACATGAAAAAGTGCTCTAAATTACTAGTGAATTGAAAAATACAAATTAAAATAACTTTGAGGTACCATCTCAGACCCAATAGACCGGCTAACATGATAAAAAAAAGGAAAATGATAAATGTCAGAGGGGATATGGAAAAACTGAGACATTAATATATTGTTGATGAACACTGAACTGATACAACTATTCTACAGAGCAATGTGGAACCATTGTGTGTTTGAACCAGAAGTAGTACTACTAGGTATGTTGCTGGGAGCCATCAAAGACCATGCTGTTTGACATGGTCAAAATAGAGGGAACCTCTATTAATATACCAGTTTCTATTTCTAAAATTATGATTTTTTCTTTTATAATTTATTGCTATATGACCTGGCCTTCCACAGGGGTAACAAAAAATACATTGCCCTTATAGGTTTCAGGGAATTATCAGTTACCTAAGTGAGAGTTTTAGTGGCTTCTCATAAGAGCAATGACCCATGTGGATATCATCATATTTGGAGGGTATCTCCATGCCATGTGCTGAGATTAATGGATATGGAAGTGGTTTCAGGGGGCCTGGAATGAGAACAACCAGGACTGAAAAAGGAAATAGAAGAGGGGCTTGGATTTAGATAAAAAGAATATGTAAGGGAGTGAGAAACAAAGGAAACTTTAGGTGGCATTCCTAGAAAGAGAGAAGGGAAAATATGCAAAAGTAAAGGGAGTGAGGGCAAAAAGGAGAAAGAGGTTGTGGTAAAGGAAGGGAATGAAAAACTTAGGTAAGATGGAGAATAATTAGATAATTTCACTGAATCTTTGTGGAGTGACCCAGAGATACCAATAATCTAACTTCCTAGAATTTCTTTCCATTAAAAGTCATTGTAACTCTTTCAACATCACAAAGTTGAAAGATCCAAAATGGAGCTAAAGGGAATACCCAGCTTGTAGAGTTATACTCTAAAGTTAATTCTTACATAGGCTAATGACATGCTTTTCGTCATTCTTGGCTTTACTTTTAATTTTAATAATATATTTTCACATAAGTTTCATTTCTGGCTCTATTTGTAGAAGTCCTTATTTCTATGTGATTTATACCCTGTGTAAAGGATTGCCTTTTGGGACAGGGTTCTTAACACATATCCTATTTCTGAAAAAAAAAAAATCCCCCAAAAGAAAGAGACCTTTTTTTTTTTTTTTTAAGATATTGCCTCTAAGCATCTTCCTTTTCTAAGGGTTTTTAATCTTTCTCCAAAGCCATCATGCAGTTTTGTGAATTTTAGATTTGCTCCACCCTGCTTAGTCTTTAGAATTCTAGCAACCAGGAATGTAAACACTCCCACTTAATAATTAATTGTCGAAGAAGATGGTCTTTGGCCTGCATGTGCTAGCAAGTGACAAATCAGAAACAAATGACTCACAACTTGGCCTGTCCTAAGCCAAGTTTAAGACACCATTGGTACAGGTGAGACACAGGAAGTGATGTAAAGAATGACCTTTATAATTCGCATCACTTCCTGTGAGGGGAGGGTGGAGGCTTTTGCAGCTTTGGCGGTTTTGCAGACTTGGAAGCGCCTGGAGCTTAGAGGCCTGAGACTGCTTTTCTTAGTCAACCATGTGGTGAGTGTTAAGGCTGAATCCTCTTTCCATGGCTTTCTGAAGGGACCAGCCTCGAAGGAGGCCTCTCATCTTGGAGGAGGTTTTGTGTCTAGAAGCCAAGCTATATTTAATCTTCTGGGAAGGCCCCTTGGCTGAGGCCTCTGAACTCCCCCGACTCAGGCCAGGCTGGAGTAGATCTTTACCCTTTTCCCTCTTTCTCCTTCTTCTTAATTTCTTCCTTCTATTGTAAATAAACCACCATAAAATTCCATTCTGAGTTGAATATTTCATTGGGATTTAGAATTTAAATCCCTGGAGACCAATAAATAATATATTCAGTCTCAACCCTAAATTTACCCTTAACAGTCTGGCTTAATTTGTGTTTAAAAAATGAGGACTGAAAAAAAAATTGAAAGTCATCTCTCTTACTCCTAAATTCATTTTTCTCTCCCTTTTTAAACTTCTACCTTCAATCAAACTATTTTGTTCTTCTGCGAAATTGGCATATAATACTGGGAAATAGGTCTTGTTTTCTGAGTATAATTTTTCAGACTAGTACAATGATTCAGTCATGATGTTAGAATGAAATGAGATACTCATGGTCCATAAACACAATGAAAAATAGTTTTAGTAGAATGAGATTAAGAAATATGTGACTGGGTGTGGCTTCTCTACATAATGATACCTTTGTGCCATATATTGATTTAGAAAATTATGTATTAGCATCATGTAAATAGATTATATATTTTGTTAAATAAATATTAGTTCCATTTTATTCTATATAATTTAGGAATATTATTAGGCAGACTATCTGTAGAGGGCATGTTTGAAAATTCTGTCTTCAAAGACCAGTGCAATCTTATATATATATATATATATATATATATATATATATATATATATATATATATATATATATATATATATACAGTACTGATACTACATCCCATCCACTGATGTAAGGGGCTCATTTTTTCCTACCTGAGGAATTTCTACAACTAAAATAAGATCAAAATAACTGTTATATTATTAGGAACACTGAAGGAGATTATTAACATGAAAGGAGATGGAAACAATTCTGAAGATCCTTTCAAAACTATTATCCATGTAAGAAATTTCAGAGTGCGTCTCTGTCTGAAAAAAACAATGAAAGTAAGTAGAATCAGAGCCTGGAAGATTAAATGGACATTACAGATGATACTATCTCCAGGACCAATACTGTTCCATATTGCAATTCTTTATTACCTGTAGATTCAACCTAATGTAGAAAATGTTGAAAAAAGGAATCATTCCCCAATGACACACATTAAATAGTCCATCATTTAAAATGCCCAACATTTCCTGGAGCCTAATTAAGAAGTTGGGGCTATATGTTAGTCCCTTCAGATGTTCCCTTTGGTTCCTTCAAAAGAAGGGCCATGATTTCATTCTATAGGATTTTGATAAGGACTCCCATCACCTCTCATCTGGATTGACAAAATTACTCATAAGTCAGGTAACGAATCCTTTGTTTTCTAGGTGACTTCTCCTTCAACATGATTATTTTTTAAAAAGAATAAATTTTAAAAATAGCTAGCACATAAAACATTTATTAAATATCAGGTATTGCTCTAAGCCCTTTATAATTATTACATCATTTGACCTTCAAAACATTCTTGGGAGGGAGGTGCTATTATTGACTCCATTTTAGAGATGAGGAAATTGAGGTGGACAGAGGTCAATTGATTTGCTCAGGTTCACACAACTAGGAAGTATCTGAGTTATATTTGAGCTCATCTTCCTGATTCAATGCCCTGCCTATTAGTTGCCCCCCAAAAGACAATTTTACCTCTCCTATATCATTAAAAATAAAGCACATCACAATAATTCTACCTTTTATTCACATAGTATAGGGCTTATTATTAACCTAGTGTCTACAGATTCCCATTAAGTTTGTATTTAGATTTCAGTGTCTGTGAAGTTGAAGAGGGAAAAATGCTTCTTTATATTCAATACCCTTTTAATTGAAATTTAGCATTCACCTCAATTATTTCCAACATTTAAAATAAAAGAGTTAATAGGAAACCCTAAAACTATCAAAGTATCTATCTCTAAACCCTTTCTAGGGGAAAGGAAACCTGAAAATTTAGAGACTTGCCCTTTAGTAGACCCTCTAAATGGCCCAGAAAGCAAAGAAAAACAAAAACAAAAACCCTAACAACTACAAGATAAAAATGGCTAACTGGGATTATGTCCAAAATCATCAGATGAATTTTCTTGAAGACTGAATCTAAGAAACCACTGTCAGAGAGCCCTCTTATTAATTTGGGGTATCATTTTTCAAAAGACTCAGACTCCAATTGTGAGATGGGACCCATGATATTTATAATTGAGGATATTCTAATGAAGCTTTAAGAGAAGGGGCATGATAGGTAAACAGAGTAGAGATATACACTACAGCCAGATTTTGAATTATATTAAATACCAATAGGTTTTTTTAATTATTATTTTAGCCTAAAGTTGAAAACTTTAGTTAGGGAACAAGGTCGGACCTGTATTTTCAGAATAATAGTTTGTTATGTATAGGAGAAGGAAGAGACTCTATGCTGCAGAATAAATTAGAAAGTTGTGAAAATTTCTCAGGGGAAGATTTTGGGAGAAATTGGCATCAAGAATATTGTTAGAAGATGAATGAAACAGGAGATGGATCTGTAGCTATAATGTAGAAAAACTATCTTACCAAACCCCCCCCCCCATTAAAGTTAGTTAATCTTGTCAAAGGAGGAAATTAAGTTTGTCTGACATGACCTGTTTGTTGGTGAAACCACAGTGTGTCTTTGTGATTAGCTCTTGCCTTTATAGATGTTTACCAATAATCTCTTTAATGATCCATTCTAGAACTGGTCCCTGTAATCAAAATTGAACTCACTGTTCAACAGTTTGTCTATAGTTGTCTTATGCAAAAAAAATATATATATATATATATAAATATAAATATATATACTTTTCCCCAAGAATCAGATTCAATTTTCTTGTTCATATTCTCCAGCAATCTCACAATCATACCTTACTATGATCATTATCTTAGTATGTTTGTCCAGTTTCTTTTCTTCCTCTCCCTATGTAATGTATTCTAAGCAACAAACAGATAAGTTAAAGTGTCCAGTTAATGCTATTTTTGTTTTTTCAACAGTTCAGTCACTGTTCAATTCATCATTTCTTTTTTTATTTAATTTGTGATCCGTGGTTAGATAACTTATAAAATATTCCTTTGATATTCCTGCTCACTTTTTCCCCACTAGTCATACTCAACTCAGAGATATAATGACAATACCATAGCTTTTAAAGAATAAGGAATTCTGCCTCCCTATCATGACTCCATCTTCTTCTCAAGCATTCTGATAGTATTCTCCAATTACTGAACTCATTAGTCTCAACTTTATACACATCGAATTTACTTCTAATCTTGGACCTGAGATGTTAGACTGGGTCAGGTGATATCTAAAGTCTCTTTCTGATTTGTATCTTGTGGTTTTATGAGTTTAAAATGCACTGGGCCAAGTTTATTTTTAGCTCTGGGTCTCAGACATGCTCTATGTTGTAAAAATTCAAATACTTATTCTCTGTCTCATTCTCAGTCTTTTTTCTCCCTCTCTTTTCCTCACTGCCTTTCTCCATCCCTCCTTTTCTTTCTTCTACTTCCATATTCTCTCTCTTTCTGCAAGTTGAATTATTTGACCTATAAAAATATCCAGGGAACTCCTCTGTATGTGTGTTCATATGTGTATTTGTGTGTTTGTGATTTTGCATCTGATATATCCTACAAAGTCGTCAGGAATTTCTAAATGTTTTCTCCTTTCAATGCTATGGTGCTAACTTTCTATGATGATCCCTGCACACCTTGCTCACCCTGTACTTGATCAACCTGTAATCTGCCTCCTGACCAATAGTCAAAGCTTCTTAACCTCTCTGCCCTCATTCTCAGAGACTCTCATATTGGCGTCGTACTTAGTGTAGACACTGATTTAACTTTTATCATACTGGTGGACAAACGTACCAAGTTCATCATCCACTGGCTCCAGTATCTCCCCAAAAAGGAATTAGAAGTATTCTCTGCCACACCAGGTCCATTCACTTTCTAGTCTTTTGCAACCCTAGCATATTATTTACTCTAACCGTATGAAAAAGAAATTCATTGGAATTACACTTATAATATCAGTCTCATGATATCATCTGTTTAATACCAACCCAGATGTAGCTGTATAGTTAATGGTTGTGAGAACCAGAAGCCAGCAATTGCTCTGCTCTGGAAATTACCTGATTATATATTTTCTCTTTCATTAAGCATTAGGAAGATAAACTGGGAGACAGAGTACTGATGAAGATTAAGCAGACACAGGCTCAGTTCTTATAAGGATGCTGGGGATATTTAATCTTTTCATGGGTGACATACCTAAACAGGGTAATGATTCATTACCACAATGAGACTCCAAGGGAGTTTATGTAGGCTGGTTGAGGAGACTCAATTTTTCCATGTCAAATCTCAAAACTAAACTTGAATTTTTTTTCCTCTACTTCCAACCAATTGCTCCTCATCATTTCTTTTTTTTTTATACTTATTTCTGTCTTATTAAGGTGAAGAGAATTCAAAAGGATAGCTCATAACTTGAAATTATATTATTTCTAAATGTCAGTGGTATATTCTCGGTAGAAACAGTTCTTTGGGGGCACCCAAACAGTATATTATTTGAAAGAGAAAACAATTGGAAATTAGATTCAGAGGTTCAATCTGATATATACATGTGTATATATATGTATATTTATATAGATATATTAGAATTTTCTATTACATTAGAATTCTATTAAATTAAATTAGAATTTTCTATTCTCTATATAATCTCAAATGAACTGGGCAAATATTGGAATAACTGAGTAGTACATAGAGGATATCTAGTGACGACTTTTTTCTGGCTTCAACAATCCTTCACTTTTAATTCCAAAGTATATATGTCTTCTATTAAAACAAATTTCATAACTTGTTTTTTTTGGAAAGAAGAAAAAAACAAATAAACAAACACGCCTTTTAGGCATGATGACTTTCTAAACTTGGTAGGAGAAACTGAGTTGTGAGAAAAAGATGTCACTTTTTTTGTGACATCTCTGAAGGGGGCACCAAACTCTCATTCATGGGCTATTTGTAGGTAGTAGATTCAAAAGAGGGAGCCATGGTACTCCTTGGTTGGTATTCATGTAGCAAGTTGCTGATACACTGTGACTGAAGGAGGAAGGGAATGAGCATTCAATATCTTCTCCTAGCAAAAGAATAGTTGCAAAGGTAAGCTGGGAGGGTGGTCTCTTGTCTTTGGATGGTTTTACCTATTTATCTTTATATATGCTTTTGTATTTTTCCCCGAGGGAAGACTTCTTTATTAGGCAGTGCAACAAGCCTCAGGCCTTGGATGTGGAAAACCCAGAACACCTTGTATGATGATATCTCTTCATCACAAGAGCAGAAATGGCAGTATTTCTACCAGCACTGTTTGAGCCACTCCTGATTCTGTGTGCTTGTATATCCACAAATATTTTCTTTCTTTGTACCCATACAGATTCTTGGACACATATTTTATCTACCTTCTCTATGCAAATATGTGTCTAAAAAACCCATCTTTTCTAATGTGATGCATTTCTGGAAAGCATATTGGAGAGCAGCCCCATAGTAAAGCAAATTCTGGCCAAGCATGAGCAAAGGGGCTGCTGTGTTTATCTTTTTGAATAGATTTCATTATGTACAGAATCCAGTGAGAGGCTAAAAGCAATAGCAAGTAAAGTAGTATTGTTTCCCAAACAAAATCAGATTTTTTTTTTCTGGAAAGAGACTTAAGCAAGTCATTTCATTCAATTGATATCACCAAATAATACAAAATACCAAATTAATGTCACTGATATTATAACATGTCTGACAAATAGTCATAGAGTTTCTACATAAATATCTTTATTTATAAATATAATATAATATAATCTTATTTATAAATATCTCTTTACCAAGAGAGTCCACCCAACAGCTGCTTAATTGTATTAGGCTATAAGAAATAAGTGGATCAGAGGGGAAAAGAAAGGGAAGATATAAAAAGTGAGTGCTATATTTGGGGAGAGAAGGGAGAAGGGCACCTGAAAAACAGGATATAGGAAAGGACAGGAAACAAAATTCCCTGTCTTTGAAGATTTTGTGGTCCTTGGGATAAAAATCAAGATTTGTAGTCTGGAAATAAAAACAGTTGGCCTGGCTATTACCACTCATTCTACTTCTGTCCCCTGCTGTGTCTTCCATCACAATAATGAAAAAGGTGGAATAGGGTAAGGAATAGTTGAAGAAAAGGGAACATGAAATTCTGGAATACTCTCTGCCTTTGCAGAAGGGGGCAAAGGAACTTACAGCTTCTAATAATAATAATAAAACGTTTTTACTCTTGTAGAATACTTTTGATATAGTATTATATAAGAAACTCACAAATACTGACGTGAGATAGATAACTCAAGTATTTTATCTGCTTTTTACAAATAAGAATATTGTTATTGAGAGATGAAGGTACTTGACCAAGGACACATGTCTAGTAGCTGACAGAATTATTTTCTTAGTCACTGAATCCACGAACCAGTTAACCAAGCATATTAAATATTAGTGGAAATGAATTACCAGGTGATGTGGTGACACTTGAGAGTTAATGTCTCACTGAGAACTGACGTTAGATTTCCATTTTTATTCATTTTGAAAAATGCATTCATGAGAAGAAATGCAAATGAAAGATAAAGATTACATTTTAATATGTATAGGAAAATCAAGTCAACAAATAATTATAAAAGACTGTATGGCAGGTACTGTGCTTAACACTAAAAGTAAAAAGAAAATAAAAATTGTCCCTGCCCTAAAGGAGCTCCCAATTTAATAAGGAGATGAAATGTAAAAGACATGTATATGCATGCAAGCATGTGTGTCCTTGTATATATGTACATATGTATACATGTATATATACCCATATGTATCTTTATATGTATGTGTATGTGTGTGGTTTTGTGTGTATAAATTGGAGATAACTTCAGAAGTAATCCCCATTACAGGGGATTTAGGGGGGACATGATTTTTTCTCATGTGACTTTGGCTGAGACTTGAAAGAGTCCATGGAAGACACAAGATGGAGATGAGAAGGGAGAAAGGGAGAGAATTCCAGGCATGGGAAACATTCAGTGAAAATGCAAAATCAGGGAATAGATAACATTATGACAGGAAGATCAAGGAAGCCAATGTCATTGGATAGTAAAGTACATGGTGGGGTGGGGGAGAAAGTTGTAAGAAAACTGGAAAGTCGAGAAAGGACAACATTATGAAGGACTTAAAAAAGAGAATTTTATATTCAATCTGGGAAGGAATGGGGTATTAACAGAGTTTACTGAATAAATGGATAAAATGTCAGACCTTCACTTTTAGAAGATACATTTGACAACTATACAAATGATAGAGAGGTGATGAGAGACAACATAAAATGTAGCCCCCTCCTATCTTTCCAGTGTGCTTACACTTTACTTTTCTAAATACTGGTCTCCTGGATGTCCCATGAATAAGATATTCCATCTTTGGGTTTCAGGTATATTCTGTGGCAGTCTCCCACTCCTGCAATGCTCTCCTTCCTCTGTTCTTATTACTGACCTCCCTGATTTCTTTTAGGTCACAACTAAAATACTATCTTATCAGGAAGCTTTCCATTAATCCTTTTAATTTGAGCACTTTCCTTTATTTCAGTTATTTCCTCTTTACCCTTAACATAATTTACTTTGTAATTATTTGGTTATGTGTTATATCTCCCATTAAACTGTAACCTCCTTGAGAAAAGGCCTTTCTTTTGCCTCTTTTTATATTCCCAGAGCTTAATATAGTGCCTGGCACACAGTAGGCACTTAATAAATGTTTTGTGAATTGAACTGAACTAGAAGGTTCTTAAAAAATTATAGGTATGAGTGAATAAATAACTATACCCTGGTGTTAGCAGTATGAAAATAGAGAAGGGGGCATATATGACCTATATAGCAAAGTTAACATCAACAGAATTTGGTTAACAGATTTGTTAAAGAGGTAGAGAGATGATATAGACAGAAGAGGTAAAGGTGATATCTAGATTTCAAGCATGGCTGACTGGGAATGTACCTTGGAAATAAGAAAGTTAGGAAGGGTATAAGTAAACAAATTGTGGTGAATGATTATAATGGAATAGAATTGTGCCCAAATTAATTAAAAACAAACAAAAAATGGAAAGAACTACAGTAAATTAAGAAGAGTGAAACCAATAGAACCCCCCAAAAAATTACATAAAGCAATAGAAATGCTGTTTGAAGAATTACTTCTGCATGTCTACCTCCAGAGAAATAACTAATAAATAACAAATGTAATGTAAGAAAGAGAGATTCAGGGGGTTGCAATGAGAAGCCAGGCTGAAGGAGAGATCAGCTGAAGAGAGAGAGAAGTCTGTGAGTTCTAAAGGGGTTAGAACTATGAAGCCAATGGTCAACAGTCTTCCAGCCTGGGATGTAAAGGAGGAAGATGGTTTTCCTGGCAGCTGAGAAAAAGCCCATTCATTTTGGACCTGTTATTCCTTCTGGGACCCAAAAATAACTCCACTAAGACTCTTCAAGAATAGCTACCAGAATTCTCAAGGGGGTTTTGGATTTGGGCTCACTCTGGCCAGAGGCATCCAGATCTTTCCCTGAGATTTCTCTCTCTCCCTGACCTGTTCCAGACTCCTGAATTAAAAGCTAGTTAGCTGAGGAATAGGGATTAATCACTAGCTGGCTGGAAGAGGGTTGAAGGTACTCAGCCTTGAATCCCAAGAACTTGGGGGGACCAGTCTGCCAGAGGGGACAAGTATTAGGGCTTCCTGCTTCCCCACTTTCCTTGCCTGACACCCTTACCTCTCCTTCACTGTGTGAACCCAAATCAATTGTTTACTACTTTAGAATTAGGACTGGCTGGGACCTAGTATTCTAGGATACTAGGAAAGGGGGCAAAATATTTGGGGAGAATCACATCTCTCCCCCAACAGGGAAGGTTAGCTCAGGATGCCAGTGATCCAAACTGCCTAACCCAAGGAACAACATCTCTCCTTGATAGTGGGGTGACCCCAGGTTTCTGAAGGGAAGTGACAGTGGGAGTCCCTAAAGAGACCAGAGGCAGACGAATCCATCCTGCCTCTCAACAAAAGCTAGGACCAAAGGGGAGGAAGTGGGTCACTTTACCAAAGCTAACCTCTCCAGATCTTGTCTTCCATCTCCCAGAACTATCCTCTGAGGAGACATATTCCCTCTGTTAGGGAGACAAGACTTGGCTACCTATCTCCCAGAAAAGAGAGGGGAAAGAAGAATCTCTTTACATGCTCTCCCCATTTCCCTCTATCCTTCCATTCCCCATTCCCCTCTCAATCCTTCTATTACACAATCTATTGTTAGAGATGTATGTATGTATACATGGACATATCAATCTATCTATATCATTTTTTGTCAAATGATGCCTTCCCTAGTGCAGGGAAGGTAGGAAGATACTTGGGAATTTTGACATAAATATATATATATATATAGATATTATAGATATAGATTTAAGCTTCATATATATGTACATATATATATTAAAATGGCATACGGAAAGAATTTGGATGAAAGATGAGTTTTGTTTTGGAAGTACTGAGTTTCAGATGTCTAAGAGACTCAAATGCAAGATGGCCACTAGGCCCTTGGATATACAGAACTATAGATCAGCAGAGAAATCAGGACTGGAAAAATAGATCTGAGAATCATTGTCATATATGACAATTGAATCCATAAGAGATGATAAGATCATCAAATAAGCTAATATAAGGGAGAAAAGAAGAGGACTCAGGGGAGAATGTTGGGGGAGACCAATGGCTGAGATGAAAATGAAGACCAAGAAGGGGGGAAGTTAAGACAACTAGGAGAAAGTAGTATCATGAAAAGTTAGAGAGAAAAGCATGTCAAGAAGAGTGTGATTGTGTCGAGGACTGCAAGAGGTCAAGAAGGATGAGGATTCATAAATAAATATTTGATTTTGCAATCACAAGCAAGCTTTTCCTGGTCTGTTCTATTCTGTTTGTTCTTCCAGAACTTATCTCCCTAATGACTGTCTTAGAGTGTGCTAGGACTTCTATTTCCATTCAAAAGTATCCAGGAAAATAATGGAAAATGAGAACATTGCACTAGATAGTCTCTAATGTTCTCCTATCTCTAAAGGTATGATCCTATAAAATACTCTCAACTCATTATTCAGATTAGAATGTCAAACTTGGTCATCATCTTGTCAACACTAAACCATTTTGAGGGAATAATAGGAGTCATGTCATCTTTTTGCAAATGTTCTCATGAATATTGAACTAAATAAATACTGTGCATGAAGTGTTATACAATCATATTGTATGTATGCAAACTATGTACATTTTTGGACCTCTCACTACACTTTTGTTCTATTTCTTAGTGTTTTTGTGTTCGTGAGCTCTGGGTAGAAACCATTGAACTACAAGCACTTGTTAAGTGTACACCATTAGTCAAATACTGTGCTCTTTGTAAAGAGGAAATTGGAACTGTCCCTTCCCTAAAGTAACTTACATTCTCAGGGGATAGACACTATGTGCATGTCTAAGTACAAATATACTAATTACAAAATGAATGCAAAGTAATTTGTGGAGGGAATGCTTAAGTAGCTCAAGAGATAAGAAAAAAAATACTTCTTTAGAAAGTGGAGTTTAAATTCTATTCTGGTGAGGCAGAAATGTGTTACAGCTTTGGGGAAAGTATGCAAAATCATGGAAATGGAACCTAAGACATCAAGTGTATGCAATAGTAAGTAGATCATTATCGAAGTATCTCATAGTGTGTGGTGGAATGTATAAGGAAACTGCACAAGCAGGACACTTCTAGATTGTGAAGATCATTAAATGTCAAATATTAATTTATATTTAATCCAGAAAGTAACAGGGAGCTACTAGAGTTTACTGAGGTGATTCTACGGTTGGTCTTACACTTTAGAAAAATCACTTCGTCTTATGTGTATAAAGAGGAAAGATTAAGCAGGGAGAATCCTGAGAAGAACAAATAGGAGATGATTGCTTTGGTACCAACAAGAGCCAGTGAAGATCTTAGAAAGGGTTTTGACTCTTGGAATGAAGAGGAGGAAATATATGAGGGAAATTTTTAGGAATTTAAATAACAAAATTTGGAACCTAATTGGATATTTAGGGATAAATATTCATGAAGAATTAAGGACGGCTACGTTGTTGGAATACGTTGTTGGAAACCTGGGTGCCTAGAAGAATGGCAATTCCTTTGACAATAATAAAGAAGTCTCCCTATTGAATTTAGCACAGGGCCTTATTCTTTGTCAGTACTTTATAAAAAAATGATAAAGGAATTAGCAGCTGACTAGAGAAACTTAGAATGATATGAAGGATAGTGCACATCTGCTATGGTAAATCCTTCTATCTTATGGGCAATAATATTCTGCCATTATACCCTAATGATTAGAAAAAAAAAAGTCACTCCTGTGTCTCAACCCTGAGACTCTTATGGAGTTGTATAGCAGACCTGGTAAAGTAATTTCTCAATATTTGTTTTACTTAGCATATTCTTAAATTGAAGTTTGTCTTCTAGGTGGCACTGGATAAAGGCCTGGATTTGAAGGAAATAAAACAAAACTGAATTTGAACCCTATTTCAGATGTTTACTAGTTAGTTATGTGAGTCTTGGCAAAGTCACTTAACCTGTGTGCAGCATTAGTTTCCTGATCTATAATAATAGACAATAATGACAACTCAATCATGAAATTGTGATGATTAATTGACAAGTTCTTTGCAAACCTTAAAGTTCAATGTTAATGCTACTTAGTCTTATTATTATTATTTTTATATTGATTCTATTGAATGAATATTTATTGAATTTTAAGTGTCAGGTACTATGATAATCTTTTGGTATACAAAGATAATCAAGACACAGACACTATCCTAATAATAGTGGTGATGGAGTATACAAGTCAGCAAACTTTTATTAAGTGCCTGATATTTTCCCATATCTTCTGCTCAATGTCAGGGTATATACAATGAAGGGGGGGGGGGCTAGTTCCTGGCTTTGAAGAGCTCAAATTTAATGTGGAAGACAATACAAAGCTACTTATGCACATACAATACAGATGCAAGGTATATTGTGACAACTCAATAAAAGCTTATTGTAGAACATGGGATTTTTGGTAATATGTGAAGGAAGCCAGAGAAGCCATAAGATGAGAATGAGGAGAGAGAGAGTTTGGGGCATTGGAGGACACAATGAAAATGCATAGATTTGGGAAATAAGGTATTTTGCATAAGGAACATCAAGGCCAGTGACACTGAAGAGTAGAGTGCATGAAGGAACTAAGTTATAGAAGAGTTCTGAAAAACAGGAAAGAGCCAAGTTATGAAGGGCTTTAAAAGACAGATATTTAGTTTGATCTTGGAGAAAACCATTGCAATTTATTCAGAGATGCTGGGAGAATTAATATGCTCATATCTGTGATTTAAGACGATCATTCTAACAACTGAGTGGAGGAAGAACCAGAAAGGGAGAGACTTAAGGCAAAGAGAACATCCAGCATGATTTTGTAATGGTCCAGTGATGAAGATTGGCACTTGTGTTTTGCCTTGCCAGTGTCAGAAAAGAAGAGTTTATATATGAGAGATGTTTTGATGGTAAAATTGACAATATTTACCAACTAATTGAATATAGGTAATAAGAGAGAGAGGGAAGAGTCAAGGTCTTAAACCTAGGTGATTGAGAAGACGATGAAGTCCCAAGAAGCAAGAGGGAAGTTAGGAAAATGGGTACAGTTGATAAGAAAGATATGAAGTATAAAGGGAGGTGAAATATAAATGCATTGAATACAGAAGATCTAATCTGGAGTGAAATCAAAGACATCAGCAAAAAGGAAATGAAACTGTGGTACAGGTAGGACATACTGACTCTGGGTTCAGAGTATCTTTTTCAAATTTCTTCTCCAGTACTCACCACATGTATAACCTTAGGCAAGTCAGTTTCTCAGAGCTTCTGTTTTCTCATTTGTAAAATGAAGGGATTAGAAAAAAGAATCCTCTAATATTCTTTCCAACTCCATCACTGAATCCATGGGATCGATTCAGGTTAGGGGCATTTGGGGAGGTTTTATTGAGGAGATGCCAGTTGAGATGATCATAATTAGCATTTCAATAGATACCAGAGCATTGGATTTTGAGGAATGGAAATGAGAGGAGGGAGACATGATTTCTTAGCTTAGGGAATGGTGAACAACATTAATAAGATAGGGCAGAGAGGTGCAATTTGTTTAAAAGGTAAGCATATGCAATAGTTTTTCCATATATTTCATTGCTTCAAAAATATCATCATTTTGCTGGGATACATGTGCTTTTCATATTGTAATTTGATATTTGCTGTCAAATATTTTATTTTCAAATATTTGCCTTTACTCTCCTAATTCCCCTCCACACTCAATTGAGAAAACAAAAAAAAAATCATTATTACAAACTTGTATAGTCAAGGAAGCAATACAATTTGTCACAATGACCATGTCCTATATAACCATATTTATATGTATGTCTACATATTTATATCTCTATTTAAGGAATGACTGTCACTCTAGGTTCACAAAGGTAAGATCAGAAGAACATGGGTTTTGTTTTTCTAAATTTATATTGCAATTATTCCTCACAAGTTTGAAAGGTTTTGATGATATACACACATATGTTTATATATGAATATGTCAATAGGTGTATTATATGTATATGTTTATCTGTATGTGTGTGTGTGTAGTCCCTCTGCACTCTGAATCCATCACGCCTCTATTAAGAAGTGTCACTAGTATGTTTTTATCACATCTCATGTTTCAAATTTACTTATCTTTACCATATTTTTGTTGTTCTATAAACATTTCTCAAGGTTCTGTTTATTTCATTCTCTTCTATGCTTTTCCCCAAGAAATGAATATCCAACACCGTCTTTCCTTACATCATCTTTGTGACTCTCTTTTGCTAAAAATATCATCCCCTTGAGACTGACCTAGTAGCAAGTATCTCAATACATAGTTAAGATGGCCCTTCTATGATGAATAGTCTATTGTGAGGTCAATACTTAAATTCTCAAAGGAATATTTGGAATAAAAACTTGCACTCTGCTGACCTGCCATTGTGAATCTAAGTTGATCTGTGTTTATTGATGATGTCTTGGAAGGGGAATCTAGTTAAGACTCATTAAACATATGTAGAACAGAATTAAATTGATAAAGCTGAAATAATAGATGGATTATCACATATATGTAAGACCTTTCAAATATGCATTTATTCTTACTATTAAATGAGCTCTAAATAAATGAGCAAGTTAAGAGAACTCACATCAACAGAGCTCACAGAAATGGAAAAATAAAGTTTTCCCTTAGGATGGTCACTGTTTAATGTAATCCTTAATGATTAAACGTCTCTAAATTAGAAAGAAAATGCCTTTTCTGACCACAGAGGAAGAAATAGATTATCAGCCATTCTCTCCATGGTGTCTTGAAAGAACAGAGGATGAAAGAAAATTGAACAAAGTAGCATGAGACAAGAAACGGCACCTCAAAGTGCATTGTGATAAAAGTCAGTCCTCGAGGGCCCTAGTTTCCAATGTGTATTCTGAAATAAAGTGTTCTTCCAACCAGCATTTGTGTTTGCAAATAGACTCATATTTTAAGACTTGATTATACATTCAAACCAAGCTCTTGTGTGAAAAGGAGACTTTGAATGTACTTCTCTCTGTCCTTTTCAATAAAGGGCATAGTCTCAGAATTATAAATTCTGATAGCTTGTCTCTGGAAGAGAAAGAGAAGACATACTTTTCAAGGTTAATAATGCTACATACAAAGCATACAGAGAAGCAATGATATTAATTTCCAGTCAAGTGAAATATTGGATTTCTCTACTTCTGACAACAGGCCAATAATTCCTTTTAACATTCTAAAATGACATTTTTCTAGAGATTCTGGAGTGAAAAAAAATTTTTTTTGGTAGTTGTATCTTACCTATCACAAAGGCTTTTAAAATCTAAATAGATCCCCAGACATTAGGTGAGGCAGTTAGAAAATGTATCATTTGATCCATTTTATAGATAAAGAAATGGAGTGGCTGAGGACTTGGCACAGTTACAAAGCTAAGACTCTGAGGCCATAAGGTAAGGTAAAACATTCCTAATTCATTGTCCTAACTATGATAATACTGTCTATGCATTGTATAACATTCTACCAACCTAGTACTATTTACTTGAATCATGTCAGTTTTAATTGCTTCAACTCCTCCCTCCCCAAAAGGATACTAGGAATAATAACTATAGATAACAAAAAATGGAACCTTAATAATGTTCTCTCCCTGAGTTTAGCCAATGTTTTTCAAACTAATTTAATTCAATATATTTAAAATTAACTTTGTAGTATGAAAGGAGGACATACTTTTTCTTTGTTCTTGTCTCTCAGTATGTTTTTCCTCCTAAATTCCTATTTTCTTCGATAACATCAAAAACAGAACTCAGGCTCATAATCTTGGTATTCTTTTCATGTCCTCTTTCTTTTTTTGCCACCATCTTTCTCACTCTTTTCTACTCCAATAGGAAATGGTCTTCCAGATGAGGCCACTGAAATATTTTCCTATTTTTTTTTTATTTTTTTAGCCACCACCCTCGGTAAAAAGTTATATTTCCTCCTGCATCAACTATTATGGAAGAATCTGGGTGGTATACTGGATGTATAGCATAGAAAATTACTTTATTAGTAGATAACTACCTCGCTGCTGGGTTTGTTCCTGTTCTATCCACTCTTACCAAAGTAATCTTACTAATGAAGATACCATGCCACTCCACTCAAAAATATTTAGTGGTTTTCAAATGACTATATCATCAAATTCAAATGACTTAAATTGGTACTTATTGTTCTCCACTATTAGACTCCAACCTTATTTTAATCAATGTTTTCATAAACTCTGTGAACCAACCAAAAGGGGCTAATAAATGAACTTTCATGTCCTCCTTCTGAAATACAATGTTTTTTGTTTTTGTTTTTGTTTTTCAAAATGCATGTTAAATTCAGCTTCTGGAATGTGGATGCTGACTCTTTCTTTACTTGTTATAATTCTTGTCTTCCATTCATAGCTAGCTAAGCAGTTACCACCTTCATGAACTCATATTCCTACAGGCTCTCTTTAAAAAAGTATTCCTTTTCATCTCTCTTCTACATTTTAGAAATGATCATTTTTAAAAATTCATAAAAAATGCATAGTTCAACAAAGAAAAATTCACATTGGCCATGTCCAAAATGATAATTCTCATTCTACAGTTGAAATTTCTCTAGTGAAAGGTAGCATGCCTAATCTTTAATCTTCTGAAACAGTGGCTTAATACTGAGTTGATCAGAGTGCTGAATCATTAGAGTAATGATTTCATTTATAATGTTATAATTGTATAAATTATTTTCCTAGTTCTGTTCACTTCACCCTTCATCTATTCCTAGATGTCTTGCTAAAAATTGTCAATTTAGTAGTTTCTAATAATGCAATAATATTCCATTACAATGATTCTTGTTTCATAATTTGTTTTGTCACGATAGGTGGTCTGCCTTTGAGTGTCCAGGATTTTTTTTTTTTGCTACAACACAAAAAAGAGTTGCTATATTTCTCTCTTTTACCACCTTTTTCAGGTATATCTATTAGTTGTTTTGTTGTCTTTAATTTCCTCTAGTGTGTTTTAGTGATTTTGTTGGCCTAGTTCCAAATTGCATTCCAGAATACCTAGAGCAATTTAGATTTCCACCAACAATATACTAGATCAGTGGTTCTCAACCTTTCTAATTCTGTGACCCCACAATACAGTTCCTCATGTTGTGGTGACCCCAAACCAAAAAATTATTTTGGTGGCTACTTTAAAACTGTAATTTTGCTACAGTTATGATTCAGAATGTAAATACCTGATATGCATTATATATTCTCATTGTTACAAATCAAACATAATTTAAACATGGTGATTAATCACAAAAACAATATTTAATTATATGTTGAGAAATATTAATCCAGCAGGAGGCAGCCTGAGTGCTGGGGCAGGAGGTAGGTCCTGCCTGGGGAGGGGGTCCACAGATGCTCTCCTTCTTCCTGTTGTCTTCCTCCAGCTCTAGTTAAGGCTTCACTTTGCTGGGGTTACTTGGCTCTGTTATCCACTCCAGGAGTTATCCCCTCCAGGACTCGTTTTTAACCCCTCTGGAGCCAGCCCCCTGGTGCTCTCTCTGGGTCTCTGTTTGAGTCTGGTCTCCAAGCAACAGGGTAAATCCATCACTCCTCATAGGGGGAGGGCTGCTGATAAGTAACTAATATTAGTACAATGTGCAGGCAGCAGGGTCCCCATTCTTTCTGAGATCCTGCTGTGAAGTAGCACAATTTCTCATCGGCTAATGCCATTGGAAATACGTATTTTCCAATGGCTTTACGTGACCCCTGTGTTTTGGTTGTTTGACCCCCACTGGGGTCGCGACCCACAGATTGAGAACTGCTGTACTAGAGTCTCTGTTTTCTTGCAGAATCTTTACTATTTATCCTTTCTCTTTTGCAGTCTTTGCCAATCTGATGGATGGAGAACTTGAGTTTCTTCAATTTTTATTTTTCTTGTTATTAGATATTAAGAACATTATTCTTGCCATTCATCTATTGATAGCTTGGATTTCATCCCTTACAAACTGTTTTGACCAGATTTTTCTTTTGGGAAATAGCTCTTAGTCATTAAAACTCAAGTAAGCAACATATATCAAAGGAAAGTTAAGTAGAAAAGTGAATAGAGCATAAGGCCTGGAGTCAATAAGACATATTTCTGAGTTTAAATCTGACCTCAGAAACTTACTAGCTGTGTGACCCTCTTAATCCTGTTTGCCTCAGTTTACTTACATGTAAAATGATCTGGAAAAGGAAATGGCAAACTACTCCAGTACTTTTACAGGTAAACCTTTTTTAAAAAGGGGTTAAGAAGAGTCTTTCTTGCTACTCATATATATTTATGTTGTCACCTCTCTTGTAAGTTATATATCCATTCACATTTTACTTTCTTATATGGTATGAAATGTTGCTTTTCACATGATTTCTGTCTTTAAACTTTCTAATTTTCACAGTAGTTTTTGGCAAATTTCAGGTCCTTAACTAGAGACTTTAGGTTAATCAAATACTGTGTCACAGCATGCATTTGCTTCTCATTTTTGTGAAATTAAAATATTCTGAAGCTCAACCCTCTATTTATTTTTAACTAGTAGCAAATCATTTTTTAATTATGACTGCTTTGTAGTATAAGCTGGGATCTAGATCAATAAGATCTCTTCATTTCTACTTTGTCGCTAATCAGTTCCCTTAAGAGTTTTGATCTTTTATTTGTCCAAATTAATTTCTTTATTATTTTTTCTAGCTCTATAAATGGATCCTTTTGTAGTATAATTGGCATGGCACAGTCGCTAGAGACTTGGACCCAGAGTTAGGAAAACCTGAGTTCAAATCCAGCCTCAGATGTTTGAGTAGAATTGAATTCCAATCTCCCAACTTCCTGATTCCCTTCCTGGAAGGAAATGAAACCATTTTTGAAGAAAGGTAAGAAAAAAACAACATAGAGATATTTATTCTGGCTTCTCTACTAGCCAAAAGGAGATAGCTTTACTAAAAGTGTGTTGGGATGGGACAGCCTCACACATGGACTTCCATTTCCTTTTCTGAAAAATTAGTGAAACTTGAAAAAATTCTCATTCTTAATATTTTGTGATGTCAAAGTTCTTCAAAATATGGAAGATTTGAATGTACTATCCAATCACAATAAATAGTAAAATAAATAAATAAAACTGGTTACAAATGAAGATAAAAAATGGACTTTTTATGTGGTAAAGTGTAGAAAGGTAAGCAGATTGAGTACCTAGGAACTTGTTTCATCTCTACCTGCTTACAGGTCTTAAAGTAGTACTTTGGGAAGGCAGAAAGATTTTGTCATTCTGTTCAGAGATACACTTTCTGATATATAGTTAAATAACCTCAGATTTCATCCCTCTGGAGTAGAAGATGAAAATCTTTTAAGAACTAGAATCCCAATGTAATGTAAATACTGCTTATTCAGGACTGGCATTTCAAAAGACACTTGCCCCACCAGCAGCAATGGCTATTCTATATTATCAGGGTTTCTGTCATTCATGTTGATTAAAGTTGATAAATATTGGAAGTCAGTTGGGGTAGATAGAAGGACACAAAAGAGAGAAAGATATATAACTCTATCTTTACTTGAAAAGGTCTGTATTACTTGGGAATAGAGGAAACACATTCTTACTTCCATACTTTTGCTTCTTCAGACTATAATCAGTTATTTCAAAGAGCAGGAGAGAAAGTGGGAGAAAGAGAATGGCAAAAAGTGGTCTAGTATGAGGCATCCAGAGGCAAAAAAGGCATTTGAAGAACAAATGTCACAGAGAGTAGCATTGAAAAATTAACCAGACAGTTAAATAGAAACAGAAACCCAAGACACAGAGATGCAGAGAATAGATATTTAGATACAGAGAAGTAGATAAGAGAGCAGAGAGAGACACACATAATAGGAGTTCCAGGAAAAAGTAGAGTTGAAGGCACAGAGACCCATGTAAAAGGCTACACAGTAAATTAGACAGATAGCCATAGGCAAAACATAGCATGAAAAGTCAGAGAGAAGAGAGTCATGGGAAGGAGAGAAATAGAGGAAGAAAGGGACAGACATATAGAGACAGAGAGACAGACAGCTATATGGGTTACTACATTGTGGTCATTTGATGGCAAAATTAGAGAAAATAGAGTATTGCAAAAGAATTTGCTGAGTATTCATGAATCCAAAACTCTGTTATCTTTGGACAAACCAGTGGAAAGCACTGATGACCCCACTCATATTGATAATGGAAAATGTCTGCCTTGACAATGAGTTCAAAGTGTTTATTATGCACCAGATGAAGGTTAAATTTGAAGTTAGGGTAGACAAAAATTCTTTTCATTGTACATATGAGTTAATTTTGTTTTATTTAGGATATATTCAAATCATTTTTGGTATCATGATCATATTAGCTGAAAAACAGGAAGATTAAGGACATTTTTTGATTGATCGACATTTTGGTTGATGACTTTTGATTTAAAAACAGGTTAATGCCCCATACCAGGTTTTTAAGCTTAAATGAGTGGTTCTTCAAAAGGGAACTAACAAAGAACAGTGAGTCCAGGAAAGGGAACTAAGATGGTGAAGAGATGTTAATTATGTAATATTGAAATTAGTTGCGGAACACATGTCATGTATAGTTCATGGGGGCTATGATAACTACCTTCAGATCTCTGAAAAGCTATTATAGTGAAGAAAAAGTAGACTTATTCAGCTTTGTCATAGAAGCAGGAACTAAGAGAAATGAGTGAAAATCATAGGGAAATAAAATTCAGCTAAATATAAAGAATTTAGTAATGTAAATATTATGAAAGTTCATTTAGAGAAGAGATAAATGAATGAATAAATGAATGAATGAAAAGAAATTTATTAAACACTAACAGTCAAGATTCTGTTCTAAGTACTTATTAACAAAAATAGAAAAGGTAAAGTATCCACACTCTCAAAGAAGTTATGTTCTGGGGCAGCTGGGTTGCTCAGTGGATTGAGAGCTAGCCCTAGAGACGGGAGATCCTAGGTTCAAATCTGACCTCAGACACTTCCCAGCTGTGTGACCCTGGGCAAGTCACTTGACCCCCATTGCCTAGCCCTTACCACTCTTCTGCCTTGGAGCCAATACACAGTATTGACTCCAAGATGGAAGGTAAGGGTTTAAAAAAAAAGAAGTTATGTTCTAACAGATAAAGTTTCTTCTATGAATAATGTGGAAAAGTTCAGTCTATAGGATGGAGTTATAGACAAGGTAGTTGAGGCAAAGAAAAGTTAAGTGACTTGCCCAAGGTCACACAGGTATTAAGTATCAGAGGTTATATTTGAACACAGGTTTCTTGACTCGAGGACCTGATTAAGTGGCACCTACTTCCTCAAGTATACTTGAATATTTAAGAGTTCTTATACCTGAGTTCTGAATGATTTATATTTGAATCTGTTCTTTGACACTCTCTAGATCTGAGTTATGATTAATAGTTTAGCACTATTGCTTTCAAATATATTTTGAATACTATGGTACATATCTGGAAATACAAGAAGTATATTATCAGTTATGTATAGAACTAAGTGCTATTTTTAAAAGACACTAATTCCCTTACAGGAAACAAGGTGACACTATGGAGAGATGGCTTGTCCTGGTGTCAGTAAGAACCCTCTTTTCTGAGTTCAAATCTGGTTTCAGACATTTATAAGATATGTAATCCTAGGCTAATAACTTAATCTTTTTTGTCTCAGTTTCCTCATCTCTTAAATGAGCTGAAGAGGGAAATGACAAACCCCTGCAGAATCTTTGCCAAGAAAACCCCAAATGAGGTTATGCAGAATTAGGCATGACTGAAACAATTGAACAACAATTCCCTTAACAGAGAACTACATTGGAGGTTAGATACCATTGGCATTACAAAATCATCCATCAGTTTTTATACCTATATAATCAAAACATGAAGCTCTCATCTAGAGGAAGGTGGTCACAAAATAATATAACATGATAAAGTTTAACATTAAGTCAATACATAAAGAATTATGTTTTTAATATGAGTATTCTATTCAAAAACAAATGTGGAAAGTGAGAGAAATCCACATCTCAGAAAAAGATGTTAGTGAGTTTCTGTAGCCCCTAAAATTCATTAGCCATGGGACCAAACTTTTGATGATGAAGCTTATTAAACTGGTTCTCCCAGAGGAGAGAGAAGTCTACACTGGGACTTTACTTGAAAATTTTTCCCTTAGTCAAGACCTAACCAAAATTTGTGAGTGAAAATAAAATGTCATCAAAAAGGCATTGAATTAAAACTTTGATGGAGAGATATTAATGCACATCTTCTTCAATTTGGAGGGTTTAGATTATGGTTTTGACACAGAACACCTTTGAGATTGGTAGAGTAAGCATCTCTGTCACCATTTTTGAGATCAGTCAACTCATACTGAGAAAAAAGAGATACTTTGCCCATAGCTGGTACATGTCATAGATGTGATCTGGACTTAGATCTTTTGAACTCTAAGGGCAAATTTATTTAAAATTTAATTCTACACAATATGAGCTGATTCTTCCATTTTTATGGAAAATTATTTTGATGTCATAATATTAACTAAATTGAGGGTTTAATTTCTGAGATATTTGGAGTTAACATGCAGTAGAGAGGGCAAAGTATATATGCTTATTGATAGGCCAAGTACATCTAGTAGCATTAGATTAAATGCTTTAAGATTTACCTATATGAAATGTTTTAAAGGTGAAATTGGTTCAAGTTGCTTGAGATATTAACCATTATCCCCTATCATAGTTTTATATACCATATATGACTTAGAAACATTTAGACCTACCCTAAGTACAAAGGAACCCACTCCCCTGTTAAGGTATTCTGTTGTTTTGGGATGTTTGACTAACAAGGAAGAAGATGGGGAGACTTATGGGAAAAGCAATGGTAGCTACAATTATGCATTGTGAATGTCCATATCTCTGGCATATGTGGATATAGGACTATTCCCATTGTAACAAGAGTTTGGTATTAGAACAGAGGTATCTTGGGGGATGGATAATCAAAAGGAAACAGAACAGATTTATCTTATTAAAGTTGTACTTGCCATGTTTCAGATCCTATTTTCAAATCTTTCTTGGATATGGCAAGCTGAAGAATATTAGTACCTACTTTATCTGAGTATAAGAAAAATGACTTCCCTGAGCTTCCTTATTTATAAAATGAAGAATTTGGAGAAATTATTTCTAAGGTTCCTTCCAGTGCTAATATTCTATGTTTAAAGTTTTTTTTTTTTTTTTTCTGTAAGGAAGTAAAAGAGGAAGATATTCTCCAACTCAACATTTTCTATTGTAAAATTCCTTTAGTAAGAATATATAGGAAAGGGGATTGGTGGAAGTTACATATAATGTCCTCAAATCCTTTAATCAATATAAGGGGAGATGAAATTTTAAGTGTAGGTCAGGTATTCTCTTTCTCTCTCCCTCCCTTTCTCTCTCTCCCTCTCCCTCCCTCCCTCTCTCTCTCTCTCTCTCTCTCTCTCTCTCTCTCTCTCTCTCTCTCTCTCTCTCTCTCTCTCTCTCTCTCTCTCTCTCTCTCTCTCTCTCTCTCTCTCTCCCCCTCTGTCTGTCTGTCTGACTGTCTCTGTCTCTCTTTCTGTGTTTCTGTCTAATGTATTTGTATTCCAATCACTTAGCACACTTCTCCCTTTTCCTCTTCCCTCCCATACCAGAGAAAGTGCTTGATAAATGCTTGTTGATGACTTATTGACTGTAACCTTTGATTCTCTATAGTTGATGAAGGTAGGGGTAGGGACAATGGGAAACTTGTGTGAAAATAAGTACTTCATAAGACTTATTGAGAAAGTGAGGAAATGTGTACTGGTTTGAGTATTTATCTTAAATTTAAGGTTTTAAAGGATTGGCAGTTTTCAAAGAATTTGGTTAAAAAGAAATGCTTAAAATTCTATAAGAGATGAAATATATAACTATAAGGGACATCAGAGGCCATATATCCCACCCTCCACATGTTATTGAAACTGACATGATTTTATCAGTGAAAATGATTAAAAAATTATTACATTTTACATAGTAACAACAATAATGTATCATGATCAACTGTGAATGATATTAACTATTATTAACAAGGAAAGGATCCAGGACAAGTCCAAGGATTTCATGATGAAAAGGGATATTTATTGCCACAGAAGAAACAGATGGAGTGTAAATCCAGATTGAAACATTCTATTCTTTACTTTATTTCCTCTGATTTTTTTTTTAGTGTAAGTGATATGTCATTTCACAAAGTGAAAAACAGGGAAATTTGTTTGATATGATAATATATGTGCAACCTATATCACATTATCTGTCTACTTATTTACTTGGGTGGAGTGGAACTATGGAAGAGAGGAGGAAAAATAATAAGACAGAAACTTTGGATATAGTTTAATGTGAAAATCTATTTCTCTTGAATAAGAATATTTATTTTTTATTAAAAATGTATAACAAATATGTATTATATTGTTGTGTATTTTATATATCATTACATATACATATGAAATAAAAATAAATGGTAAGTCAAAAAAGAAAAAGAATTGTTGATTTTAATATATTTACTTTTTGCTGCACCCTAAGGACCATGTAACCTTTCCAATGGACTTGCAATCAGAATCATCCATTTTGTTGCCTCTTCCAATAGAATTTGAGCTCCTTGTGAACCTTACATTTCTGTTTCTAGTCGAAACTTTTGGCTTAAATTGTCCCAAATATTATGACCTAAGCAAATGTCTTGTTAATTGATTAATTGCAGGTGAGAAAACTTGAGAGAGGTAAAGTACTTGTGTTTTACACAGGTACTAAAAATCAAAGGTGTTACTTGTACCTACCCTTATTCCATCATTGTTAAGAGCCAATGTTCTTTTTATTGAACCAAGACTGAAGTTGAGTAGGTTTGGGTTTATGAAGAAAGAAATTCTAAGGTAACAAAGAGAAATAAATCCAATGAGAAGGAAAGGAAGAGACTATATAAAGAAACTAATGCAAATACTTCATCAAGTGACTTGTATTTTAATTAGTTTCTGAAGAAGTGAAAAAAAATATTTGGATCAATTCTACAAGAATGGTATTATGAGAATCATAGCATATGATGGGTTGAGTCTGGAAAGAAAAGTTAAAAAAAGACAACAATTGTGACAGTTAAGAATAAAATGAGACTGAAAGAAGGAATAGTAGTACTTTCTTGTGGAAGGAACTATAGAAGTAAAAGAAAGCTGTTTAGCTTTTACTTTGCTTTTAATTTCTTAGTAATGGAGAAATGACTTTTGAACAGGAAAGGATCAGAAGAAAAATGACACACAGGGATTTAAAAGCTAAGATAAGTGGAAAAGAATAGTAGAGCACTTAAATGTCCTTAATGTGTTTCACCTTGACCAGATGAAATCCATTGAAAGATATGGTGGGGGGGAAGGGGTATTCTGCTGGCTGTGACTACTGAAACACCATCAATGATTTTGAAATGTTGTACAGGTGTCCTGCCCAGAGATGATACTTTTTCATATAGAAGGTTATCAAAGAAAGGAAAGGTTATGAGAGAATAAGTTAAGGCAGGCAAAGGAAGAAGAGGAGAGGGCAATGAACTGAATAAGATGCAGAAAAAAATTAAATGTGATTTGGTAGCTAAAATAATCATAAAATATGAATACTATGGGATATAATTGTACCATACAAATGATGAAAGAGACAGTTCAGATGAAGCTGGGGGAAATATATCATGAAATGACACAAAGTGAAATTAGTAGAACACAGAAAAAAGAAAGGAAGGAAGGAAAAGGAGAAAATTGAAATAAAATTGAAGGAATAAACTCTGTGCTGATTAATCTTTTGGTTCTTGGTTGAGAAGAATGTACCAAAAAAGCAAAGATTTGAAATGTATACAGAAAATTTGTGAAGATAACTTTGAGGAGTCTGGAAAGGGTCAGCAATTAAATTTAGGAAAGGAGTTTTTTGGAGGAATTTAAGCAGAAACTAAAGAACATTTTGAGGTAGAAGAGGTGATTGGCTCAATATAGAGAAAGAGACTAAGCAGCCTGAAGAGAGACACATGAAGATTGAAATATGGGTGCATAGGAATGGAATAAGAATCAGATTTGATGTGACCAGGAATTATTTAGTTAAATTCTGGGTACCACAGTATAGAAAGCTAAGAGTCCAGAATAGAGCAAACAAAGTGATGGTCTACAGACTATATTATAGCAGATTTGGCTGGTAGAATTGTGGATGTTTAACCTGAGGAAGGAACTATCTAGATGGGGTGTGAGAACTATATTTTATTACATGAAAGGCATGTCATGAGGTCTTTCCTTTATTTTCTTTGGTTTCAGAGGAAAGAGCCAAAAGTAGAAGTTTTGAGGAAGAGAACAATTGTAAGGAGTAAAACAGGCTTTATGTTGAGGGAAACACCTTCAAATAAGAGCTGTTCAAAAATGTAAGGGAATGCTTGAACAGAAAAGTCATCTCGATTACTGAATCTCTCCAGGAAGATCTTGGTAGACCATTATTCACATATATGGTGGTAGGGATTCTTTTTCAGGTATGAATTTAGCATAGTTGGCCACTAAGGTCCCTTCTCATTCTAGAATTCTGAGATAATGTGATATGAATACTCTTCAGACTATCCATCATTGTAGATGCTTTCAAAAAAAAAAAAAGCATCGTTGTCTGGAAGGTTTAATTTTGGGTTCATTACTTGGGGAATTTACTCTGACTAGGGGACCAAGGGCTAATATGGACAAATACAGAGTATTTCTCTCTCTATTTTTTTTTCTTCTAAGAGACTTAAATATTGTCTGAGCTGCTACTATATACTAAGTAGAGGAAACCTCAATTTTCTGCACAAAAAAGGGAGGTGGGGTATCAGACCA
This sequence comes from Monodelphis domestica, assembly GCF_027887165.1. Taxonomy (NCBI): domain Eukaryota; kingdom Metazoa; phylum Chordata; class Mammalia; order Didelphimorphia; family Didelphidae; genus Monodelphis; species Monodelphis domestica. Next base: position 689,993,874 of record NC_077227.1, on the reverse strand, counting down.
AAACACCCCCGTTTGATTTTATAGTTGAGAACATTCATTTCTCATGTAGTTTTGCCCCAAGGATGTCAATAACTAATATATCCCTGGGATGATCCCCATACTTACTTTACTTGAACTCTGGAAGAAAGCCAGAAGTTAAATGTTAAATAATGGGTTTTTATTTAGCAAAAAAAATGAATAGCTTTGTTTCCCTTTTAAGCAAAAGGCCAGAAGAAAGTGAACTTTCTTCAACTAGAGCTATCTTATCAGGTTATCTGAGGGCCACTGAAATTCATCCTGTAAGAGATGCCAAAGGACAAATTCCAAGATATAAAAATCCAGAATTTAATCAGGAGTTTTCTTTTTGTTGCTGGAAGAATATGTTTATTCTCTCCCTGCAGAGAAGTGTGGACTATTCAATATTTTGAAAGAGTTTGCCTTCCAGTGAGTTCATTGAATTGACAAGTGTATACTCCTGTCCAAACCCTCTTAAATAAACAAGTAGTTCCTAACAACTAGAGCCAACCACAAATATAATATGCTGCCTCAAGATTTAGCAGGTTTACCCTACAAACAAATATTTTATAATTGCTTATCCAATATTTAACATCCAATATTTAATAATTTCTAAATCAGAAATAATTTAGATTAAATGGCATTTAAAGTCTCTTCTATGTCTGAGTATGTGATTGTGATATCTTATATTCTAAGGTCTTTTAATATTCTTCTATATTATTTTCTTTGAGCTAAAATATATGCTCTTAAAAATCATTCTTCTCTGACAATCTTTGTTTTAATGTTCTATATTCTAAGATTTCTTGGCCTTAATATTCATGTTCTACTTTCTCATTGTATATGTTCTATATATTCTTTTAGTTCTGAAATAAAGTTACCCACTTTCAAAACAAATAAAAATGTATCATCTCTTCTAGATTTTTACCTTCAATATTTTGTGATCTTATTTCTGTATCTGTTCTTTAAGTGATTTCCTGAATTTCATTGCAACTAGTTAGTGTTAACACAAAAACTAGAACTCCATTTTAATATTTCATCTTCTAAATAATAAGACCTTATTAGTGTTTAGAAAAGTTATAAAGTATGTGAAATGATCAGATATTTTTTGAAGGCCATTTAAAATGAACTCAGTTTTCTTAGGAAATGTAATTCCTAAAATGGTTTCACAGATATTAGATTAAGATATTTCTGCTTTAAAATTGTAATTTAGGAGAAAATTAAGGTGAAATTCCTCACATTCCCTGAATTCCAAAATTCAGGGAGCATGAGTAGAAGATCTCAGCTAATTTGTGAAAATTATAGTAGATTGTGAAATGTTGAAAAAGGGAAAAATAATAGGGAATAGAAAAGTTTGGAATCTGATTATAAGATTCAAGCTTAGTCATCTCATTTAAAAACAAAACCAGACCAAAAAACATGCTTCTTTTCCAATGGTTTATGGTGAGTGATAAACAGAGTCCACCATGTGGCCATAAAAATATATCTTTAGTTCCAAAAAATACGAGTCATTCTGTCAGCTAAATGTAGTGATTTAAGCTTATAGGGTTTCTCCTTGAAAGAATTATGAGACCTAAGTAACCAATCATTCTAAATGATGTGCATTTGGAAATTATGAACTAAGGCCAACTGGCAATGGTATTTTAGTACAATTTAATCATGAATTTACCTATTTGAAGTTATTGTTTGGTTACATATTTCTTATAGCAGCTGGAGTGGCAGCATACTAATGGCAATAAAACTTCATTAAAGTGGCATTAAACTTCTGAGAGAAGACCATAAAACTAAACAGAGAGCCCGGAACCAAAACTCTCCTTCTTCTGGAACTAAGTCAACTTGGAGATAATAAAGACTTTGAAAAACCTCGACAAAGAGCCAAGAGGGTCCACTGAAAAACCTCAGAGCGTTAGAACAGGAAAACTCTGGCTCGCCAAGAAGACTAATGAGCGTATAAACCATAGGAAATTCTGAGATAAAGCTTTCTCGGAAACCTTAAAATAGCAAATGTGGATGTGAGTTTCATTAACATATGGACACTGAGGGGGAAAATACTGAGAAGTAAAATAATCTTTGGAAATAATTCTCTGAAAGATTTGCTCTGCACCAATAAGTCTCCAATTCTGGGGCTGCCATTTTATAAATAGTTTCTATGAGAAGTTTCTATGAGAGTTAAGCAAGGGAAACTGCACAGAACCCTGACCATAATTGTTATTAAGTTATTTTATGTCATATCCAACTCCTTCTGGCCCCTTTGTGTGTGTGTGTGTGTGTGTGTGTGTGTGTGAGTGAGTGTTTCTTGGAAAAAATACTAATGTGCTTTTAAGGCAAACCAGTTTAAGTGACTTGCCCAGGGTAACACAGCTAGTAATGTCCAAGGCTAGATTTTAATGCAGGAAGATGAATCTTCCTCACTCCAAACCGAACACTCTATTTATTGTACCACCTAGCTGCCCAGCCCACAGTTGACCTTCAATAAATATTTGGTGAATAGAAATGAATGAAAAAAATAATATATATATATACCTATATACATATACACAATCATGCATATACGAGGGTATTGCAATGATGGCTAAATTGAGATATAGGAGAAATTTAGATACTTTTATTCCAATATTAGTTGATTTAGATAATCTCTAAGGACTTTTCTTTTTCAAATCTTATTCTCTGATTAATACTAAAGATGATTAGCTACCCATTTTATCCTACAAATTTCAAGTGAGGAGAAACTAACTACTTTCAAATACAGTTTATTGAACATTTGGACAATCTAAATGCTACTAAGTTTTTGCTTATATTGAGCTAAAATCTGCTGCTATCTAATTTACATATGTTGCTTCTCATTCTGTTCTCTAGGCTAAAACTATTCTAATTTCTCTTGCACATGACAGCCCTTTAAATACTTGGAGTTAGTGATTATATCCTACAATTTATCCCTCTTAAACTATTACTTTTCCAGAAAATATTATCGGTTCCTTCCACCAATTCTCATTTGGAATTCTCTCAGTTCCTCTCACTATATTAATTTCTTTCTTTAAAGTATCTTAACAATATAACCTTTTTATAATGGCATTCCTAGAAATAAACATGGTATTATAGAAATGATGTGAGTAGGGTAGAGTATTTGAGTATTAATTCCCTGATTCAGAACATTATTCTTCCCTTTATTCTAGCAATCTTTTTGTTGGAAACAGACATAAGTATTGTGATTTTTATCGTAGAGTCAATATTCAATACCCTCTTACTGAGAGTATATATTGATATATAATATAATATGATAAACATATATTTATGTTGTAATTTTCATATCATATATAATAATTTTGTGATTACTAATCATTATTTAGTTGTAGGGAAGAAAGAAAGAAGTGTTGAGAATCACAGTGGCTGATAAATATTATAACAGTTACATGAATTTATTCAACAAGAATATATTAAGCATTTACCCTCAGCACGGTATTGTGATGCACATGAAAAGAAAGATGCAAAGTTTAATGAAGACATAATCACTGTCCTCACATTTCTGTTATGCAGTTGTGTTTAAAAATAACAACAACAACAGCATTTTCCTTACAATTACTTTGTAGGTAGTGTGAACAAATTTTTTCATATCCATTTAACAGGTGGGTAAACTGAGACATATAGTGGCGAAGTGTCCATAAGGAAGCTCAGCTTCCATGGAATAAATTAACAAATACTAAAGAGAAGGTGGTGAAATTGGTAAGTAGCTGAAAAATGAATAGGATTCAATTGTGTAGCTTATTATTTCAAATGATACTTTAAAGTTTACAATTGCCTTCCTTTCCAATCCACAACATTGTTAAAAAGGGAATAAAAGTTCTATCCCCTTTTTACATATGACATTCCATGTTTCATCTGAAGAAAACAATTGAAATTAGTATTGTGGGGGTAGGAAGAAAGTGATGGAAGCTGTTATCAAGTATTTGAAAGATGGCATGTAGAAGAATTAGAATTATTTTACTTGGTCCCATGCATCATAATTAGGAACATTTGGTGAAAATTGTACAGAGCCAGATTTAGGATTAATGTAAGGCTTAACTTCCTAATCAAGTTGTCCAAAAGCAGGATGGACTGCAATAAATGAATGAATGAATGAATAAAAAGAGTGTGTTATCCGTCACAAAGAGGTCCATTTAGAGCCTGGATGACCACTCCTCAAATATTTGGTAGAGTATTTTCTTTCAGGAACAAATTGTTCGGAATCGCTCTTGGCGTCCCATTCAACTCAAAGGATCTATGATTCTCCTAGGCTGTGTGAGATTAAATGAGTTGACCCTGATAGTACACCTGAAGCAAAGATCAGTACTCTGTCTGGAACCCAGGACTTCTGATTTCAATCCCAGGTTGCATTACCACTCCTTGTTGGGGAAAAAAATCCTTTACTGCATTCCAATGAGAATCATGTGATTCTGTTGCTGCATTTTTACAATTGGCAGATGTTGCCAGCATGGTTTATGGATGCAAAAAGTGAGAATTGATTGTACAGCAGAGAAAAAGTCAAGAAACTCTCCATTTGCTAACTGCCAGATTTACATTCAAATGGGAAACACAGTTCCTAGATTGTGGCTCTGTGCATAAAAAGAGAATGAAGGAAGATTCATTGTAACAAGCTACTGGTCTATCCAGAGAGCTTAAATGTTTCTAACTTGCCCATGATGTGAAGAGCACCTTGAGTATTCCAACACAATTATCCCAATGATAACTACAGATGAAAAGAAGTCAAATGCACAAAATTTATCTTCATGTATAGTTTTCTCCCTAGCAAAATGGCCACCATTTATCTTCCCTCCTTTGCCATTAGATTGATTAGTTAACGGGCTTCCCAAGCAAAATATCAGCTAGCTGACAAATGGCTTCCCGTGGCTTTTCTACGTGTGGAGAGGGAATATCAAATATCATGTCTTATAGTTTTAAATCACTATCTTCCTGGCCATGGGGATCCCTTGTGTAGCTGAAGAAGATCCCCTGGCAGTTTTAAAACAAAATGTTGGGGGTTTTTGGTTATTTCTTTTCCCTCCCTAGTTTTGAACCATTAAGGTTATGTTAGCTGTGTAACCACAGATAAGTCAAATCCATTCTTTGAGTCTGCATTATTTCATCTATCAAAAAGGGTGAAACAATGCCAATGTGTCACTTTGAGTGTGAGAGTAATACACAGGATGCTGACATTGAAATTAAGAGCTACTTTTAAATCCTGCCCCCGAGACTTAGTATATGACCACTGGCAATTAATTAAAACTGTCTGGGGTCTCAGTTTCCTCATCTGTAAAATGGAAACAGAAGTGGTTGTACTCAGGAGAGAGTCATACAAAATAAAATCACATGTACAGATCTCAATGAAAACATTAAAGGACTATGAAATTCAATCATGATTGTAATTGTTATCATTTTTATTATTAGCGGTGGTGGTGGTAGGTGGATAATGGATGAAATGAGTTCAAAGCCAGTCTCAGATACTTACTAGTTGTGTAACCCTATGCTAGTCACTTAACCTTTATCTGCCATAGTTTTCCAAACTATAAGAAATGGGACTATAGTAATACCTACTTCCCAGAATTACTGTGAGAAGAAAAGGAGATAATAACTGTAAAACACACTGAAAATACCAAACACTATGGAAATGTTATATTATTACTATTATTATTATTATATCAGTAGTGTTAAGTAGTATTACCTTCCTAATACATACAACTTAGGGTTTGACATCTGATTTTATTGGTATAAGTACTCTGGGCAATTCTCTCAACCAATGTGTGCCAGGCAACTCCTCAATAATAATAATAATGTTAGAGTTTCTTAGGTCATTGAGAGGTTAAGTGACTTGTCCAGAGTCACACAAATAGTACATGTTATTGTTGTTCAGCTGTTTCAGTTGTGTCTGACCCTCTGAGACCCCATTTGGACTTTTCTTGGCAGAGATCCTGGAGTGGTTTGTGATTTCCTCCTCCAGCTCATTTTACAGATGAGAAAATGAGGCAAATAGGGTTAAATGATTTGCCCAGGAACACACAACTAGTAAATATATAAGATTGGATATGAAGTTAGTTCTTCCTGATTCCATCTGGTGCTCTCTGTGCCACTTAGTTGCCCATAAGCTTAGCTCAAAAGCATGTCTCTATCTACTGAACTATGTGGATGTTATTGAACAATATGATACACTTTTTATGTCCCTCAACTTACAGATGAAGTAATTATCTGAAGAATAGCCAGCCTGTATGCTTCCCTGGTGACCTAGCAATAGCAAAAGAGAATAAGTTTTCTAAAGCAAAATCTCCCACACATTTCATGGACCTCTGAGACAGGGGAGGTGATAGGAGGCAGTACACAAAGTCCCACAAAACAGGTATGCCTGGGGGGGGGGGTTCCTGGGTAATTTACCTAAACAAAAGAAATGACAGACCAATGGAAATACAGGAAAACTAGAGAACCTCAAAGGATAGATAAAAAGAAAGCGTCAAAGAAATTCACCTTCCATTAAAAGTCTACTCCAAAGTCCAAGGAATGCAGACCCGGAGTCAAAGCATCCCAGGTTCAAATTTGGCCTCAAATTCTTATTAGATCTGCAACCATGGACAAATCACTAAATCTCTGTTTTCTCAACTGTAAAATGGGGCCAATAATAGTACCATCTTGCAAAGTTGTGAGGAACAAATGAGATAATATTTGTAAAATAGCACTTATAGTGCCTGGCACATAATAGGTACTATACTGATGCTTATCCCCCTCCCCCTCCTCAAGCATGGACTTCAAAAGCTGTATGTAAGGAATAAAATCTTGTACTAAACTAAAATTTCTACCTGCATTCCTAATGTATGTCTATACATCAGGCATCAAAACACCATCCTTGCACAAAGATTTAAGGAATAAAACACACTGCCACATGGAGATTTTTGTTGGTTTGTGGCTTAAGAATTCTAACTCTTGAGACATCATTGGCTAATTTTGATATTGTATAATAGTCTATTCTGAAGGCAAGTAGGTGACAGTGGAGAGAGTGCAGGGTTTGAAGTCAGGAAGATCAAGTCCAGCCTAGGGAAATTCCTGCCTATGTGATCTTGGGCAAGTCACTGGAGAAGTTTGCCACTAGACAAGGAAACAGCAAACCTCTCAAGTATCTTTGCTAAGAAAATCCCCCATCACAAAAAAAGGAACAAAGAGACACAAAGAGTTTGGCAGGATGGAAAATGACTGAATCATTCTATTCACCACCTTGGTCATTGTATTTTAGATGTACTCTGTATTCAAAGCCCTTCTTTAACTGTGGGGCTATGAATTAAATCCAATTAAGGAAGAAGGAAGGAAGATTATCCCTCCTTTGTTCTGGATTCTAGACCTTGGATTGCATTAAAAATCAAGTTGGGGGACAGCTTGGTTACTCAGTGGATTGAGAGCCAGGCCCAGAGATGGGAAGTTCTGGGTTCCAATTTGACCTCATATAATTCCTAGCGATGTGACCCTGGGCAAGTCACTTAACACCCATTGCCTAGACCTTGCCACTCTTTTGCCCTGGAACCAATACCTAGTATTGATTCCAAGACAGAAGGTAAGGGTTTAAAAAAAATCAAGTTAAACTAAAAAAAAAAAATTCCTAAATCCTGAGACTATAATTAAAACAGGAGAAAATGATCACTTCATTCACTGAATCACTGAATTTTAAGATCTAAGGAAGCTTCAGAAGCTGTCTATTCCAATCTAGGGGGTGCAGTGGATAGATTGTTTGGCTTGGATTCAAGAAGAGATGAGTTCAAATACAGCCCAAGACACTTGCTAGCTGTGTGACCCTGGACAAGCCACTTAACCTCTGTTCATCTCAATTTCCTCATCTATAAAATGGGGATCATAACATTATTTCCTTTCCAAAGTTCTAAGAGTCAAATGAGATAATTGTAAAATTATGAGCACTGTGCTTATCAAATAGTAAGCACTATGTAAATGTTTCTTATTATGAGTTATTATTATTTATGCTAAGATGGGAGTTTATTTCTTCAATGTTTTCTAAAATTTTGTTGGATTTTTGGTGAACGGAACAATGTATTGTGATATTTCTTATTTTGAAGTCTGAGGACTGGGGAACACAGAATCATAAATTTGATTTAAACTTCATCAAACATTTCCTCTAGAATATAACCAAAGAAAACAGCATTAGAACATGCCTGGCAAATGATAATCTATTCTTTGATTGAAAGCCCTTTTTGGAAAAGTTCCCTTTGGGGGTGGGTGGGTGGCTGGCTCAATGGATTAAGAGCTTGGCCCGGAGATGGAAGGTCCTGGGTTCAAATGTGACATTAGATACTTGCTAGCTGTGTGATCCTGGGCAAGTCACTTGACCTCCATTGCCTGGCCTGTACCACTCTTCTGCCTTAGAACCAATACACAGTATTGATTCTAAGATGGAAGGCAGAAGTTTTTTTTTTTAAGTTCATTCCTCCCTTCTTCCCTTTTTCCCTTTCTCCCTTTTTCCCTTTCTCCCTTTTCCCCTTTCTCTCTTTTTCCCTTTCTCCCTTTCTTTCTTTCTTTCTTTCTTTCTTTCTTTCTTTCTTTCTTTCTTTCTTTCTTTCTTTCTTTCTCTCTTTCTTTCTCTCTTTCTTTCTCTCTTTTTCCCTTTCTCTTTCCCTTTCTCCCTTTCTTTCTTTCTTTCTTTCTTTCTTTCTTTCTTTCTTTCTTTCTTTCTTTCTTTCTTTCTTTCTTTCTTTCTCTCTCTCTCTCTCTCTCTCTCTCTCTCTCTCTCTCTCTCTCTCTCTCTCTCTCTCTCTCTCTCTCTGTCTTTCTTTCTTTCCCATCCTCCTCTGGCTGCTGCTGTTTTTCTTCTTCCTTGTCCTAAAATTCCTTGTTTCTATTTTCATCTCAATGTTTCCCTTACTAAAAGACCAAGATAAGCTCGTGGATGGAATCTCACTACTGATCAACCCAGAAGAACAATGAATATACCTGATTGGCTTTACCCTCAGGCTCCCCTGTAGCAGGGACTACAGGTGTTCATCAGCATCACTAAAATGTTTCTTTTCTGCTTACCAGTACAGTGACCCACTCTAAGACTTTTTCTCCTGGGTGACATCCTATTGCTCTGTTATACCTGTGAAGCTCTAGTCTCCTTGAATAATGCTATGAGCGTTGTACAATTCTCCTTTGCTGTCTCGCCCCACTGCTGCCCCCACCCCCACCCAGGGACAAGAAAACAACCACTACTACCCCAAAAATATCTTTTGAGTTCTCAAATTTATAAGCTTATTCATATAGAAGCTATAACTTCCAAGGCTTTCAATAAGTGGATTAACATTGAGGTGAAGATCACTGAGAGGATGTGAGATGTAAGGGAGAGATCACTGAACAAGGATTCAGGAATCATGGCTCCTAGCCCTGACTCTGCCATTAACATGTTGTGCAACTGTAATCAACTTACTTGTTCTTTCTGGGAATATGGTAAAATGTAGTGTTCTAAAGGAAGTTTGAAAGAGGACATAAATAATCAGGACAGCACTGGTATTACTATGTTAAATTTAATATATACTTTAAAAAAGAAACAATCTATATGAGCTAGTGAGTCACAGTTGCATATAAAATCCTCTTTTTTTGTTTTTTGTATATGGAAACATTCATATTTGTTGTTCCTCGTGTTTATTATATATATATATATATACATATATATAAAATAAAATTTAGAGGAAAGGGAAGAAATAAGCTCCATTCTATGCTATATGATCTAATATTTTATTTTCTGAAGTCCCTCATAGTACATTTTAAATTCTAATAGTCTAAATTTTAAGAGTCTTCATAGACTGAATATTATGAAATTTATTAAAGATATTGTGTCTTTCAGGAATAACAGGGGTCTAATACCCCACATTTAGCATGAGGGCATCATTCTGTGGCTTAAGAGAGGCATAATAGACATCTTGAGCTTCTTCTTCCCTGCCTTTCTCTAAGAGATTTTAATTCCTAACAGGGCATTTGGGCTAGAAGCTTGACCATGGCGATCTCATTAGAGAGAGGGCATATGGCTTGATTTTAACTATCTCCTCTTTTATATATTTTTATTCTAGAGGCTGTAGTCTTTCAGATTCCAAAGGAATTCCTTCTTATTGTCCACTTATTGGGGGAAGAAAGACCTCAGTTTTAAATCTAAGGTTTGATGTCTTTCCCACCAAATGCCATCAGTTCCACAATGCATAAAGAGTAATTAGCAAAGAAACCATTTACCCAAGCTGAATAACAAGAAAACTGAAATTAGAGAAAATATACATAGGAGGCACTTAGGTGGCACAGTGGATAGAGTTCTGTTCCTGAAAGTAGGAAGACATCTTCCTGAATTAAAATCTTGCCTCAGATGCTTACTAGATGTGTCACCCTGAGCAAGTCATTTAATCTGGTTTTCCTTAGTTTCCTCATGTGTAAAATGAGTTGGAGAAGAAAATGGCAAACCATTCCAGTACCTTTGCCAAGAAAAACTCACATGGGATCAAGAAGTGTTGGAACAAATGAAATGGCTGAGCAAATATACTGAAGAATATATACCAAACAACACAGAGTGAAGGAACTCTCCTATTGGGAAGAATGTAACTCATAGCAACTGAGAAGGAGAGACTTAAATCGTACCCAAGGGGAAGTTCCCAGTCTCTCAGATAGCAAACAGAGTTTAGGAACATAATATAGACTGCCAACTCCTCTCATGTTGGCTTTTTCCCAGAATCTTTTCCTTTAGCATCTTGAAGTAGAGTTTGGCATCTTCCATCTTCTCTCTTGAAAACTGAAGCCATAAGTACCAGAAGTAATTGCAGACCCTAGAGAAACTGAAGAGATATGAATAGCTTTCTGAACCAGAATAGGATGAAATTTCTCCTCTACCTCTATTATATTCTGTACCTCACTCCTTCACTAAATCCTTGGTCATTGATATCCATGAATAAGGAAAAAAAATCCCATATCAATAAACTTTGGAGCTCAGGTTAAAAATAAATATCTGTGTTCTGAAATTGGATGACACCTTACACCATGTGTATTAGAAGTTTAGACATCAATGATAGGTTTCCATGGTACATAACATAAGACTTGGAGTCTTTCCAGGTATTCTTTAATCATAAAAGTTGTCACTTAATCTCCTTTAGAGTAAAGCCAAGTCTAGTTGAACTCTAGACATTCTACCAAATTACAGAATTTTTGTGAGTTGAAAGACACCTCAACAATTAGTTAAAACCTTATTAAGAAATAAATGTTCACTACAACATATGGAACATTGGTGATCCATTTCTTGATTCCCTAATTATAGGAGAATTAACCACTTCTCAAGACCTACTATTTACCTTTTAGAGAGTCTAATTGTTAGGATTTTTTATTTTTAATCTGGAAATTCTTTAAAATTTAAGATGAACAATAATCCATTGCTCATTGAAAAGTCCATAGAAAAAATACTGAGTCACCTTCTCTCTTATCTCCCTAAAGTGATGAAGGCACTATATATACTAGAATTTCTAAAATATGATGCTACCAATATTATGAGAAAAAAAAACAAAAAACTCAACATCATTTTAATTTGTAAGGTGTTCCTTAAATGTGTGTGTAAATATATATGATATATATGCTATCTGTATGACATATGTATGATATATTATACACACACACACACACACATATATATATATATATATATATATATATAGAGAGAGAGAGAGAGAGAGAGAGAGAGAGAGAGAAGAGATGCACAAAGCAAGCTAGATGGATAAAATGAAACTACTTTAACAGAAGGGAAGGCCCTGAAATTAGGAAGGGTTACAAAAGGCTTCCAGTTTAAGGTAGGATTTTAATTTGCACATAAAGAAAGCTAGAGAGATTAGTAGTTAGAGCAGAAAAAGGAAATAATTCTGAGCACACAGGATAGTTAGAGAAAATACCTGGAACTGAGAAGTAGAGTGTCTTGTTTATGGAAACAGCCAGGAGGTTAATGTCACTAGACTGAAGAATACATTTCAGACAGTAAATAGTAAGAAGAATGGAAAACTAGGGAAGGGCTAGTTATGAAGGCCTTTGAATGCTAAACAAAGGATTTTGTATTTGCTCCTGGAAGCAGTAGGAGGCCACTGGAGTTTTTTGAGACATGATCAGGCTTTCACTTTAGGGGCTGAATGGAGGATGCTTTGGATTGGAGATTGAAGATTAGTAGAAAAACTACTGAAAATATTGAATAATCCAGGCAAAATGAGGTGATTAGGTTCTAAAATAGAATTGTATCAGAGAAGCCATATTTGAGAAATTTCTCAAAGGTGAAATAGTCTTTAGCAACACATTGGAAAGGGTTGGAGAAAGATAGAGAGGAATCCAGGATTATTCCTAGGTAGTGAGCCTGAGTGTTGATCTTTATAATAATATAGAAGGTAGCTGTAGAGGAGAGGTCAGGGAGAAAGTGAATGAATTCCATTTTTTTTAAATAATACGATTTAGATGTCTACTGAACATTCAGTTCAAGATATCTGAACAGAGAGGCAGGATTGGAGATCAGCAGAGAGATTGGGGCAGGATAAATAGGTCTGAGAATCATCAGTGTAGAGATGGTAATGAAATCCATGGTAACTGATGAGATCACCAAGTAGTAGACAGGAGAAGAGAAGAGGGCTCAGGACAAAGTCCTGAGGGACACTGTTATTGTGAGTTATTCATAAAGATTCAAGGACAAAATTAAGAGCACATCTAGTTCAGTGAATTCTGGCATAACTCCAGAAATCTCTCTAGGGGAAAGTGTCATTAATGACTTTCAAGTAGACCTTCAGAAACTTAGAGAAGAGGTTTAAGGAATAAAACAACAAAATCACAAATATTTCAAGGATCCATAGTTAGATGGATATGGATATTCATTGCATCCACAGAGATAACAAGTCATGATTTGGCAGTTTGTTTTTTTTTGTAAATTATTGTGATTGAGGAATTTTTCATCTTGTGGAGGACTGTTTGATATAAGACTGATTGTAATCTTATCACTACTCTGATCCCCAGAAGTGTAATACATTCCTGAGTTTATACTTGAAAGCCTTCTATTTTAATGGTGGCTGACAAAATTTGTATCCATCTGGTACAGCAAGGATCATCTATACATCATGATTTAGTTAAATTTAACAAATAATTATTATATTAACTGTTTATTGTACTAAGTGTTGAGAGTACAAGGCAGATACAAAACAGCCCTTACCTTCAAGTATCTTATGCTCTATTGAATGATGACAAGTTAAAATAGTATACAAGAAAATACAAAACGAAAATCATATTTACAATTGTAAATTAATGTTATAGGTAAGATTGTATTGGGTCCAGCTTGAACTGGATCAACAGAACCATTTGTTAAATTGTCTGGGTGAACACTTATCCTGCAAAAAGCTGATAAATACAACAAATTGGGGATGGGGTTATTTTTTTTATGGTTGTCTAGATTTTTAAAAAAGTAGTGGTGAAAACCAGAATAATTGAATTTAAATATAAAATTTTATTCTGAATAGATTTGTTAATTTTTTTTCAGAGAGGTGAATGTTAAAAATTCATCAGCACACTTTTGGCTAGAGGGTAATTCAAGGTTTATTCAAAACAAAACAAAACATACTTTAGAGTTTTTAGAGATCTTAGCTCTGGTCCTACTGGGGACCTGGATTTTCTACTGATCTGTTACTCTTTTCTATGCTTCCTGATTTCATTTTCTTGATATTAGTACCTGGAAGATCAAATTAAGTGATCATATCTCCTCTCCAGTCTTTCCTCACTCTAGAATTCATTCTAATATTTTCCAACTCCCAACCATTTTGCCATTGCTTTTTTTTTCCTCTTTCCCTCTTACATCTTTTCAGTCTCCCATCCACACTCTCACCTAAGTGTTTACCCTAACCAAAGGAGTACCTACTGAACTCTGTACCCCAGTTTATTTCTCCCTCCACAGATATTATAAATGTGTACGTTCAGATGCTGGGCTGTAGGATGGGCTCAAACTGTTTATTGCCACTCATGCTATTTTCATGAGCATTTATCAACTGCAGTCTTTTTGAGAATAAGTAGACAAATGGGATTCACCAGCTGTCCTCCCACTATTCTTCTGTAAATATTAATCATTAATTTGACCATTTACATTCTCTAGACCACCAAGTCTTGCAATATGCTCTGCTATTAGAACCTCTAGACTTCTAGGCATTCTCATCTGCCCAGCAGCTGAACTGTCCTATAGGTGTTGTCTTTCCCACTTAAATGGAATTTCCTTAGATGTGGGAGCTAACTCACTTTTCCATTTATAGCCTCAGGACTTAGTAGAAGTGCTTTGCAAATTGTAAGTATTTAACAGATATTCCTTCAATCTTTCATTCATTCTCTGTGAAAGATAATGGAGATCATTAACTTTTCAGGCAAAATAGCCTGAGAGCTGTATTGGATAAATATCACAAATCTCCAATCTGTCTCAGAGATAACTCTACACAATTTTCTAACACTTTATCCAAGAGACTATTATACCCAGTGTGCTATACTAGAAACTAGGAACTTCTCCTTGGTAATATTTAGGTCTTTCTCTGGTGATATGAATTATCTTTTTCCCAATAGGAGAACTTCATCACTCTATATTTTCTTGTATATATTATCTTATCTTTTTATTGATTTTGATTCTACAAAATCAGAGAGGTCATATTTTGATGAACCAAATCACACAATCTAAGAGTAAGAATAATAATATTTATGATTTATAGATTTATTTAATGGATATGAAGCACTTTAGATATTAGTATATTTGGTCATCATAATGTAAATTTAAAATTTACATTATTTAAAATTTAAAAAATTTAAAAATTTAAAAAATTTATTTTTTTTAATTTAATTTAATTTAAAAATTTAAAATTTAAAAATTAATTTAAAAATTTATTTTATTTAAATTTAAAAATTTAAATTTAAAAATTAATATTTAATACTCCAAGTATTATATTTAATAATATTCATTAACATTTAACTTGAAGCAAAGGGAAAGTAAAAGGCTAGAGAAACCAAAAGAGCTCACCAGTCTTCCACATGGAACAGAAGGAACCCAGGACAGTGAAAACCAAAACTAAAATACCAACAATTGATGCACATACACGAAAGGGAAAAGGGAATTGTGGGAAACATAGTCCTGGGTACAACATTCTAATTAACAATTAAAATACTATAAAACATAGATAATGTTAACATATATTATTTCTAAGTCAATCTGTGGATCCTTATTTATGGTTTACTTGCCTCCATTTTAAATTAAATTTTCTAATTGAGTTTTATCTGAATCTCTCAGAAAAGCATCTACCAAATTGAACCTATAGCTGAGTGGTATGTGATTTAATATCAGAAAACTTTTAAACATCAGTACTGTACAAAAACCAAATTCACTGAATACTGGAAGTATTCAAGGAAAAAAGCAAGATAGCTAAGGGTTAGGGATATTCTAGAGGCACCTCAGGTTTCAGTTGGGTGATAGACTCCTTTTATCATTCCTGATCCTTTTGTTTTATTACCTACATAAAACCTCATTTTGTAGAGAATATGATATTTTCTCTAGAACAGAATATTATGAGGTCAGAGAACTGAATATGGAGATGCAGGAACTGGGTTTGGGCATGGATTCTGCTCTTCTCTGCTTATATGAGATCAAGAGAGTCATTGTAGCCCGTAAGGCTTTATCTGAAAAATTATGAGTTTTGACTATGTTCCCTTCTTCTCTAAATCCCCTATAAACCAGAGATATGCTCCAAATACTCATACACTAACCATATGTATTGGATGAGGATTCCAATTGCGTGCTTTGCTTTGTTTGCTATGAGAAATGTCTTACTTTTCTGAGGCATTAACATTTTTAATTTCCAATATAGGAATTGACCTCTGATTTTATTAGCCTTTTAAAACCCTTATCTTCTGTCTTAGAATCAATATTAAGTATCAATTCCAAGGTAAAAAGTCCAGAATGAGCTAGGCAATGGGGGCTAAGTGACTTGCGTAGGGTTATAGAGCTAGGAAATATCTTAGGCCTGATTTGAAACCAGCATATCTTATCTCCAGATCTCATTCTATACTTACTGAATCCTTTAGCTTCCCCTGATTTTTTTTTTTATTTTAAACATTATTTTATTTGGTCATTTCCAAACATTATTCACTGGAAACAAAGAACATTTTCTTTTCCTCCCCGCCCCCCCCCTCCCACCACCTTTCCCTCTCCCATAGCCTATGCACGATTCCACTGGTTATCACATGTGTTCTTGACTCGAACCCATTTCCCTGTTGTTGGTATTTGCATTAGCCCTGTTGTTGGTGTTTGCATTAGTGATTTTATTAAATTGAATAAAGATTTATTAAAAGTCTTCTATGTACAAAGGATTATGCTAGTTACCAGAAGGCAAGGCAGAAACTAAACAGTGCTATCTTTAAGGACCTTATATTCAATTTAATAATTTTCCACTCTGGATCCCATCAGACTAAAATCAGAAACTATCTTTTAACTTTCTTTGTATACCCAGTTCTTAGTAGTGCCTAGAACATAACGAATACTTAAAATTTTTTCACTGACTGATTCATTGACGAATACCAGTAGGTTTTTGGTTGGAGAAAAGCACTTCAAAGAGGGGGAAATCAGTGTACATTGCCTGGGTAGGGAAGGTACATTTAAAATATGTTTTCTTTTTTGTCTTGTGTATTCTTCAGGGGTGAGAGAGAGAGAGAGAGAGAGAGAGAGAGAGAGAGAGAGAGAGAGAGAGAGAAAGATAAAGAGGAACAGAGAATGATCATAATGATGACTTAAATGTTAGAAGATATAAGAATAATAATGATAATAACATTTACACAGCAATATATGTTTTGTGAAATATTTTACATATATTATTTCTTTGGATCATCACCACTCTATGAGGAAGGTGTTGTTTTTATCTCCTTTATACAGATGAAGAGATTAAGACCCAAAGTTATTAAATGGCTTGGCCAGAACCATACAGTGAGTAAGTGTCCAAGACATCTTCATGGATCCATGGATCATCTTCATTCAAGATCAGTATTCTATGCACTTAGCCCTCTTGTCCAACTCCTTTCTTAATAGTATTTTGCTTTACAATATATTCTACAAGTCTGCATCCATCCTCTACTTAAAAACCTTTGATGAGCAGCAGCCCCCTACACCTCCAGGCAGTTCATTTTACTTTGGAATGTGTGTCATTTTTAGAAATTTTTTTTCTACCAGTCACTAAGATAAGATCAAAATGGATACATTATCTAAACATAAAAGGAGATATCATAAGTAATTTAGAACAGGGAACATACTACCTCTTAGATTTATGGATAGAAAAGGAACTTATGAGTCAACAAGAGATGTAGAGCATTGTATAGTGCGAAATGGATAATTTTTAACACATTAAATTGAAAAGGTTTTGTACAAATAAAATAAATGCTGCCAAGATTAGAAAGAAAGCAGAAAATTTTATAGATAGCCCCTCAGTTAGTGATCAGACATTTAAAATATATTGTGAACTTTGTCAAACTTAAAAGAATAAGCGATCTCCCAATTGATAAAAGGGGAAAAGACATGAACAAATCATTCTTAAAAGAAAGAATCAAAGCCATATATGTAGATTATATGAAAAAATGCTCTGAATCACTACTGATTAAAGGAATGCCAACCAAAACAATTCTAAGATATAATCTATTACCCACCAAACTGGCTAAAATGACAAAAGGGAAATGTGACAAATGTTGGGAGGTTTATGGAAAAATGAGGACTCTAAAATACTTTTGGTGGAGTAGCTTAAATCTGTCTCTGAACCTTGAGCCTCATGTTTCTAGCTCTATCCTGGTTTTTATTCATACTATTAATAACAGAACATAGAAGTTGTACATAGCAGGTTTTTCCCAAAGTGATTACATTTATAATATCTATCTCAGATGAATATATCTTTTCACCTGGGAAGAAAAAAGGCATGATATTACTTGAGGAGAAGAGTGTGTGTGTGTGTGTGTGTGTGTGTGTGTGTGTTCTGTGTGTGCATGTGTGTGTTTGTGTGCACATGTGTACAACTCTTTCATTGCACTATGTGCTTTCTCAAATATTTAACCAGGAGAAAGCTAACCACTATAATGAGAGTATCGCTACTTCCTTGCTGGGGACACAGGGGACAAAAAGTCCATGAAATATTTTCTGAAAAGACAATGGTGATATCCTATAAATTCAAAGAAATGCTCTTGGAAACAAAGTGTTGATGTCCTCCAAATCATTCACATAAGGTAAAAAAAAAATAAATAAATAACTTCAATTGTCTCACCAATAGTTGCTAAAATATAAGCATAGTCTCAAGGCCTTCACTCTATTGATCCCCTCAATATGTGATATAGTTTGTCAGTTTCCTTCTGATGCTGAAAAATGTTCATTGATTTTAAAAAATTCCTATCGTGTGTCTATTTCTTAACATATAATTCTGTCAAACTATCAAACAGTGTAATAATACTTCTACGGTCTTAATTTTAGCCAGTCAGTTCAAGATGCTTTGGAGCACAAAGCTATCCTGCTTGTAAGGGCTTATTTTTCCCCCATTTAGGTAGCTTTTCCAACTTTGAAAATTGGCTACCTCACAGTTCCTAGTATGGCTCCTTTAGGAATGCTCAGAATAGCAGGAGAAAGCCTTTTCAGATTCTTTTCTTTCTAGACTTCTGTGAGACATCAATCTGTCCAACTGATCCATTGTACTTTTTGGGTTATGGGAATACATGGTTTGCATATCTGTGAGGGTTTTTAGCCAGGAAACCTCACTCTTCCTGATTTGCTGAATTTATTGTTAGGAAGGATGTGAAATCAGGGATATTAAAAAGGAGATAATGGAATCTCCCCCCACACACACCTCTAGATTGTCTACTTACTAAAGAAGGTTCTAAATACTAAAAACAAATGAAAATTTAGTTACTGGCATAGCCAACTAAAAGTGAAATGATTTGCCTCAGGCAGGAGTGAATTATCCATTGTTGGAAATCTTCTAAACTCAATGCTCACTTGTTCATTTAAAGCCAACTACTATTTAATCCAAAATTACTTCTCCATCCTCTTTCTACTATTCCTCTTCACATAGAGTTAATTAATTAAAAATTTATTCATAAAACTAATATTTAGAGAATTCAGGGATGGAAGAGCCAAGATGGCAGCTTAATAGACATGGAAGCTAGCCCTCTCTGACAATCCTTCCAAACAATCTTTAAAAAGTACTTCAAAATAACAAGAGTCAACAGCCAATAGCAAGGCAAAGTGAAGATGCATTCCTGTTGAACACAATTTGAAAGGTAGTCATAGAAAGTTGATTTTCGGAATAAGGGAAAACTGGAGGCAAAAGTACACACAGAAGAATGTTGGCCAACCACTTCCCAAACTACTGATCCAGGTTCCTCAACTGGGCATAAGTGAAATTCTGGATCTTGGGACTCGGGCTATATCAACAAAAGAGCTCCTCAGAATTGCCCCCTTGAAGTCACAAACATTGAAGTCACCAGTCAACAGTGAGACCCAGAAGTCCATAGCACTGCATCTTTTTAAGTATGCACTTCTCCAGTGAAGACCTAGTGTAAACCTCAAATTTCCTTAGACTTATAATTGTTGAAAATTTCACCATTGGGATATTTCATACTTGGAAAATTTCTTACTGATAGTCTATTGGAATGGGAACTCCATTGGCATGGGAGGTTCCTTCTCTTCCCTTCTTAAGATTACTTTAGGACAGAAACCCTTTGCTGAACAATGGAAAGGACTTTGACCTATGCTTGAGCATAGAACAGGAATTTCTTTGAGTCTTGATTGATTTAGAATTGATACAATGGAGATACTTGGAATAAATCTCCACCCTATTCAGTCCTAATAGGATTGAGTAAGGGCTGCAGCCTAGATCAAAATTTAATTATTCTAATCTCTACCATACTCAAGTTAACAGGATTTAGAAAGGGCTGTAGCAAAGGAGTATAGATTTAATCATTTGAAAATATGACCTTCAACAGACATGTGCAAAAGCCAGAAACCTCTGGGCGGTCCTGGGTTAAGCGAGAGCCTCCATTGACAGGGAAATTGATGAAGAGTGATTGGTAGATGTGAGGACTGAGGGGAGGCAACTTGGATGGTGTCCTTAAAGATAGGAGGGTCTGGAGACTGAGAGGGAGGATTGAGTTTTTGGTCGGTGTGGTTCCTGGGCTCTGAGGAAGCTTGCTCTGAAGGAAGCTGAAGGTGGGGGCCTCTGAGACTGTTTCTCCATTTTGGACACGTGAGTGAAAGGGACTGATCTCTTTTCTTTGCCCCAGCTATCTAAGGGCGTGGGCCTTTTGGCCCAGCCTAAACAGAAGGGGTATTTAAGCCCTATTCCCTTCTCTCCCCTTTCTCTCTCTATATATATCTCTAATTCCTTTCTTGCTCCTATTGTAATTAAACTCCAAAAAAGGCTGACGGCTGACTTGAGTTTTTCATTTAGGAATTACATAGCTGATTCCTTGGCGACCTTAAATTAATATATATCAGTCTTTTAAAGTGATTCCCTTGTAACACTAGCCCTAAGGCAATGTAGGGCAAAGTGCCAAGCCCCACAAGCCAGCATCAGAGGATACAGAATCAGTAGTTTTCTGAATTTCCAGTCTATAGGCAAAAAAAGGCTGAGAAAATGAGCAAACAGGAAAAGAAACACTTAACCTTTGAACATTTCTATGGAGACAAAGACAAAACAGAATCAACAGGGATGGTGAGATCCAAGCAACCATACGGAAACTTCAAAGAAAAATGTGAATTGGTCTCAAGTTCTGGTAGAACTCAAAAAGGGATTAAAAAATCAAATAACACAGGTGAAAGAAAAATAGAGAACAGAAATGAAAGTAAAACAAAAAGAAAAGAACAGTTTGAAAATAAAAATTGGTCAACTGGAAAAAGGAAGCACAATAATCTAATGAAGATATGAGTTTTTGTTTTTAACAGAATTGACATACTAGAAAAAGAGGCAAAAAGTCCAATGAAGAAAAGAGTATAATGAAAAGTAGACAGGACCAAATGGAAGAGGGGGAACAAATGGACATGGTATAAATTCAGCTGTTAAAAATTAGAATTGAGCAAATAGAAGTTAATGATTTCATAAGACATCAAGAAACAATAAAGCAAAATCAAAAGAATGAAAAAAGGGAAGAAAATATGAAATATCTCATTGGAAAAACAACTAAACAGGAAATATATATCCAGAATAGACAATTTAATAATTACTAGACTACCTAAAATTATGACCAAAAATAAATAAAAAATTAAAATCCCTAGACATGACATTTCAAAAAATTATATAAGAAAATTGCCCTTATATTTTTGAACAACATAGAAATTGAAAGAATCTGCAAATCACCTCTTGTAATAAATCTCCAAATGACAATTCCTGGGAATGTTAAAGTCAAGTTCAAGAGCTCCTAAGCCAAAGAGAAAATATTGAAAGCATCCAGAAGCAATTCAGATATCAAGGAGCCCAAGTCATGATTATACAGGATCTGGCAGCTTCCACATTGAAGAATCAAAAGGCTTGGAATATGATATTATGGAAGACAAAGGATCTGGTTTTATAACCAAGAATCATCCACCCATAAAAACTGACAATATTCTTTCAGGGGAAAGTATGGTCATCTAATAAATAGAAGAAGAGAGAATTTGGGAGGGGGTGATTAAAAGACCCAATAGAGAAGCAGGAGAGGAGTAAAAGGAGTGGTGGTGAGGAGAGTAATATAATGGAGGGGGAAGTAAGGGGATTGACTAAAGAAAAACACTAGTGTAGACCAAAAGAGTAAAATGAGAAAGGGTAGGACTGAAAGAGGAAATCAAGGTGGAGAGAAATACACATATAGTAATCATAATGGTGAATATAAATGGGATGAACTCACACATAAAAACAGAAGCAGATAGGAGAGTGGATTAAAAAAGAGAATTGGACTTCAAGCTGTTTAAAAGAAATGTACTGGAGGCAGGTAGACACACAGAGTAAAGGTAATAGGCTGGAGAAGAATCTATTGGGCTTCAATTGAGACATAAAAAGCAGTAGTGATTGTGATCTCAGAGAAGGCAAAAGAAAAAATAGACTTGATTAAAAAAATAAGGCAGGTAATTACATCTTGATAAGAGGTAGTATAGACAATGAAGAAATATCAGTAGTTAGCATATATGCATTAAATGGTATACCATCCAGATTTTAAGGGAAAAACTAAAGGATCTTAAAGAGGAAATAGATAGTAAAAGCATACCAGTTGGAGACTTCAACCTTCCCATTTCAGGACTAGATCAACCAAACTAAAAAATAAATAAGAAAGAAGTAAAGGAAGTGAATGAAATTGAATAAAAGTTAAATTTAGTAGATAATTGGAGAGAATTTACTAATAACTGGTTCTATGAAAAATATATATCCATATGAGTATCACTTAATTTGATTTAAAAAAGAAAGATAACCAAATTACCAGTATCAAAGACCAAAAGGGGTGATTTTACCTTTAATGTAGAGGAAATGCAGGCAGCTATTAGAAGCTATTTCATTCAATTATATGACAATACTGATAATCTAGGTGAAATGGATGAGAATTTTAAAAATATATAAATTGCCTAGATGAAGAAATAGAATATTTAAATAATCCCATCTCAGAATTTTAAAAAATCAATAAAGTCCCCAAGAAAAAATTCCAAGGGCTTTATGGATCCACAAGTGAATTCTGTTAAACATTTAAAGAACAAGTAATCCCAAAACTTTACAAAGTATTTGGCAAAAGAAGCAAAGAAGGAGTCATACCAAATTCTTCTAATGACACACATATGGAGGTGATACCTAAACCAAGAAAAAAAAACAAAGAAAGAAAATTACAAATTTCCTTAATAAAGATTGATGCAGAAATTTAAAACAAAACACTAATAAAGAGATTATAGCAATATGTCACAAGGATTATTCATTCTTACCAGGTGAGATTAATACCAGGAATGCAAGGTTGGTTTAATATTTGGCAAACCATCAACATGATTGACCATATCAATAATCAAGCCATCAGAAATCCCATGATTATCTTAATAGATACTGAAAAAGCCTTTGACAAGTGCAGCTCCTATTCCTATTAAAAACACCAGAAAGTACTAGAAATCATCTGCAATGGGGAGGTTAGAAACATTCCCAATAAGATAAGGATTGAAGCAAGGATACCCATTTATTATCACCATTATTTAATATTATACTACAAATGCTCACTTTTGTAATTAGAGAAAAAATTAAAAGAATTAAAATAGGAAATAAGGAAACTAAACTACCAATTTTTGTGGATGTGTGTGATTAAAAAAAAGAGTATGCTGTACTCAAATCATGCTATTTGTTTGGAGAGATACAACAATTAGTTAAGTGTCTTGCTAACATTGAGTTGGAAATATAAGTGGGAGCTACAGAACAAAGGAAAGTATGATACAAAACAGTTCTGATAAAGAATATCATGCAAAAATTAGGGGAAGATTAATTACATTGTGAAATATTAATATTACATTATTGTTTCAGATAGGAGAAAGGGATCTACTTATACAAAAATACTTATAGTTAATACTTTTATGTTGACAAAGACCTGGAAACTGGAGGAATATTCATCGATTGGGAAGTGGTCTAATGAGTCCTGATATTTGATTGTGATGGAATATTATTGTGCCATAAGAAATGAGAAACGATGATCAGAGAAAAATCAGGAGAGACATATTAAGTGATTCAAAGTGAAGTAAGCAGAATCAAGAGAATGTTGTACATAGTAACAGCAGTAAAATGGAATGATAGAATGTGAATGACAACTATTATCAGCAATGTAAGGATTCAGGCCAACCCATGATGAAAAAAGGTTATCCACTGTTATAGAAAGAATTGACTGAGTTTGAAGTATGCCATTTTTTAACATTATTTTATTTCATCATTCCCAAACATTATTCATTGGAGACAAAGATCATTTTCTTCTCCTGCCCCCCCCCCCAGCCGATGTGCGATTCCACTGGGTATCACATGTGTTCTTGATTCGAACCCATTTCCATGTTGTTGATATTTGTATTAGAGTGTTCACTTAGAGTCTCTCCTCAGACATGTTCCCTCAACCCCTGTAGTCAAGCAATTGCTTTTCCTCGGTGTTTTTACTCCCACAGTTTGTCCTCTGCTTGTGGATAATGTTTTTTCTCCTAGATCCCTGCAGATTGTTCAGGGACATTGCATTGTCCCTAATGGAGAAGTCCATTATGTTCGATTGTACCACAGCGTATCAGTCTCTGTGCATAATGATTTCCTGGTTCTGCTCCTCTCACTCTGCATCACTTCCTGGAGGTTGTTCCAGTCTCCATTGAATTCCTCCACTTTATTATTCCTTTTAGCACAATAGTATTCCATCACCAACATATACCACAATTTGTTCAGCCATTCCTCAATTGATGGGCATCCCCTCATTTTCCACTTTTGGGCCACCACAAAGAGTGTAGCTGTGAATATTCTTGTACAAGTCTTTTTCCTTATTATCTCTTTGGGGCACAAACCCAGCAGTGCTATGGCTGGATCAAAGGGCAGACAGTCTTTTATTGCCCTTTGGGCATAGTTCCAAATTGCCCTCCAGAATGGTTGGATCAATTCACAACTCCACCAGCAATGAATTAGTGTCCCTACTTTGCCACATCCCCTCCAGCATTCATTACTTTCCTTTGCTATCATGTTAGCCAATCTGCTAGGTGTGAGGTTATACCTCAGAGTTGTTTTGATTTGCATCTCTCTGATTATAAGAGATTTAGAACACTTTTTCATGTGCTTATTAATAGTTTTGATTTCTTTGGCTGAGAACTGCCTGTTCATGTCCCTTGCCCATTTATCAATTGAAGAATGGCTTGATTTTTTGTACAATTGATTTAGCTCTTTGTAAATTTGAGTAATTAAACCTTTGTCAGAGGTTTTTATGAAGATTGTTTCCCAATTTTTTGCTTCCCTTCTGGTTTTAGTTACATTGGTTTTGTTTGTACAAAAACTTTTTAATTTGATGTAGTCAAAATTATTTATTTTACATTTTGTGACTCTTTCTAAGTCTTGCTTGGTTAGTCTTTCCATTCCCAAAGGTCTGACATGTATACTATTCTATGTTTGCCTAATTTACTTATAGTTTCCTTCTTTATGTTCAAGTCATTCACCCATTTTGAATTTATCTTGGTGTAGGGTGTGAGGTGTTGATCCAAACCTAATCTCTCCCACACTGTCTTCCATATTTTCAGTAGTTGTTATTGAATAGTGGATTTTTGTCCCAAAAGCTGGGATCTTTGGGTTTATCATATACTGTCTTGCTGAGGTCACTTGCCCCAAGTCTATTTCACTGATCCTCCTTTCTGTCTCTTAGCCAGTACCAAATTGTTTTGATGACTGCTGCTTTGTAATATAGTTTAAGGTCTGGGAATACAAGGCCTCCATCATTTGTGTTTTTTTTTTCATTATTTCCCTGGATATCCTTGATCTTTTGTTCTTCCAAATGAACTTTGTTAAAGTTTTTTTCCAATTCAGTAAAAAATTTTTTTGATAGTTCAATGAGTATGGCACTAAATAAATGAATAAGTTTGGGTAGGATGGTCATTTTTTTGATATTAGCTCATCCTCCCCATGAGCCGTTAATGTTTTTCCAATTGTTTAGATCTACTTTTAATTGTGTGAAAAGTGTTTTGTAGTTGTGTTCATATAGTTCCTGTGTTTGTCTCGGGAGATAGATTCCTAAGTATTTTATTTTGTCTAAGGTGATTTTGAATGGGATTTCTCTTTCTAGTTCTTGCTGCTGAGCTGTGTTGGAAATATATAGAAATGCTGATGACTTATGTGGGTTTATTTTGTATCCTGCAACTTTGCTAAAGTTGTTGATTATTTCGACTAGCTTTTTGGTTGATTCTCTAGGATTCTTTAAGCAGACCATCATGTCATCTGCAAAGAGCGATAACTTGGTCTCCTCCTTGCCTATTTTGATGCCTTCAATTTCTTTTTCTTCTCTAATGGCTTCTGCTAGTGTTTCTAGTACAATGGCAAGTAATAGAGGTGATAATGGGCATCCTTGTTTCACTACTGATCTTATTGGGAATGTATCTAGTTTATCCCCATTGCAGATGATGTTTGCTGATGGTTTTAGATATATACTGTTTATTATTTTTAGGAACGACCCTTCTATTCCTATGCTTTCTAGTTTTTAATAGGAATGGGTGTTGTATTTTATCAAAGGCTTTTTCTGCGTCTATTGAAATAATCCTGTGATTTTTTGTTGGTTTTGCTTGTTGATATTATGTGGATGCTTTTCCTAATATTGAACCAGCCCTGCATCTCTGGTATAAATCCTACTTGATTATGGTGAAACACCCTTCTGATCACTTGCTGGAGTCTTTTTGCCAGTATCCTGTTTAAGATTTTTGCATCTATATTCATTAGGGAGATTGGCCTATAGTTTTCTTTCTCTGTTTTTGACCTGCCTGGCTTTGAAATCAGTACCATGTTTGTGTCATAAAAGGAATTTGGTAGAACTCCCTCTTTGCTTATTATGTCAAACAGTTTGTATAGTATTGGGATTAGCTGTTCTTTGAATGTTTGATAGAATTCACTTGTGAATCCATCAGGCCCTGGGGATTTTTTCTTATGGAGTTCTTTGATGGCCTGTTGGATCTCATTTAAAAAAAAAAAAAGCATTTTTTGCTTTATTCCCTCCATTAATTTTTTTCCCTAGCATAAGTTTTATGTGTCTTCTTTCTCAACTTGATGAACATAAAAATACATATTATTTTTAGCACAGTTACAACTTATATCATAATACCTGCCATCTTTGGAAAGGGCTAGGGCTGGGAGGGAAGGAGGGAACATGGATCATTAGAGCTTCACAAAATGATTATTGAAAATTGTGCCAACATGCAATGTGGAAAATAAATTTAGAAATAAATTGGTATTATGAAAAATATATGAGGACTATGCCAGTGTTTTG
Source organism: Monodelphis domestica (assembly GCF_027887165.1). Classification (NCBI taxonomy): domain Eukaryota; kingdom Metazoa; phylum Chordata; class Mammalia; order Didelphimorphia; family Didelphidae; genus Monodelphis; species Monodelphis domestica. The sequence goes on along the minus strand of NC_077227.1, from coordinate 689,966,886 downwards.
CAATAAAGAAAAATAAAGTTGAGGGAGAGCAATCAGAAGAAAGGAATATATGCTAACCATCACTATATGAAAAATAAAGTAGGAATCAATAGATAAAGATAGCCTCCTTATAGTGATTGAGAAAGTTACTAAAATCCTATATTTTGTTCCTCATGATATATTTATTTAAATAAAAAGTTGAAAACCTTTCTATCCATTATAATTTCTGCTTCTTGGGCTAAGTGACTGGTTAAATTGCTAAACCTCAGGGTCCTAATTTTCTCATTCTGAATATAGAGGTAATATTCCTTATTTTGTACATTTTATAATTACTGTGAAGATTAAATGCCATAAAGTTTAAATCAAGGAGGGAGTTTCCCTCTCCAATACAGCTGATATAATCAAAGATTATAGTCCCCAATGATGAAGTCTGAATGTTTGAATACTGTGAATGTATATTCTGTGTTCCTTTTATTAAATTATACTTCATTGTGTCAAGAAGGGAAAAACACATTCAGAAGACCAAATAAGCTAGCCACTTCTTTGGAATAAATAGCATGATAAATGTAAGCAGTTAAATTTTCAGTTCAAGAGTTGAATATATCAGGCTCAGGAATGCTTTATAGAGAGGGACCAATTTGCCTACATTGAAAAGCAGCCAGAAAGTAGTGTGAGACATAAATTTATGTTCCTAGGCTCTATCATCCATGTTATCAGACATCCTGGAGCAGCAGCAGATAATGTATACAGCTATTAAGAGACATGCATATGAGTTTAAACATGGATATATCAAAAGTCCCTCAGCTTCCCAGAGGAAGAAAGGAACTAAGCATTTATTCCGCATTTATTCATGTGTCAGACATGGTGCTAGGTGCTGTACAAATATTATTTCTTTAGCTCCTCACAGAAATCCTGGGGGGAAGATGCTCTTATTATCCCCATTTATAGATGATGAAATTCAGTCATTGGTGACTTAAGAGGGTAAGTTACTAGACCAGCATCAAACAGTTAATAAGTCATTGAATTCAGATTTGAACTCAAGTCTTCATGATTCTGGGTCCAAGGCTCTATATATACTCTACCACTTAGAAGAAGCTTCAATCAACATAACCCCCTACAGCAGTAAAGAGTGAGGGCAATGGACCTAAAAAGAGCAGAATAGAGTAATTCTGCTCTCTTGTCAACTAGTACAAACACTGGACATAAAGGGATCTGTATGAATATTCCTTGAAAAGAGAAGAGACTTCCAATCCTTACAGTACCAATATGTATTAGTCACTATTTGTTACACATGTGTTGGACATGACAATGGAACTCTCTCATCTCACTCTTCCCATGAACACTAAATTGAGTGTTTATGAGCAAGTGTGCCTCATACTTTTGGAGGATGAAGGTTTTGTACCAATACATCTTACTATTCCATCAAATTTAATTCCTTTATTAAGAAAATTATTTATAATTATAAATAATAATTTATTGACAGAAATAATTTATTAATGGGAAGCATACTGGTGGTGACTTGTCAGCCATATTAGTAACAATAGCCACTATGAGATTATCTCTAGACCCCAAAATATCAATCAGTTCTTTAGCAATCAAATCCATGAGTATCACTGTAAAGGATAATATACTATGTGAATGTCAGCTATTATTCTGGATCCTATGTATCTATGAGTCAGGTCAAAGTCATAGTTATGGATATTTAGCACTAAAAAAACCTCACAGGTCATTTAGTCTGTTGTCCTTATTTCACAATTGAGTAAGCTGAGGCTCAGAGAAATTTTGTAATTTTCTCAAAATCACAAAAATATTAAGGGATACAGATAAAATATAGATCTATGGCCTGAGATTTCAGAACCACAGCTATCTCCACAGCATGTGGTCTATATCTGATCACTACATAATGCCAGACATAGGGGTGGAGTCTATCATGGGGTCATTCTCAAGGATCATGTTGATCTGGCTTCAAATCCCACCTCTGACATGTGTTGCTTGTGTGACTAGAAAAGTCACTTAACTTCTTGGTTTTCCAGGGAGACCTTTATAAAGTTTCAAAACAGTTGCTGATATTAATTTATTCCTTACTAGAGGAGTCACATTGATTCCATAATGTCCAACACCACCAAAAAGGAAAATGATCACATTTGCCTCCTCAGCATCTATGTCACACAGTTAGACTATAGTCAAAACCTCAAACATCATGTTTGCAAAAGCCTCAGAGTTCTCATCTCTCACCTTGATTATTACAACAATTTACTAATTCATCTCCCTGGCTAGAATCTTTCACAACCCCGGTATATCCTATATACTGTCACCAAAATAATGTCCCCTATATATTAATATAGACTCTGCTCAATCTAACGGCCTCCTATTGTTCCTAATATCTAAACTCCTCTGTCTTGTAAAAGCTCTTCTCAAACTAGCACCAATATATTTCTCCAGTCTCATTGGGCAATTCTTCCCTTCCCATCCTTCATGATTCATCTGAAATGAATTTCTTTCTCTTCCTCACATTGGACATTTCAGCTCTCATCTCCATGTTGTTGCACCAGGTTTCTGTTGTGCCTGGAATATGTGGTATCCTCAACTTTGTTCCCTAGACTTCCTCTCCTTAAGAAGTAGTAGCTTAGGCATTGTCTATTTGATGAAACCTTTTCTTTAATTTTTACCTGCAAATCCCCTTTCTCTCAAATGATTCTATATATCACTACTTTATTTATCTTTCCCAACATTTTGATTTCCACTCCCACTCCTGCCCTTTCTTCTTTCACTATTTCCTTCTACACCAGTGTTTTGTTTTTAATCAGTCCCCCTAATTCCCACCCTTGCTTTGATTCCCTTCCCCCACTTTCTTATTCCCCTCTTATTTTTCTTTAGGATCTTTTTAAAATACCCCCCATCCTCTCCCTCACTTGTATTGCTTCCCACCCCACTGGTCCATTCCTTACCCTTCTACTTCTTTATAGGGTGTGAATCAGTTCTCTGCCCCAATGTATCTAATTGTTCTTCCCTCTTTGAGTCAATTTCAATGCACATAAGAATTAAGTATTTCCTGTTTCCAGCCTCTTTACCCTTCCAGTGTATAGGTTTTCTTCCCTACCCCCCACCATGTGCTTCTTTATGAAATATAAATTTACCCCATTTTTCTCTTTTCCCATTTCTCTTAGAATTAACCTTTTTTTTACCTCTAGTTATATCTATATCTATATAGATATTTATATCTATATTTAGATATAAATAGATATTTATATCTAAATCTATATCTATATCTTGGTATTTCACCCTTTACAGTTTGTCACTGTTTCCTCTAAGTATAATTATTCTAGTTACCCAGGTGGTAATAACAATTTTAAGGGTTACCAATATCCTCTTTTCTTATAGGGATACAAATCATTTTAACTTATTGGGTCCCTTAAAATTTTTTTCTTTCCCCTTTATTAATTACCTTTTGGTGATTTTCTTAACTTCTGTGTTTGGACATCACATTTTCTGTTTAAGTCCAGTCTTTTCTTTATGAATGCTTGAAAGTCTTCTATTTTATTAAATGACCATACTTTCCCCTGCTAGTAGTCTTGCTGGGTAGTTGATTCTTGGTTGTAGACCTAGTTAGTGCCCTTGCTTTCCAGAATATCATATTTCATGCCTTTTGGTCCTTCAATGTAGATGCAGCTAAAGCTTGTGTTATCCTTACTGTGGTGCCATGGTATCTGAATAACTTCATATCAGCTTGTAATATTTTTCCTTGGTCTAGAAGTTCTTGAATTTGACTCTTCAGAAGTAAATACAGAAGGTGATGTGTGGATTCTTTCAATCTCTGCTTCTTCTTGCTCAAGAATGTTGGGGCAGTTTTCTTGCATAATTTCCTATAGAATGATGTCTAGGCTTTTCCTTTTGTCATGCTCTTCTGGTAGTCCAATAATTCTTAAATTATCTCTCCTACTTCTGTTTTCCATGTCTGTCATTTTGTGAATGCAGTATTTCATATTTTCTTTGATATTTTCATTGTTTTGATTTTGTTTTATAGAGTCTTGCTGCCTTGTGAAGTCATTTGCTTCTTGTTGTTGGATTCTAGTTTTTAAAGACTGAAGTTCTTCCCTGGCATTTTGGTCATCTTTCTCCTTCTGATCTTTCATTTCCTGTGCCTCACTTTCAAGCTGGTTAATTTTTGCTTTCAAGACACTTTTTTTCTCATTTTAGTTCAAGTGTCTCTATTTCCAGATGACTTATCTTGCTTTTTAAGTTCTTTTCCCAGTTGTCTGCAGCCTCTCTTAATTGTTTTTTTTTTTTTTGAATTGTGTTTTTAGTTATTCCAAAGCCTGTGTCCAATTCTGGACTGGGGTTTCTGTGTGTTTGCTTGGATTTCCCTTGGTCTTCCTCTATTCCATTTGCTCTTTGTTCATTACTTGGATAGAAGCTGTCAATTATAATTTCTTTTTGCTTTTTCTGCTGTTTACTCATATTTTTCCCTTTTTCCACCCTTTAACTGTCTGTGATCTTGTTCCTTTGATTTTGCTGGATCTGTGGGTTTGGGCTATTCTGTCCTTATTGGGCTTCTTCTCTGCTGTGCTGATTGGTCAGTTTGAGCCCTGATGTCAGATCTTCCCCAGCTGGCAGCAGAAGCTAAAAAGGAGCTGGGCTTCCCACCTTGTTATTAAGGTATTCTTTAGTAACTGCAGCCTTCATCCTTGGAGTTTAGTCAGCAGGCTCTCAGTAGAGTCAGTAGGGGAGGGATGTTGGAACTTGAGCTTCCCTGCCTTTTGAAGGCTTCTTATCTGCCCTATTAATAAGATTAATCCAGGGCAAAGTTGATCATGCAGAGTTGGCTGTGCCCTGAGGCCAAAAACCTCAGGAAGGGCTTGGGGGCAAGATAGAGTGTCTTGGCTGCAATTTGGTTTCTTTCTCTGAGCTTCTCCTCAAGATGTCTCCCCATCACCTGTGTTCAACACCTTGAGCCTGGCATAGCTGTACCAGCAAGGTACTCCCTCTGGACTAACACCCTTGCCAACCTAGAAATTCCAGCCACCACTGGAGGCTCAGCACTGGAGATGCAAGAAGGGTCCTGGGACCTTCCTTCTTCCTTCCCTTTAAACCAATATGTTCGAGAGTTCAGACTTTTTGGGGGGAATACCTTTTAAGTTGAATCCATCAGGAGAGTTCCTTAGCTCTGTCCTGTTGTTAGATTTGGTTTTCATTCCCCTGGAAGCACTGTATTTTTAATCAGTGAGGAAGGGTTTTTAGAGGTCTGAACTTTCACTACCTCTATGCAACCATCTTGACTCCACCTCTACTACTTTATTTATATTTACATTTATTCACTTTATATTTAGATATGTAGCTGCTGGCTCTTTCCTTCAGAATAAAAGTTTCTTGAAAATAGCAATTGTTTTATTCTTGACTTTTCTAGTTAGTCCCAGAACCTAACACAGTTTTTGACACATAGTAGATGCTCAATAAATGGTAATTATTTCATTGATTGATTGATTTTCCTCTGCATTATGGGGGGCATCATACATATTTATTGGGACATTTTATTTTCTGGTAATTTTGATATTTATTTTGTATATTTATTTTTCTTAAAGATACAGTTAATATATTCTAGCAGATTTCAAAGGATTTTTTTTTTTTGCAGAAAGTCACGTGTTAACATTGTTACAGAGTCTTGAAAAATATACAAGTTTCACTGGGCCTCAGCAATAATAAGCTATTTGTTAAAATTTTTTTCTCTCTGCTGCATCGAATTTATCTCTCAACAACGGGGGAGAGGGATGTCACACTCTAAAGGCACACCAGATGCAAGAGAGGGAGAGATTAACAGAAGAGGTGTTGAATGTCATCGTTTATAAACTCACATGGAGGGCTGAGGTGATGCAGGAAGATGATTCTAATGAGAGACCATATTATCATTAAAGGAGCCCTTTGCCACAATACTGATGGAAGTTGGAGATCTTACTGTATCTTACTTCTCTGCTCTTTTCTTGTCTTCTTTAAATCAAGACACTCAAGCTGAAGGATATTTTTAGCTTTTTGACTGTGGGTGAGTGATAGAGTATGTAGGTGGCTTGGTGAGTCTGGAGGTGAACAAGAGAACAAACTTAATTGAGAGTGTTGATGGAATAGCCCTGTAAGGTTGCCTAAGAGCAGGAGATTGGCAGCAACATTGCAGGGACAAACAAGATCAGACTGGAATTCTCAGGGGCTATAATTCCACATCTAGTTGCTGTTAGACTATTAAGGAAAAAATAAAATGAAACAAAACATTGAATAACTAAGGTAAAAGTAAAGAGACCGAGAGATGACAAAATCCCCTAAATTTTATTCTTTATGACTCAGTTGTTGATTTTCTTGGAAATATATGATCAATAAGGTAGTCTAATATTCATGAGAAGTACTTCTAGGGATCCCATAAGAAACCTGCTAACATTTGACAAGAAACACCAGGAGGATATGACTCTTGTTAGAATGAACCAGGTTACTAATAAACAATAATAATGATAATAATAACAGATACTCAATCTAGCAAAGAACCTTATATAGCATATTAATGTTTAAACATATTAATTTATTCAAGTCTGACAGCATTTTAATTTTTTTTTTCCAAAGGAGTAAAGAGATCAGAGAGGTTAACAGATTTTTCCAAAGTCAACTCTCAAGAGAAAAAAAACAAACAAAAAAACCTGTTGCAATTGTAATGGAGGTGGGGGGGGGAAGAGAGTGAGGGAGAGACAGAGAGAGACAGAGAGGTTGAAACTGAGATGATCTGATTTGAAGTAAAGTGTCCTGTTCACTACAACTTTTATTCTTGGTTAATCCTTCTGGTTTCTAGAAATGTCAGCTAAAAGAATATGTTGATAAAGCTGTGCTATTTTCTCATGTTTTATGCTTACTGGTGGTCTTAGATAAGTGACTGACAATTTCCAGATTAAATGGGCTCTGTAAACTCTTCTGTGACAGCTAGGTGGCATAGTGGATCAAGCATTAGGCCTGGAGTCAAGAAGACTCATTTTGCTGAGTTCAAATCTGGCCTCAGATTCTTAATAGCTCTGTGATCATGAACAAGAACCCTCTTTACCTCAGTTTCTCATTTGTAAATTGAGCTGAAGAAGAAAGAAGCAAATTACTCCAACATCTTCACCAGAAAACCCGGAATGTGGTTATAAAGAGGCAGACACATTTGAATGCCAAAACAAATTCTTCCATAGTTCTAAATTTCTATATTCTATGAAATTCTCTAGATTTAAAATTCATTAATACGTTTAATAAATACATCATTAGTTCATCTCAAAAACATCCCTTTAAAATGCAAATCACATCCCATCAGCACTTTTATATAACGTGACTTGTTTTCTCATTGTTCTCCCTCAATAATCTTGCATCCAGATCTTATGACATGTGTACAAGTGGAACACATAGAGGTTCATAAATTATCCTCCACATTAGTATATGAGAAGCAAAATTCTTTATTGTTAATATGCTAAGTCTCTTCATGGTCACCATAGATCTTTCAGTGAGATAACCAAATATTTCTTGAGTAATAACTAATAAACAAGAAGCACTGTGATATACCCTTGAAAGTAAGAAAAAATACAAAAAATGGGGAAAAAGTCTCTAACCTTTCTTTTTAGTTTTTTACCTTTTATCTTAAAGTCAATACTTAGTTTTGTTTCCAAGACAGAAGAAACTTAAAAGCTAGGCAACTGAGTTTAAGTGACTTGCCCAGTATCCCACAACCAGGAAAAATCTGAGGCCACATTTGAACACAAGATTTCTCATCCCCATATCTGTCTTTCTATTGATTTAACCATCCAGCTGCTCCAAGAATCCATAGTCTTAATTAAATCAACCAATCAGCATTTATTATGTGCTGACTATATTTCATGGAAAGGCATAGATCTAGGATCTAAAGGAAATGGAGTGGTAGGAAAAGCTAGAATGTTTATTCAAATAAACATATACAAACATATACATAGTATATAGATATACATAGGGATAGGGATAGGTAAAGATTTATATAAATATAATACATATAGATATGTATATAGTTATATGTATATCAGTATCTATACGTATAGAAGCATGTATATACTTTTGAACTAGGTTTTGTGCAGATCATCAAAAATGGGGGCATTCATGTAGGAGAGAATAAGGGCCTGTTTTAGGGAGAAGACTTTCTGGGTGAACTTGCATTGTAGGTGAGAACAGTCTCTTTCCATTGGCTGCTTAGATATAAAACACTATCTTTAAAACATTCAATCTCTTTCCTGCTTTGGGCAAAGAAGGAAGGTCTTTTCCATCCACCTCCGAGACATTATATATTGAGCTCAGCATGAAGCATTTCATGGCCCTAAAAATATGTTTTGGGTTTTGGTTCATTTTTTTGTCCTTTTCAGTTCTGGGCACAGGTGGTAAGTGCCTGGACCCAAAACTCAAGCCATGATGACAATGGAGTCAAGATTCTAGTCAGGATATTACTGATATTCTAGATGGTTAGCTCTGAGAACCTTGAGGATGGGACATAAGTGCAATGAAAAGATACATAAAAAGATATTAAAGATGAGGAAAGGGTGGAATCCATTGAGAAGAAGAGCAGGAAAACTTCAAAATAACAACAAGGCCTTGAACATGGGAATTGACATCTTTCCCAAAAGGGAAGATTAAGAGGAAGTACAATAAATTTTATTTTGAAAATAATGAGTTTGAATATCCAGGAGAATGTTTAAAAGGACATTTCTTGCAGGCATATAATCCTATTGATATTAGGTGAGGGTAGCACTAAAAAGTTTGATTTTCCTAGAAAATTTTTGAATTCTGGGAGCAAATGATGCTGTTGAGAAAAATAATAGAGAAAAGAGAAAAGATCTTATCATAATAGGGAAGCTTAGAGTTGGGAATTCATTTTTAAAAGAGCCATTGATTGAGATAGAGATGGAAAATTACATATTTTAGAAGAGATTTTAAAGCTATATATATATATATATACATATATATATATATGGAAATATATATATATACACACTGCTCAGGGAGGTGTAGTATCTCTATTATGGAGGGCTTGCGGTGCCTCCCTAGGGCAGCTCTCCAGCCTCTGACCTTCACCTGATACCCAGCTCTCACTTGTGGCTCCCAGTAGCTTCTAGCATGCAGCAGCAGCCACACCCCAGGCAACAGCTTCAACAGGCCGGCTAAACCTTGTGAGGGTAGCCATTGGGTTGTCGTCGACCCTTGGTGAACCAGGACTTTGCTCACCCAGCATGTGAAGACTGCTTCAGTGGAACAGGCGGAACAGGCGGAAGAAACCAACAAGAAGGTTCAACGGCTGAGATGGCGATGCAGCAAAGCACTGTGTAGTGCTTAGGGCGTGTTGGAGCACAAAAGACAACACATCCATCCAATGCAGCTCAGGAAGTCTCTAGGTGTAATGACTTTTTGTGCCACTGGACCCAGGCTTCCAATGCTGAGAAAGTGGGATTGTCTCTGTGCATCGACTTTTCCACTTAAATCTTCACACACAAATGTCTTTGTGCACACTCATCTACATCATAGATGAAAGCGCATAAAAACAATCGTCATCCTCGGTTACCGAGAGACTACTACTAGCAAGGGAGAGAAGATGTAGGAATACGTGGTAAAGAATGACTAAAAAAGGAAAAAAGGAAAAGGGAAATCAAGACTGAAAAAGACAGCTGAATCTGAAAAGTGGAACCCATTGTTTAGATTGGAGAAAGCAGTTCCAGTAGACTGGTTGGAATGAAAATCTAATTGCAATAATTTCAAGAGGGATGGAGCAGTGAGGAAATGGAGATACCAAATGTAGTTTAATGTCCCCAAATGAGGAAATATAATGAGAAGTTTTTAGTATTATCTCATGGAATAAAAGGATTAGAGAAATTTTGATCACATGATTCTATATAGGAAAATATTGTTGGGAGGGAATCAGGGAAGGAGAAATTTGGAATGACTTCCATTAATTGAATGAAGGGAAATCAGAAGAAAGGAAGAATATTGACATTTCTCATTAAGTAATGTTTCTATTTTTGTAATTAATTTCATACATGAGCAAATTATCTTGATTGAACCTCAGCTCCCATATCTCTAAAATGGGAAGCTCTTGTGAAGGCTTTAAACTCTTCAGTTTCATCAGTATTATAACTGTATGATGAAAGATGGATGGGAGCTTAGAGTTCATCTAGTGCAACCCTCTCATTTTTCAAATGTGGAAACTGAGATTCTAAAAAAATTAAATGAGTTTTCCAAATTCCTAAGGGAGTAAAGAGTAGTGATGGGACTTGAGCCCATATCCTGTGATTCCTGTGCCAGGTATTCCATTATAAAACATTGTAAACTGTGTCTTATGTCCACTAAAGCATGTTGCTCCAAACCTTTATCAGGCATGATGGTATTGCCAATGAAAAGGAGTAGGTATAGGATTGTGTACCAAAAAGAGCTTTATGGAAATAGAGCTTTGCAGTCAGTGTTGAGAAGGTCTCTAAAGCTGCTATGGTGCCTCTAATGGGTGTATAAAGTGACAGGAAGCAGGCTTTGAAACTGTCTCTTCATTTCTCACTGCAAAAATCATTCATTTGATCTAATGGAATCTCAGACATTTTTAGACTGCATAGGAATTTTTGGCCCTCATAAAGCCCATCTGAGACTAATTCTTAATGCATTTATAAGCATTCTCTTCTTGCTGACATCATTTCTAGTGTTTTTAGCACCTTAAATGTTAGCAATGGAATGAATTCTAATTTTAGACTTAAATAGCCGTTTTCAAAGCACTCTTAAAAAATCTTGTAGTTAATATAGCAGAAATTTTTGAACATATGTTTAAATTAAACTATGTCCCTGGGATGAAATACCCTTAACAAGGCCTGGGAAGTTGGACTATGGTCTTCATCTGTTGGATAGGCAAAGCACTAATTACTTAAAGCAGATGCCATTAGAACTCTCCTCTAAGAAGGTCGAATACTGTGTGGCAATTAGATCTTCTCTGGGATATACAGAGCATCATTGCATACCCAGCTCTGCACTTAAGAACTCTGGGATCTATATCAAGCAGTAATGGGGAAACATATAACATTCTCTACATAAGGGCAGGAAAACCTGCATGCAAACCTCTCATCTGACACTTGCCAGTTGAATAGATATGGACAAAGCTCAACCTTTCCGATACTCATTTTTTTTCATTCATAATAGAGATAAAAACACATATGGCACTGAGAGCATGATGTTTACTAAGAGGCCTAAACCAATTAAAATATTGAAATGTCTCTGCAATTTTTAAAGCATGAAACAAAGGGTAGTTATTGTGATGCCAAGAATTCTTCTCTGAAACTCAGGTTCTTTTGCTAAAATGTGATTGCTGATAGCTGCCCTCTCTGTCTTGTGGACTGATAAATGAGCTTCAAATTCTTTTTTTAAGTACTGTACCAACTTTAGATTTTTGTTATCTTAGTAACTGGCATAGGTTCTCCAGCTCAGTATATGTTTGTGGGCGAGGATGACCTAAAGTCATCAAGGGTATTCCTGGGGAAAAAAAAAAAAGATTTGTAACTCAGCATTATTCTTCACCAAAGCCCTTTGGCTACTAAAAAGTACTCAACCACCTATATGGGGTGAGTCAGCAGCTACATCCTTGTTTTTGTTTGTTTTTGTTTTGTTTTTATTTATATTAGGGCAAGTGAATAGCATGAGAACATGAAAAAGGAAATATCTATTTTTGGTTTCAAATTCATATGTAATTATGGTTATAAAGAATGTACACAAAAAAGTAATTTATAGGGATAGTTGAATAATTCCTAGAGACAAGTTGAATATTATTAAAGACAGTATGGTAAAATGGAAATAGGAAATGTTAAGGCAACTTGGAGGCTATATCTACTAACTCTTGTATAGCTGTGTGACCATGTAGAAGCTTCCACAGATCTCTGACATACCATTTCCTTCTTTTACAAATCATGTTCATAATAGTACTATGAAGTCATTTATGACATGAAAAAGATTGCTACTTGTGTATTCCCCAATATTTTGATATCCTCTCCTAGTTCTGTCATTTCTTCCTTCACTATATCCTTTTAAACCAGTGGTTTGCTTTTAAACAGTCCTCCTAATCCCCACCCTTGATATGCTTCCCTTTATGTCCCCTCCCTTTTTGTTCCCTTCTTCTTCTTCTTCTTCTTCCTCTTCTTCCTCTTCTTCCTCTTCTTCCTCTTCCTCTTCTTCCTCTTCTTCCTCTTCTTCCTCTTCCTCTTCTTCTTCTTCTTCTTCTTCTTCTTCTTCTTCTTCTTCTTCTTCTTCTTCTTCTTCTTCTTCTTCTTCTTCTTCTTCTTCTTCTTCTTCCTCTTCTTCTTCCTCTTCTTCCTCTTCCTCTTCCTCTTCTTCTTCTTCTTCTTCCTCTTCCTCTTCCTCTTCCTCTTCCTCTTCCTCTTCCTCTTCTTCTTCTTCTTCTTCTTCTTCTTCTTCTTCTTCTTCTTCTTCTTCTTCTTCTTCTTCTTCTTCTTCTTCTTCTTCTGGGTCTCTTAAGTTCCCTCCCCCCTCTCTTTCCCTCCCTTTTTGTACTCCCCAGCCCACTCCTCCCCTTGGTTTTCCCTTCTCTCTTTCCCTGTAGGGTAAGATAGAATTTGATACCCCACTGGATCTAGATGCTCTTCCCTCTCAGAACTGATTTCACTGAGAGTAAGGTTTAAGTATTATCTATTAGCACTCTCTTCCTCTCCTCCTTATAATAGTATTCTTCCCCTCCCCTTCCCATGTGACTCTTAGTGTGATATAGATTATCCTATTTATCTTATTTCTTCAAGTTTCTCTTGGTGCCATCTTTGATTCCCCCCTCCCTTTTTCTTCTTTTGCATATCATCTTATACCACTCATTTCCCCAATCTCTTCCTGTGAATGATTCTTCTACTTACTATAATAGTTAATATAATTTTTGAGAGTTACAAATAACATTTTCCCATATATTAATATAAACAATTTGATCTTATTGAAGCCCTTAAAGAGGAAAGTTTAAATAAAATTTTTCCCTTTCCCCTCTCTTTCTTATTTCCCTTTTCTGTGACATAAAAAAGAGATCATGTATGTGAACCATCATGTGAATGGGAATTGCTTATATTTAAGGAGATTTACAATTAAATGATGAATAAAAATTGCTAAAAATAAAATCCTTATGTCATCACTTTTGTACTAGTATACAACATTCTTCCACAGACCCATGATCTCTTTCTGTGAGACTATTATGAATATATTTGACTTAATATAGCATATGGCAAATAATAGATAAAATGCTATAACATATGGCAAAGAAACCCTATGTGAGAATTAAGAATAACAGATGGACAGTCTGAAGGAGCCACTGATAACAAAAACAACAACAACAATAAAAGCACTGGAAAAAGGTCTATAGCAATTTGGATGGATTCTGTAAAAATTATTGACAGAAAGACATGTATGAATATCAGAAAATACTGGATTTGGAAGGGCTGAGATCTATACCAGTGCAAGGCCTAATATAATTATATCATTGATCCCTTACAATACTAAAATACAGAAAGAAAATGAAATGGATCATGTATTCTTTATATTCAGAATAATCCTGTGGAAAATAGGCCCTCCTTTGCATCTCTTTCCTCTGTCTGGTTTCAATTCTTCCCAGAGTAAATTCCTCACCTTTAAACTCATCAACAGGCTTTTAACTCAAGTATTGAATTACTGCAAATTTCTCAGTCTTCTCTCTGCTCTGATTGGAGGGTAAGAGGGTGGAGAGGCAACCTCCTTCCAGTGCTTCCCTTTATTGAGGACAGAAACTATTTTGGCTCACTCTATTCTGTGCTCTGATTTCAACTCACCAGGATCAAGATGCCCATGAGCTGGGTACCACTGGATCTCTCCCCATGTCTTCTGCTTCCTTTTATTTATTATGTCCTCAGCCTCCATCAAGCTTTAAGCTATTTTAGGGCAAGGAGTATCTTTCTTTTTTTTTTTTTAATTATAACTCCAGTACTAAGCATAATGCCTGGCACAGTGCTTAATGGATTGGAGAAAATAATTCATTTTTCAAACTATTCTCAAATATTTCCTTAAATGTTTATTATTTAGCTCAATGAACTTTTTATATATTTCAAGATTCTCTATTTTAGTCATGTGAATGAGCTCTTTCTCTTTCTCTGTCTCTCTCTCTGTCTCTTCCTGTCTATCTGTTTGTCTGTCTGTCTCTCAACAGAGCCTAAAACCTTTCTGGATTTCAGTGAATGATCTTCATGAGTTTTAACAAAATCAATGACAAATAGTAGTTAAAGTTTGATGCTTTAAAACTTGCAAATAATTTATTCTTGACAATTCATTTCAGTAGCTGTGGAATTTGTATACAAATATAATATAATCTATTTAAAACCTATGTAGGCCCTCATTATCTCACAATTAAAATATTACAAAAGCTTGTTAGTTGGGTCTCTCTTCTGTAAATTTCTCTCTATTTTAGTCTATCCGTCATTCAGTTTTTAAGGTAATCTTCCTACTATTGGAATATAAACACAGAAAAAACAACAACTGTGTGATCACATGGGTTGATGGAGATATGATTGGGGATGGAGACACTAAACAATTACCCTAGTGCAAATATCAATAAAATGGAACTAAATCTTGATCTATGACACATGTAAAACCCACTGGAATTGCATATCATCTATGGGAGGGGGGTACGGAGAGGGGAGGGAAAGAACATGAATCTTGTAACCATGGAAAAAGATTCTAAATTAACTAATTAAATAAAATTTTCCAAAAATCTAAAAAACAATTAAAGTGACCTTCCTAAAGAATTCTCACCTTGTCACCTCCATAATTATTAAAATCCAGTGTCTTTCTTTCAGATACAATGCCATATATAAAATCCCATATTTGTGATTGAAGCCATTTATAAACTGAATCCACCATCTTTGTAGTATTTTTATTCTTTTTGTCTTCCCCCACCACTTTGTGATTCATTGGCACTAGCCCTCTTAAATAGTCCTTAAATAGTATAATCGATGACTAGACTCAGAAAATTTTTACTGTTACAGAATTTTCTGTTTAGACAGGCTAGAGGAAACTACAAATCACTTAGACTAAGGGAGGAGATTCATTATTACACATGAGCATGCAAATCCAGAAGGGATCTTTCCTCAAAATTCTGGGCCCCTAGTTTTAGGAATCTGGCTATTTTATACACTTATTCAGGGCACATACAGATATGTGAGGTTACAAAATTGGAGACACATACAGATATGGGGGATTACATGATTGGATGGAAAAGGGGGAGCCTTCCTGCATCGTCTTATAGTATTTTTTCAAGAGGCTTCATCCTGCTGCAGCATTGTTCAAGGGGAGGAGAGGGGGAGGTGGCTCCAGGCTTGTATAGTACTTAGTATGGTACAGACAGTATAAATCCAGAACAACAATCAATCATGGATTTTTCATATCACAGCAGGGAAGTAACAGTGTCCTATGAAGTGGAACTATAAGATCTTCATGACTCTACAGAATACATCTAGCACCTGAAATGGGGGAGGGGGGGAAGAGAACAACAACATCAACAAAAAAAATATTTCAGACCCATTTCTTGGAGCTGGAGTAATATAAAAGGAAGGAAGGAAGGAAGGAAGGAAGGAAGGAAGGAAGGAAGGAAGGAAGGAAGGAAGGAAGGAAGGAAGGAAGGAAGGAAGGAAGGAAGGAAGGAAGGAAGGAAGGAAGGAAGGAAGAAAGAAAGAAAGAAAGAAAGAAAGAAAGAAAGAAAGAAAGAAAGAAAGAAAGAAAGAAAGAAAGAAAGAAAGAAAGAAAGAAAGAAAGAAAGAAAGAAAGAAAGAAAGAAAGAAATGGAAGAGAAAGAAAGAAATGGAAGAGAAAGAAAGAAATGGAAGAGAAAGAGAGAAAGAAAGAAAAAATAAAAGAAAGAATGAAAGAAAGAAAAAGACAGAAAGATGAAAGAAAGAAAAGACAGAAAGAAAGAAAGAAAGAAAGAAAGAAAGAAAGAAAGAAAGAAAGAAAGAAAGAAAGAAAGAAAGAAAGAAAGAAAGAAAGAAAGAAAGAAAGAAAGAAAGAAAGAAAGAAAGAAAGAAAAGAAAAGAAAAGAAAAGAAAGAAAAGAAAGAAAGAAAGAAAAGAAAAGAAAAGAAAAGAAAGAAAAGAAAGGAAGGAAGAAAGAGAAAGAGAGAAAGAGCTTGGGGAAGAAGAGTCTTTCCCTTCTCACTAGTTCAGCTCATATTTCCATGGATAGAAGATAGAAATTGGAAAAGTGAAAACAGAAAAAAAGAGGGTGGCAGAAAAGGACTGAGTAGCTCCATCACTCCAATTTTAAAGACTTAATCAGCCAAGAGAAGCTGGCTACTCCCACCCACATGAGAGCGGGCACAGTGGGTTTCTTGTTAGGCAAAATGGACATAGTCAAAAAAGCCCTCAAAGAGGTCTCAGGGAAAAGAAATAAACATGCTCAGAGAAACCTAGGATATATACACATTTATATTGAAGCATGTATATATTCATACACATGTGCATATGTCTACATATATGGATATTATTTGTGTTTATATATTAATTTGTTAGGCACACACATATATTCACACATAAAGGTATTTAAGTTAGCTAACATTTGAAATAGTTATAGATATTCTAGTATATGCATATGTGTACATTGTTGATTATACATTTATTTACATATATAAACTCACATGTGTGCATTGTGAAAATATGTGTATAAACATTATTCCCTGGAAGCCAGTATGATATTGATGATGCTTTTAGTCAGACAAGGTCTTAAGTGACTAAAACACATTCTATTATCTGGTATATATTAGGTGTCATTCCACCTTGGTATGCCAGAGCCTTTACTCCACTCTCTTGGCTTTTCATATGACAGTATTTGTTTTTGTGCTGTGAGTGGGTCATGAAAGAAGGAGGAAAGGTCTCTGGAAATTTGGATTTCAATTCATCGATCCATACATATTTATGTAGCCTTGAGTATCTGTCTGGCTTTAGACTAGGCAATGAGGATCAAAAGATGGGGGAAAATCTCCTGCCCTTAAGTCACTTAGATTTTCTCTGGGGAAACAGTAGTTTCCATGTATCCATAGAGATAACTGCAGAATATATACAGGGTAGAGGCCAGTTCAGAGATAGAGACAGTAGAAGGACTAAAGCTGGACAGATAAAGGAAAGTTTCATATATTTGGAGAGGCATCAATGGAAATCACTTAATTCAGTTTTATAGGATGCTAAAGATATAGAAAAGACAAATATGTGCATATGTGATATATGTGTATTTATGTATATATAAACATATAGATGTATAGAGTTATACATATATGTGCAAAAGAGAAAGCAGAGAGATGAAAGAGAATAGCAGAAAGAGGGAGAGAGGAAGAGAGAGAGAGGGGAGGAGAATATTGTATTATTCTAAATATTATTTTGTTCAATTACTTTACACTCTAATTCAATGCTGGTATACTTGTGTATCTTTCATTGTTCCGGGAAATCAATATCAATCACAATGAACATTCAGCTTATAGTCCATTTTATAGAATTTTTCCTGTGAAGCTGACTCTAGGGATGGAGGTGCTGTTGTTGCTGGTTTATGTGTGTGTGTGTGTGTGTGTGTGTGTGTGCGCGCGCGCGCGCACGCACATGTACATTGGGAGGTGATAATTAACCCATACAGACTAAAATATTAGCTAGTATTGTCACTGTTCATTAGTTAGATTGGTGTTTCACGGAATCAACATTATGAAAGGGTTTGTTTGTAATATATAAATAGTGTTATTTTGAAATGTTATTGAATGGATAGTGGCAGGGAGGTGGAGTCAAGATGGTGGCCTAGAAGGAGAAGAAGTTCAGACCTCTGAATACCCTTCCTTACTGATCACAAACTGAATGCTCCCAGGGGACTGGAGAACCCTCCTGCTGGACTTAATTCAAAAGGTACACCCCCTGAAAAGATGGAATTCCAGAACACTAGGATTTAAGGGGAAGATAGAAGGAAGGTGCCAGGACCCAACCCCCTTCCCACCTAAGGCGCTAAGACTCCAGCGGCAGGGGGAAATTCTGGGCAGGCAAAGGTGCTGGTCTGAAGGGTGTACCTTGCAAGCAGGGCTGTGCCAAGTTCAGAGGGTCCAACACAGACAGTGGGGAAGGAGCTAGAGAGGGAGCATAGACCTGGCAGTCTGGCCAGAGCTGTGGAGATCCTCCATATTTGATCCAGCCTTCCAGGAGGTTTTGGACTCAGAGCACACCCAACCCAACTAAGCTGAACTTAATCCCATCAAAAGTCTCCAGAACTCAGGGAAGCCCAGGCTCCACACCCATCCTTATTGACTGCTGGACTTTAATCCAATCAAAAGCCTCCAGAGTACATGGAAGCTCAAACCTGAAACAACCCTCCCCCAGAGACTACACCACAAGAGCTTCTGTTAAAGCTTCAAGAGGGGAGACTGACAGAATCCCCCAAAATGAAAAAAAAAATGAGAGGAACAAGAGAACAGATGAATACAGGGAGTAAAGAAAGGGTGAATATAAGCAAACGACAGAAAAAGAAAAAAGAAACTACAATAGACAGCTTCTATTCAGCAAATGGAACAGAGTGGGAGAGATCAGCAAATGATAAATCAGAAATCCCAGCGAATTGGATGCAGTCTGTGGAAGAACTCAAAACACAATTAAGAGAGGCTGAAGACAATTGGGAAAAGAACTTAAAAATTAAGGTGTCATCTGGAAACAGATTCAATTGAACTAAAACAAGAAAACAGTGTCTTGAAAGTCAAAATCAAACAGCTGGAAAATGAGGCAAAGGAGATGAAAGATGAGGCAAAGAAGGTGGAAGATGAGACAAAGGAGATGAAAGATGAGGCAAAGAAGGTGGAAGATGAGACAAAGGAGATGAAAGACGAGGTAAAGAGGATGAAAGATGACCTTCAAAGAAAATCAGACCAGAAGGAAAAAGAATGACCAAAAAGCCAGGGATGAAATCCAGTCTTTAAGAACCAGAATACAAAAAAAAAAAAAAATAGAATAAAGTGACCTCACAAGGCAATAGGACACCATAAAACAAAACCAAAAGAATGAAAAAAGTGGGGAAAATATGAAGCATTTCATTCACAAAACAGACGATTTAGAAAATTGTTTAAGAAGAGACAATTTAAGAATCATTGGTCTACCAGAAGACTATGGCAAAAGCAAAAACCTGGACATAATACTACAGGAAATTATTCAGGAAAACTGCCCCAACATCCTAGAACAAGAGGGAAAAGTAGAGATTGAAAGAATCCACAGATCACCTCCTGTATTTAATCCCCAACTGACAACAACCAGGATTATTATACCAAATTCAAGAACTATCAGACCAAAGAAAAGATATTGCAAACTGCCAAGAAGAAGTCATTCAGATATCACAGAAGCACAGTGAAAGTAACACAGGATCTGGCTGCATCCACACTGAAGGACCAAAAGGCATGGAATATGATATTCTGGAAAGCAAGGGAACTATGTCTACAACCAAGAATCAACTACCCAGAAAACTGACTATATTCTTACATGGGAAAGTATGGTCATTCAACACAATAGAAGAATTCCAAGTATTCGTAAAGAAAAGACCAGACCTGAACAGAAAATTTGATGTCCAAGCACAGAACTCAAAAGAATCATCGAAAATTAATTAAAAAAGAGGGGAAAAAGAAAAACAAAACAAAACAACAAAAAATTTTTTAAGAGACTCAATAAGTTAAAATGATATGTATCCCTATAAGAAAAGAGGTCATTGGTAACTCTTAAAATTGTTGCTATCACCTGGGCAGCTAGAAGAATTACACTTAGAGGGAACAGTGACAAACTGTATAGGATGAAAAGACAAGACATAAATATGGATATAGATATATTCATGCATAAATACATATATGTGTGTGTGTATATACATATATATATATATATATATATATACAACTAGAGGTAAAATAAAAGAGGTTAATACTAAAAGAAATGGGAAAAGAAACAAATGGGGGAAAATTTATGTCACAAAGAAGCTCATGGCAGGAGGGGGGTACACTGGATACACTAGAAGGGTAAAGAGGTTGGAGATAGGAAATACTCAACTCTCACCTGCTTTGAAACTGACCCAAAGAGGGAAGAACAATCTAATCCATTGGGGCAGAGAATAGATTTGTGCCCTATAGGGGAGTAGAAGGGTAACAAACAGACTGGTGGAGAGGGAAGCAGTACAAGTGTTATATTTATATTGGGAAAGGATGGGGAGGATAAGAAAAACAGAGAATAAAGGGAAGGTCTATAGCAGGGTATGGAGTTGTTGATGGTAGAGAGGGAATATTGCTCGGTGAAGCAAAGGAGAGAGATACCCCCTGCTGAGACGAAGCAGCAGGGGTCTGAAAAGGACTGTTTGTCCTGAATGACTGAACTGAAGTTCAGCTCCCTCTATTACCAGAAAAGATAGTCCACTTATCTGACTGCAAATTCAAATAATATAAAGTTTAATAACTAGTTGGGGTTGGAGTTTTTCCTCAGCTTCAGAGTTGAGGCCAGGCCCCAGAGGCTGGGGGAGGGTTTCTCCCACTCCTGTCTACTATGTATCAGTCCTGCTTTTTCTAATTCAGAATCTTAGCAGTTGACAGAAAGCAAACAAGAACAGTTCTAACTTTCAGAAGAGATTGGGCCTGAATCTTCGGACTGAACCAAGAAGAGGCACACCACACCAGACTGGGTTGAACAAGCTCCTCTCTCCTCCAACACCAGGAAGGAAGTCCAACCCAGCAGGAAGGAAGTGCTAGTCACAAGACCCAACTGCCACTCCCAGATGCCCCTTCCCCCATCAACTGTCAATCTTGTTTCCTTTCAACACAAGGGAGGGAAAGGGTGGGGAATATTTTAGAAAGACTACAGGGAAAATAAGGGGGGGGATAAGAAGGGAGGGGTTAGAAAGGGAAGTAAAATAAGGGTGGGAACTGGGGGGACTGATTATAAACATTGGTGTAGAAGGAAAGAGTGAAAGAAGAAAAGGTAGGACCAGTAGTAGAAATCAAAATCCTGGGAAATACACAGCTAGTAATTATAACTCTGAATGTGAAAGGAATGAACTCATCCATAAAATGCAAGCGAATAGTAGAGTGGATTAGAATCCAAAATCCTACCATATGCTGTTTACAAGAAACACACATGATGAAGATAGATAAGCATAGGGTGAAAGTAAGGGGATGGAGCCAAATCTACTGGGCATCAACTGATAAAAAGAAGGCAGGAATTGCAATCATGATATCCGACAAAGCCAAAGTAAAAATAAATCTAGTTAAAAGAGATAGGAAAGGCAATTACATCCTGATAAAAGGCAGTATAGACAATGAGGAAATACCTGCACTCAACATGTATGCACCAAATGGCATAGCATCCAAATTTCTAAAGGAGAAACTAGAGGAACTCAAGGATGAAATAGACAGAAAAACTATACTAGTGGGAGACCTGAATCTTCCTCTATCAGAACTAGATAAATCAAACCAAACAATAAATAATAAATAATTAAGAAAAGAGAATGAAAGCTTAGAAAAATTAGAGTTAGTAGACATGTGGAGGAAAATAAATAGGGACAAAAAGGAATATACCTTCTTTTCAGCAGCACATGGTACATTCACAAAAAATGACCATGTATTAGGGCATAAAAACATTGCAAATGAGTACAAAAGGGAAGAAATAATAAATTCAACCTTCTCAGATCATAATGAAATGAAAATAATAATTAGTAAGGGTACATGGAGAGGTAAATCAAAAATTAATTGGAAATTAAACAATATGACTCTCCAAAACTGGTTAGTTAAAGAACAAATCGTAGAAACAATAACTTCATGGAAGAAAATGACAATGATGAGACATCTTTTCAAAATCAATAGGATGCAGCCAAATCAGTACTCAGGGACAAATTTATATCTTTGAGTTCATATATTAACAAATTAAGAAGGGCAGAGAAAGCAAACAAATTAAAAATCTTCAGATGAAGACTAAATTAGAGATACTAAAAATCAAAGAACTATTGATTTAATAAATAAGACTAGAAGCTGGTACTTTGAAAAAACAAATAAAATAGACAAAGTACTAGTCAGTCTAATTTAAAAAAGGAAAGAAAAAAACCAAATTGACAGTATCCAAGATGAAAAGGGAGACCTCACCTCTAATGAAGAGGAAATTAAGGCAATCATTAAAAACTTCTATGCCCAATGTGGAAAGGAAACAAGACTGACAGTTGGTGGGGAAAGGGGCATCTGGGAGTGGCAGTTGGGTCTTGTGACTAGCACTTCCTTCCTGCCAGGTTGGACTTCCTTCCTGGTGTTGGAGGAGAGAGGAGCTTGTTCAACCCAGTCAGGTGTGGTGTACCTCTACTTTGTTCAGCCCGAAGACACAGGCTTTTGAAGGTTAGAACTGTTCTTGTTTGCTTTCTGCCTACTGCTAAGATTCTGAATTAGACAAAACAAGGACAGACATAGAGTAAACAGGAGTGGGAGAAACCCAAAGAAATTGAACAAGCCATCAAAAAACTCCCTAAAAAATCCCCAGGTCAAGATGGATTCACAAATGAATTCTATCAAACATTCAAAGAACAAATAATCCCAATATTATACAGATTATTTGACAGAATAAGCCAAGAACGAGTTCTACCAAATTCATTTTATGACACAGACATGGTACTGATCCCAAAGCCAGGCAGGTCAAAAATGGAGACAGAAAACTATAGACCAATCTCCCTAATGAATAAAGATGAAAAAATCTTAACTAGGATACTAGCAAAAAGACTCCAGCAACATATCACAAGGGTTATTCACTATGACCAGGTAGGATTCATACCAGGAATTGCGGAAAGAAGACAAGACTGACAGTTTGTGGGGGAAGGGCCCAACTGGGAGTGGCAGTTGGATCTTGTGACTAGCACTTCCTTCCTGCCAGGGGGATTTGCTGCCTGGTGTTGGAGGAGAGAGGAGCTTGTTCAGCCTGTCTGGAGTGGCAAGCTCTTCTTGGTTCAGCCCAAAGATTCAGGCCCATTCATCTCTGAAGGTCAGATCTTGTTGCTTTCTGTGTACTGCTAAGATTCTGAATTAAAACAACGAGAGTAGACAAGAGTGGGACAAACTCTCTGCCAGCCTCTGGGGCCTGGCCTCAGGTCTGAAACTGAGAAAAAACTCCAATCCCAACTAGTTATTAAACTTTATGTTATTTGAATTCGCGGTCAGATAAGTGGACTATCTTTTCTGATCATAGAGGGAGCTGAACTTCAGCTCAATCATTCCAGGACAAAGAGTCCTTATTGGACCCCTGTGGCTTCCTCTCAGCAAGGGGCATGTCCCTCCCTTGCCTCACCTAGCACTATTCCCTCTCTCTCCTTACCCCTATACAAACCTCCTATTATCCCCTTGTTTTCCAAATCCAATTTTCTTTCCCAATAAATATTACAGTATGCAAGAATGGTACAACATTAGGAAAACTATCCGCATAATTGACCATATTAACAAGAAAACTGACAAAAATCACATGATTATCTCATTAGATGCAGAAAAAGCCTTTGTTAAATACAACACCCATTCCTATTGAAAACACTAGAAAGATAGGAATAGAAGGGCCTTTCCTAAAAATAATAAACAGTATATATCTGAAACCATCAGCAAACATCATCTGCAATGGGGATAAACTAGAAGCCTTCCCAATAAGATCAGGAGTGAAAGAAGGATGCCATTATCACCCTTATTTAACATTTTACTAGAAACACTAGCAGTAGCAATTAGAGAAGGAAAAGAAATTGAAGGTATTAAAATTGGTAATGAGGAGGCCAAGTTATCAATCTTTGTGGATGATATGATGGTCTACTTAAAGAATCCTAGGGAATCAACCAAAAACCTAGTCGAAATAATCAACAACTTTAGCAAAGTTGCAGGATACAAAATAAACCCACATAAGTCCTCAGCATTTCTATACATCTCCAATCCATCTCAGCAGCAGGAATTAGAAAGAGAAATTCCATTTAAAATCACCCTAGACAATATAAAATACTTAGGAATCTATCTGCCGAGACAAACACAGGGACTATATGAACACAACTACAAAACACTCTCCACACAATTAAAACTAGATCTAAACAATTGGTAAAACATTGATTGCTCATGGGTGGGATGAGCTAACGTAATAAAAATGACAATCCTACCCAAATTAATTTACTTATTTAGTGCCATACTCATTGAATTACCAAAAAACTTCTTTACAGAATTAGAAAAAAAATAACAAAGTTCATTTGGAAAAACAAAAGATCAAGGATATTCAGGGAAATCATGAAAAAAAAAAACTGCAAAGGAAGGAGGACTTGCAGTCCCAGATCTCTAACTATACTATAAAGCAGTGGTTATCAAAACAATTTGGTACTGGCTAAGAGGCAGAAAGGAGGATCAGTGTAATAGACTTGGGGTAAATGACTTCAGCAGAACAGTCTATAATAAACCCAAAGATCCCAATTTTGGGGACCAAAACACATTTTTTGTTAAAAACTGCTGGGAAAATTGGAAGACAGTATGGGACAGATTAGGTTTGGATCAACATCTCACACCCTACACCAAGATAAACTCAGAATGGGTGAATGACCTGAATATAAAGAAGGAAACTATAAGCAAATCAGGCAAACACAGAATAGTATACTTAAGGAAAGACTTTAAAACCAAGCAAGAGCTAGAAAAAATCACAAAATGTAAAATCAATAATTTTGATTATATCAAATTAAAAAGTTTTTGTACAAATAAAACTAATGCATCCAAAATTAGAGGGGAAGCAACAAATTGGGAAACAATCTTCATTACAAAAACTTCTGACAAAGATCTAATTACTCCAATTTATAAAGAGTTAAACCAGTTGCACAAAAAATCAAGCCATTCTCCAATTGAAAAATGGGCAAGGGACATGAATAGGCAATTTTCAGTTAATGAAATCAAAACTATTAATAAACACATGAAAAGTGCTCTAAATATCTTATAATTAGAGAAAAGCAAATCAAAACAACTCTGAGGCATCACCTCACAATTGTAAAAAATAGACTCGAATACAGGAAACCCTCTTAATGGGGGGAATGTAAAAAAATATCATTATTTAAATTACAAAGTTTAAATTCCTTTTGAGAAGAATTTTAGGTAAAGATGCTACCTCTCTGAATCCAGAACTGAACTGTTGGAGAAGCCACCATGAAGAAGCCTCCAAACCACAAGTTGCACAAAATTGAACTTTGGGTGTGGTTGATTGAACATTTATTTGTATCTGTACTTTCATGCAAAAGGGGACTGCCCCCTAACTGGCTTTTTGTCAATGCATTCAGCAATTATTGGTTTTATTCTTTTGTTTCTCTTATCCTCAATTTATTGTAATCTCTAAATTGATTATGTTTTCATGATCCTTTGAAAAAAAATTAATTTTTTCAAATGATCAAACGGGGGTATGTAAAAAATAAACTCGAATACAGGACTACAATTCCCACGAGCCTTTGCTCCACTTCCCCAGAATGCCTTGTAATCTCACCTGGGCTGAGATCGAGAAGGTATTTAAGCTGATTCAAAGGCTTTTGAGGGGCTCTCACTCTTGGACTTCCATTTTGGGGCAGGCGTGGCTTTTTTTCATAATGTAGTTGAGGTTGTGTCTAGGCCTCTCTATGGCCTGGACACGTGCCAGATGCCTCAGTCTCCCAGTCTCCCCTAAATTTTAATCTTTACACAATCTAGCAGATTGGCTAACATGACAGCAAGGAAAGTAATGAATGTTGGAGGGGATGTTCAAAGTTGGGACATTAATGCATTGCTGATGGAGTTTTGAATTGATCCAACCATTCTGGAGGACAATTTGGAACTATGCCCAAAGGACTATAACAGACTGTCTGCCCTTTGATCCAGCCATAGCACTGCTGGGTCGCCAAAGAGATAATAAGGAAAAAGACATGTACAAAATTATTCATAGCTGTGCTCTTTGTGGTGGCCAAAAATCGGAAAATGAGGGAATGCTCTTCAGTTGGGGAATGGCTGAATAAATTGTGGTATATGTTGATGATGGAATAATATTGTGCTCAAAGGAATAATAAAGTAGAAGAATTTCATGGGGACTCGAACAACCTCCAGGAAGTGATGCAGAGTGAGTCGAGCAGAACCAGGAAAACATTGTACACAGATACTGATACACTGTTGTACAATCAAATGTAATGGACTTCTCCATTAGTGGCAATGCAATGACCCTGAACTATTCGGAGGAACCTACGAGAAAAACCACTATCCACATCCAGAGGAAACACTGTGGGAGTAAAGACACAAAAGAAAAACAGCTGCTTGAATACATGGGTTGAAGGCATCTTGTTGGGGATGTAGACTCTAAATGAACATCCTAGTGTAAACCACAACATGGAAATAAGTTCTGATCAAGAACACATATAATACCCAATATTGGCTGCAGGAAGAGTAAGTGGAGGGGAAGGAGCGAAATAATGTGATTATTGTAACTAAGGAATAATGTTCTAATTTGACTAAATAAACTTATTCACATGGGAAAAAAAAAGAAATGTTATTGAATGAAGAAATGGTATATTATGTATCCTTGTGTTAATTGGTTATGGCTGGTATGGATGTTATCTGCCACAAACATTTAAATTGTTCTAGAGCCTGGAAATGATCATAATTTACCCATTAGTACCCTTGGAAAAAAGAACAAATGATCCTCTATGGAAACATTATACAATTCAAAAGAGGAAATTTGCAGTTCAGTAAGTGTTAGATTAAGGATTTGCAAGTTTCTCATCCCCCTGCTGTGGTATTATAAACTCCCAGACTGAGTGGTAGTTCTTCTGTTCACCCCAGTTTTATAATGGACTCTAAGACATGACATTTTCAGCTTCAACATCTGTGAATCATAGTAATCTGTGAGGAAAATATAATCTTGGAAAGAGAGGAAATTTAATAATTGGACATTTAATTAATATTCAATATTAAATTCTCATATATATATACACACATCAAATCACATGAAAGCATTACAAAGAACCTCAGAGGGTATGATGTTAAAGCATAATACATAGAATTATAAGATTTATTGAACCTCAGGATATAAAATGTTAGAACGAAGCAAGTAGGGTATTAGAAAGTGTAAGGCATTGAATGATACAGTGTTAGAATGTCACATGTCACATGTATAATTAAAAAATCTATTACCCTTAGAAAGATTTCACGGGAGCCCATTGACTTCCTGTCCTTGCGTACTTCCTGTAGACAGGGGCAATTAGGAGGACATGTGGAGACTTCCACCTTCTTTTTGGCGCTGTTGGGGAGCATGGTGGTGGTGAGTGGGAATTTTGAAATGGCCAATCAGCCATGGGCATGTGGTCTTCATTTTGTATCCTCTTTATTCCTTGATTTCTAATGATCATTAATAAATCTCCTAAAATATAACATTTTATTATTAAGACAATTTTAATTTTTTCACGATGGAAACCACTAGTTGGTGAAGAACCTCTCAATTTTTTAAGATAACCTAGATAATTTTTTTAAGCCATGTTTCTCCTGCCAAGTCTTTTCACCCACCCCACCCATCCACACCCCTTCACAAACCCCGAGAGACCTCCTAATTCTCTTTAGAGTTGCTGCCCTTTTCTTTCTCTACTTTTCTCCTAGTTGCTTTCCCTACTGGCCAGGCAATTTTTAATCAGGTGACTCTTGGTGAAGAGGAGATAAGCTGCTTCTCTTGCCCATGGACTTTATCATGGCAGCTCCTCCTCCTGCTCCTCCTCCTGAATCCTCCTCCTGATCTCTGGCCCCAACCCCGACTGCTGGGCTTCTGGTAGGTGCAGATATGTCTTTGGAACTCAGAAACTTGGACAGAACTCCAGGCAACTGGTAAAAACTGTGGTGTATTTTCCTTAGGCAATGATTAGCCTCCTAACTCCATCTCCACATACCTGGGGAATCAAACTGTCCCCTAGCATTTTACCTCAGGGTGGGAAGGGAAGAAAGAAGTTACTCTTTCAAACAGGCAGTAAATTACAAGCATGGCATAATCTATGAAAGGACAGTACCTTGCCTATTTCAAACAGCTTCTACCATTCGTGAATGCAGTATTCCTTTCAAATATCTTACCTGAGATTCAGGGGAGAAATTCATCTCCCTACAACCCTTTGTCATTTGGGTCTGCCAAATCTCTAAGATCCATCCAGTTTGGGATTCCTCAAACCCAGTTTCTCCCTCACTATGGGAGATCCCAGGGAAGGAACTTTAAAGAAAGTGGAGGTGAAAATTTTAAACCTTTTCAGACTTCATTGTTTTATGAAAGTCTCTGTATTTCATTGTATTTTGCTGATTGTTTTGTTTACAATTTCATTTGGTTGTTTTAAGTTCATATATTAATATATTCAATACTATTCTGTTACACTGCATCATTTTAATCTACTGTGTTTTAACTATTATATATATTATGTTACTTTCCCCCTATAAATATATATGTACATATATATATTTATATATAGTAAAATACCATTAATAGCTTATTTTTTCCATTTTGCATTTGTTAATTGTTACATAGATGATGGATGGACACAAACTGGCTAAAAGCTTTTGAAGAATTTAATGAGCAAAGAATTTAAATTGTAATTTTAAGGGGTATTCAGAAATAATTTTAGATAACTAGTGGTTTCTGAATGGATAGTATTTTCTATTTATACTTATGTTATAAAGAATGTTGTATTAAAGTTAGAGAAGCAAAGAGATGTTCTTTCTGAGGTATTTCTCTGAAGCAAGAAGCTGAAAACAGAGCTCTTGCAAAACTCTTCAGTTTAATTTACCTCCAACAGCACAATCTAGATTTCTTGATGAGGTTATATACCCAAATAAGTTTTACTTGGTTTAAAAATATGTTTGCCAATGTTGAAAGATTTGCTACATCTATAAAAACTGTTACAAATATCCATTACTTCAGAGGGTTTTTTATGTCATAAAGCAACTAATATGAAATATGATAGTAGGTTTGTTTGCTATTGTAATTAACTGGGTTATTATGAATTTTGGGGACTTTGGTACTTCTTTGAACGTGCATTACATGTTGTACTATTGTTCTTTATAAAAACTGATATTTTGTAAATAGTGGATTGTGGTCAAGTTTGAAAAGGAAATGGATCTCATCTTTGGGGTGAGAAACCTTAGTACTATTCCTTTCCTTAGGTGACACAGTGTGTCAATGATTATAAGCTATATATTTTTTTTATTTTTAAAACTTTTTTATTGTTTTTCCTTACATGTGCAATATAGTATTTCAATTTTATTTTTTCTCTCCTCTTTATATTTGAAGCACATCACCCATATTGAGAAGATTTTCTTTATTTTTTTTATTTTGCAGTAATATAAGTTTAAAATACATATTTGCTATAATATTATTGCATACCTAAAAAGTTTTAGATTATGGAAACTTGCCATTTATTGATAAAAATTATGGGACTTTGCTTAATGATTCTGTCTGATTCCAAGTGAAGGGAACACAAAAAGAACCATTGCACAATGCCAAAGAAGCCCAAAGCTATTTGCATAGTGCCAAACAAGCACAAGATCAAAGAAATCAAACCAGTTCTATGTGGGTTGATGACATCCTGCACAAAGAGCACAAGGACTTGATCATGTGTGAGACTCAAGGTTGCAGCTGTTTAACATGTGTTAAATACAGGCCTTTCTTGTAACACACACTCTATATCAAATACAGAACATCAATTGTTCTCACTCCAGTGTCTCTGAGAAAAAATATGTAAAATCAGACCAAGTAATGCTGTTTCCCATTTGCTGCAAAAATCTAGTACTTTTTCCTCTCTTATATTATAGCAACTTCCTGTAGTCTTGGCTACAAATGGGTAAATGAAATATTACTGCATTTGCCCTACAGATTTGTGGTATAAAAATTACTTTAATTAGACCCTGATTCAAGGACCTCCTATAAGTTTATTTTCCTTTACTTAGAACTTTTCACATAAGACTTTGATATTTCATCCAGAAGTTATCTTTTCTCTTTTATTTGGATTTTTTGATATTTTTTTAATTTCTCTTGCCAATTGATTCATACACCTCATAACTCAGCCATGCATCCCTAAGTGATTCCTGTATTTTTTAACACTCTCTTCAGGGGGAAGGTATTATTATTCTAAAAAGCAAAGTTTAAATTCTTCTGAGAGTAATTTTAGGATTAGAAACATGCTACCTCTCTGAATTCAGAAAGTGAGTTGTTTGGATTAGACACTATGAAGATGCTTTCACAGACCACACACTGCACCAGAAGATCCAGAGGGAACTTTGGGTTGTGGTGATTTGAACTGTGTGGGGTTGAATGCATTTCTTTTGTATGTATACTCTTATGCCGAATGGGGTCTGCCCCCTAACTGGCTTTTTTGTCAATGTGCCTAGCAGTCATTGGTTTTGTTATCTTTTTTTCTTATCCTCAATTTATTATAATTTCAAAATTGGTTATGTTTACAAGATCCATTGGAAAGACTAGTCTTCCACAGAACTCAGGGGGGAATGAGGGAACTCAGGGGGAATAATTGAAAATCTGTTACCTTAAAAAATAACTACATTTCTTGGGAGCCCACTAACTTCCTGTCATTATATACTTCCTGTAGACTGGGGATATTAAGTGGGGACATAGAGGATCCTGTCCTCTTTTTGGCCCTGTTGGGGAGCATGGATGTGGTAAGTGGAGATTTTGAAATGGCTTATCAACCAGGGGCACTTGGTCTTTATTTTGTATCCTCTTTATTCCTTGATTTCTAATGATCATTAATAAATCTCTTAAAATATAATATTTTATTATTAAGATTTAATTTTAATTTTTACCCACAGCCTTGTAAAATTAAATGAGAAGGAAGGTATCTTCTAGTCTTTTCCTCCTGCTTTATATTGATAAGGATAGGAGAACCTAGAGAAGGGAATGATATGCACCAAACTTGTTGGTAACATAATACTAACCAAAAAAATTTGATTTTCATAGGACTGAATATACTTGACAGAAGTGCTCAGTCTCAAATCTAGATCTCCTTACTTCACTTCAATCAAACTAGTATGTTTGCTATATGATATTCAGTCTCCCTGGATTAACACACACAAAAAAAGACCAAAACAAAACAGTCAACTTCTGTGGTTATAAATTTCAAAATATGTCAAAACATTCAGGAGAGCAGAACTTTCTTATCACTCTCTGCAGACTCTTACTCTCAGCATGGTAGGAGAAAAGTATTGTTACAGAAACATTTCTTATTACACATTAGAGTTTCTTTCATTTTATTTTTAAAAGACTATGGGAATACAACTCACCTCTTTCTTTTTCTTTCCTTACATTCTCTTTCTCTCTCTGCCTCTTTTCTTTCTTTCTTCCTTCCTTTCTCTTTTCTTTCTTTCTTCCTTCCTTTGTTTCTTTGTTTGTTTCTTTGTTTGTTTCTTTGTTTCTTTGTTTCTTTCTTTCTTTCTTTCTTTCTTTCTTTCTTTCTTTCTTCCTTCCTTCCTTCCTTTCTTCCTTCCTTCTTTCCTTCCTTCCTTCCTTCCTTCCTTCATTCATTCATTCATTCCCTCCTTCTTTCCTTCTTTTTTCCTTTCTCTTCTTCTTTGTTTGATATATCTTCTACATAATGATTAATATGGAAATGTTTTGCATGATTGTACCTGTATATATTTGCAAAACAATATATCATATTATTTATTGTCTCAGAGAGCATGAAAGAGGAAGGAAACAGTGAAGGCAAGTCAGAAGAAGAGAGAAAATTTGGGACTCATTTTATAAAAAATGGATGTTAAATCATTTTTACATGTATTGGAGATAAAATAAAATATCATTTTTAAAACCCTTATGGGAGCATATAACCACACATTTCTGCATTTCTTCATGAGCTTTATTTAATTTTCATTTCAATAATAAGATTTTAGTCACAGAACCAAAGAAAGTTAGAAATGGGAAAAAAAAATCCTTCTAAGATCAACTAATTCAACTCCTTGCTTAAAAAATAAAAAGGTAATGAAATTGAAGAAGACAAGAGGCAAGAATTGCCTCTAGTTCATGCTAGAATGGCAATTAGTTTATATACTATGTACATCAGTGTATAGTATATAGCACATTGAATGGTAAACGTAGGGTCAGGAAGAACTTGGAGGTCCATTTCCTTCCACCCAACACTTACTATGTGACCATAGTTTCCTCATCTGTTAAATAGTAACAATAATGGGAATAATACCTATATTATAAATCTGCCATGAGGTTCATCAAAATACAGGGAATTATCCATGCTTGTGAACTTATTGTGTCAGGACGACTGACAGATATCATTTAGTCCACCCTTATTTTTTTAACAGTTGGGGAAACTCAGGTTTGAAATGTTAATTACTTTCCTGAGGTCATAGAACTAGTAGGTAGCAGAATCAAAATGCAAACCTGGATGATCCAACATCAAAGCACCTTAATTATTGTTCACAACCTTTCTTTTATCCTTTTTCCTCTCCCCAAAGTCTTGACTGTTTAGAACCCTGGAGACCTAAAAACTGGATCAGAACTGGGAGAAGACATGCTCATTTTCAAACTTCTTTGGCTACTTGGCTATTATGTCTCTTTGGTCCCAGTCTTTAGGAACTTAAAATCAGTGGGTTACAGCATACAGAACTGGAAGAACTTTCAGAGGTCTTCTTATACAGGCTCTTATTTCCTATGAAGAGAGAGAGGATAAGAGGTGTGAGGTGGCTCCAGTAAGGTCATTCATATTTGAAATCATATCCGGGATGTCATTCCATGGCCTCTCATTCCTCACCCCTCCTTCATAATAAAATTTAGAACTCAAAGAAACTTTAGTGAATACTTAATGAAAATCCTTTATTTTAGAGAAGAAAAAAAACTAATATATCAAAAGAAGGAAGTGACTTTTCCAAAATGACATAACATGTTTCAGTCATACAAACTACTGTTTTGTATTTTTTCTCACAACGTTACAATCTGAGAGCAGTTTTTGGACTCTATAAAACTTTATAACTCCATTGCTATGCATAGGACCTTATTGGCAGTATCTCAATGACTGTTGAATAGAAATGAATTCAAGGAAATGTAGAGAAATGGAATGAATATCACATTTAGTGTTGTGGAGCTGGGTTCAAATCCTATTTTAATTTTTCTGACCTTAGGTAAGTAAATTAATCTCTCTTGGCCTGTTTCTTCATCTACAAAATAATAATTATATTTGATAACCTATAACTAGACAACTAGACTTTGACAACTAGACTTTGACAACTTTGACAACTAGAAGGAATATTTTAATCAAATTGGGTTGAATTCTAACTTCATTTTGGGGTCACTTCATGAAGGCTTTTAGAATATAACATTCTGAAACAAGTAGACTCAGAAATTTTGGGCTAGAAGGGACCTTAGAGGTCATCTAGTTCAATTTTGTTTTGTTTTCTTTTATATTTGAGAGCTTTTGCTCTAAAGTACTTTGAAATATAAAGAAATAATGCCTTTTAAAGTTTATTTTTAAATTTTTTTCTGTTCTTTGTAGTACATGGGTGAATAGCTACTTTATTACACAGGTGGCAGTGGCCATGGAGGATTTTGTCAGGATTTAGAGAGCTGTGCTGCCCTTTTATTATGCAATATTTTTAGTCTGGCTTTCATGAGTGCCTCAGGACTGGCACAGATGAACTTTTATAATAAAACCCCTAATAGTGATTATTATTAACATACATTGTTGTTTATCAAATTCTTGTGTCAAAACATGTCTATCAACTTCTCAGAGACTGTTTTCTTGACTTGAGAATTAGGCAAAAGCCAAACAAATATATTAAACTATCTGGTTTTCAAGGTTCTTGAGGCTGGTGAAAGAATTTTTTTCCTAGTTTCCATTACGAGACCTGGCACAGAGTAGGCAATTAATGTTTGTTGATAGGATAAATTTACATTGATAGCTTTAACTATAGGTTTGATGGGTGTTCTAAGTAAATAAATACCCCCTTAATGATTGAATAAATGAATGACATTCATAAGAAACAGAGAAATATGTATTTATTCAAGATGTAGGTTTGTTATATTTTAATTTACATTGTTTTTGCCACATTGCCTAGTATAATAGAGTCTTGTTTTCTGATCTACAAAATAGACATTATCATCCATCTTGGTGGGGGAAGGTGGAAATAATAGGATAGGCCTTTCACTCGAAAATGACCTTCCAATAGGACTTCTTAAGATCATTGAATGTTAAACCTGGGAAGAAATTTTGTAATCATCTTGTACATAATCCACATTTTACAGTTTAGGAAACTGAGGTTCGAAATCTTAATTGATTTTCCTGTTGCCATAGATCTAACCTCCCATCAAGGTCTTGTCTATCTGGAGAGCTCAAAAATGGATCAGGACTGGGAGGATGTGTAATCATATTTAATTTCCTTTGGATAATTGGTCATTACATTGCTTTGGTTGTATTCTACACTTTATTATTTTTATTAATCATTGAACCTTCTCCTCTACCATGCTTTTTATTCTAGTTCTCATTCAATTATACCACAATGTATCTCTATAAAAGGAATTGAAATGTCTGCGGTTTAATCCAGATTTGACTTCACTTTAAATCATATGGTTTTGAGAAAATTTCTTTGATGTTCTGGAACTCAGTTAATATCAATTAAATGCATCTCCTAATATCTTCCTTGCACTTTTCAGGTTTTAAGTATGAAGTGAGAAAAAGTATTTGATCGTATGCTGTAATTGTAAAGTTCTGTATGAAATGTAACAGATTGGGTTGAAACTAATGTCTTCTGTAGTATATCTAATTCCTCCAACATCCCTATATTTCTTTTTTTTTTTTAAATCTTCACCTTCCATCAAGGAATCAATACTATGTATTGGTTCCAAGGCAGAAGAGTGGTAAGGGTTAGGCAATGGGGGTCAAGTGACTTGCCCAGGGTCACACAGCCAGGAAGTGTCTGAGGCCAGATTTTAACCTAAGACCTCCCATCTCTAGGTCTGACTCTCAATCCACTGAGTTACCCAGCTGTACCCCCTGTACTTCTGAAGATAGAGTGCTGATAATGGTAATGTTTTTTATATTTGTTTATATAAATTTCTCCTAGCTCCTTACCTTGAAACATAATGAAGAAATAATGCTCCCTAAATACTATCTTCCAATCACTACACAAGCATTGCCTCAAAATCTTGGTATTCAATTTCCATTGAAAATTCATTTTAAAATGAATTATCTTACATATCCCCCCACTAAGATAGATTGATGATGTCCATTTTATAGAGAAAGAAGACCAGAAAATTAATGGCTCACTTGTGAACCTGCTATGCCCTGTTCTAAAATATGGCATAATTTTTTTATAAATTATATCATTCCTCATTAGAGCCCCCTTACAAGCTTCTAGTGGATAGACTACTGGAATCTAGAAGATGAGTTCAAATGCAGCCTCTAACACTTCCTAGCTGTGTGACTTTGGGCAAGTCATTAAACCTCTGCCTGCTGCAGTTTCCTCAATCATAAAATGGACATAATTATAACACTTATCTCTTAAGGTTGTTATGATGATGAAATAAAATAAAAATTATGAGCATTTAGCAAAATGCTAGGCACAAAGTATTTGATAAATGCCTATCCTCTGCCCTTCCTCTTCCTCTGAGGATTCATTTTAAATTAGAAGTGATCCTGATCTTACAAAGTCTATGCTACTAAGAAGCTCAAGCAAGTTCCCTTAAGGACTATAAAGCCATTTGAACCATAGATCTGGGGAGGAATCTAATATCTATCTATAAGAGGACTGTCCTAGTCGAATGGAGAAAGCTTCATCATCAAAAAGGTATCCACTTAGATGACTTCTTTTTAAATATAGAAACTCATGAAGCCCTCTACTATGAAGGATGCTGAGGATCTGTATCTGTATCTATATCCAGGAGTACTCAGAGTGACGCAGTCACCAACACTCAAGGCATTTAAGTAGAGAGGAGGGCACTTAGTCAATGAAAAAGTAAAACAATGGCGATTCAGAAAGTCTGGAGTTTGAATTAGTTCTTCCAACTGATCAGTATGAGAACTAAAAGTAGTCCTTGTCCTTCTCTCCCTCAATTTCAATATCTGTAAAAAAGAAAGTATGAAATTGAATTAGATGACCTCTGAAGTTTCTCTTTATAGCCAAACTCTCTTCTCTCCTTCTAATGGTCATAATTATTAAATATATTTCTTCCATCACGTGCCTCTCTATCTGGAGTATATACCTCTCTCAGTTGTGTCTCAAACTCCTTCACCTGAGAGATTCTCCAATTACTGGAAAGGGTGAATTCCCCTTAAATAAGTTACTTCTAGACGTCAGGAATAATGAGGATGGAGAAGGGATAAATTGCATCCTCAATCTTGATCATATATGGATTAGCATATAGACTGAGTTTATTGTCTCAATGACTTAGTGATTACATTTTGCCCCTCTGGGCTGAGTAATGAGTCAATAATCAACTCCTTTGAACAAAAAATGAAATATTTCCTGCTCACGAGGGGTTTTCATTCTGCTAGGGAAGAGAGATATAAATAGAGTTTGTATCTATGAATATGAGGTATTAAATTAAGGGAATAGGGCAATAGGAGATGGAAGGAACAAAAAAAATGTCATATAGTAGGCAGTGTGGGATCTGGGTCATGTTGGAAACAAAGGTTTCTAACAGGTATAGATAAAGCAAGGATGTATTCCAGGTGTGGGAAACAGCCAATGCACAAAGCAGGGACTCAAGAGATGTTCTATATAAGAATTAAATTAATATTACTGCCCAGATATATATTTTATAAAGTTTATTAGAAAGGGTAGACAATCATAGTTTTAAATTTCATCATTCCTCTAAGTAACTTGCCCATGAGTTGCCTAGTGTGAGAGTCCCTTCCTCTTTCCCCCTTACATGCCTGTTCTGTTCCCACATTCATTCAAAAGCCAAAAGCCTAGAAAAGACCGGCCCCCTTCCTTTTATTGATGCTCACAGACACTGTGCTGGCATTTGGGGAATGTGGACAGACAAGTCAACCATCCAGGAGGGGGGAAAAAAGGAACTTCCCTGACATATCTGCTCATTTTAAGGAACAGCAAGTTGGGAAGTTTAGCTGATCCTTAGAGGAAAATAAGTGGAATTAGTAAGAATATTAATGTATAATGATGTTAGAAAGAAAGCTTGGGGGTGGGTTTGTATGGGGGTATTTTATATTTTATTTTAGGTACAATAGGGAGCCACTTAAGTTTGTTGAGTAGGGCACCAGGAAAACTATTTTTGGCAACTAGGTTAAGAATGGTTTAGAAAGGAGAGACTTGAAACAATACTAAAAAGGAGAGAAAAAAATAAATTAACAAAGTTATCTTCTAGACATGAGAGTTTACATTTCATTCAAATCAACTCAATTCAATTCAACAAATACTTATTAAACACTTACCCACCAACATTATGGTGGGCAAACAAAAGCAAAAATGAAAATAACCTTTACCTCCAAGGAGGTTAATTCTTACATCCTATGGTCTAGATCGTGGTGGCAAAACTTTTAGAGACAGAGTGCCAAACTGCAACCTTAATGCCCCATGTGAGCTCCCCACTTTACCCCAGACAGGGGAGGGAGAAAGAGCTCCCACTGGGCTGCAGGGCAGAGAGGTGGGTCATGTGATAAATATTCTCAGGTGCCTGTGGAGAGGGGAAAGGGAACAGCCCCCTCTGGCATGTGTGAAGCTGTAGGTTCACCAACATGGATCTAAACTGTAAGCTTTCTCCCAATTCTAATATTTTATTTTATTTACATTTTCTTGTATAATTCAAATTTCAGCTATGTATTAATGAAAGTTCAAGGAAGAAAACATTTATTACATTGCATGCTATTTTCTTTTGACATAGATAAATTCTTATTTGGAAATATTGTAAGAACTTGATTTAATCTCTGAAATATTTGGTAGACACACCCCAATAAACAAATCATATAAGTGAAATTATGGTTTGATGGAGAATTTATGGGCATCCTCATTAAAATAAGCATGAGCAAGAGGCATTAATATTATAAATTTAATAGTTCATAAATGCTACTGCAGTTGTTTTCCTGATCGTGAACAAACTATTATTACCTATCATCATTTGATATACATGAAAGATTTAAGGGCTACATTCTTGCATGCAAACTGAATTGATGGAGAACTAAAATTAGTGAAGAAAATACATTTTAAACATTAAATTATAAATTTACAAGCTATAAACCTATTCTTTATTTTTGAATTTTATTCAGAGGCTAGGAATACTTTTATAAGTTTCAGGTACTCTAAAAATGTTCATATCTTTTAATTGCAAAAGCTATTTTCATTTACATTTTTTATTTGGTCAACTAAATATGTTGGGAAAAGCAGATATTTTTACCAGGTTTATTTGACAACATATTCACTTGGCACATATGTATTTTTCCATACAATAAACATTTTCTTAATTTTGCTTCTTCTTTATGATGTTTGAGCTTTGGGTAGAAATAGTTTGTAGGTGACCAGGTAGCAATGTCATATTGCAATGTAAGCTTTTCCTGAAGTTTGAAGAAATGATTTCTGAATCATAGCAGGATTCCAAAATATTAAGAAGTTTTCATTAATCAGACTCCCATAACATAATTTTACATTTCATACCTGGACGCAAGATTGTATCAGAAGATCTGCAGCACAATTGTCTTTCCTTAAAGGTACTCAAAGTGATTTAGTAGAGACTGAAGTTTCTTGGTGTAGGTATACTGCCAGAAGGAACACTGTTTTGAAAAGGAATTTGGCTTAGATGACCTCAGAGGTTCCTTCTAATCATACAGTTTTATGTTTTGATGTTTTTAAAAAAACTCTAAGTCTCTTCCAAATCTATATGCAATAAAGCTATAGTTATGTAACTTTATTGATCTCTGTAGGGCTGCCACTATTTTCTGTCTATGAAAATTGAAATCGCAAATGGCAATAATAAAAAAAGACAACAAGAAACTATTAGTCTTGGAATGGAGGAAGGTCCATGTCAAAGTAAATCAGCAAGTATACATGAAGGGCTTACTATGTTTTCAGCCTATTGCTAGAAGCATAATACATATCTGATATGTACACACATGTATGTATATATATACACACATATAACTATCTATACACATATGTGTGTGTTTATCACCTACTATGTGCTAAGTACTGAGTTTAGCTCTGGAGATACAAAAAGAGGCAAAAGACAGTCCCTACCCTCAGGATAATATCAAGCTAAAGGGAGAAACAAACAGCCAATATGTACAATTTATGTGTAGGATAAATAGGAAAGAGTTAAAGAGGGAGAGACAGTGGAATTAGGAAAGGTTGCAAAAGGCTTCCTGAAGAAGATGGGACTTCAGTTGGGATGTGAAGTAAACCAGAAAAGCTGGGAGGTGAAAAATGAGGAGGGAGAGCATTCCAGACATGGGGGATGGATAGGCAAAATGCACAGAACCAAGAGTTCAAGTATTTAATTCTCAGGAAATCAGGATTTACCACTGGATAAAATAATTGGGACATGGTAGAGAGTAAGATGTAAGATCGCCTCTCAGCCTTTTGGCTAAGATCAAGAGAGTAAGATGTAAAAAATCAGGTGTGTGTGTGTGTGTGTGTGTGTGTGTGTGTGTGTGTGTGTGTGTGAGTGTGAGTGTGTGTGTGAGAGTATGTGTATATGTGTGTGAATATATTAGATTATGAATGATTTTGAATGTCCTTTGGTGGCTGATTGAAGCATACATTGAAGTAAGGAGAATCAAGGTAGGCAGACCTACCAGCAGGCTTCTGCGCCATGTTGAATTTTCCATGACTTCACTGCATAATATGCATTGATCAATAAGTCTGAGCTCCTTCAAAGTGATCAGTGATGTGATCTTGAACCCCTTATGTCATCTCCTTTTCTATAAATAAAGCTCCATGGCAGCCATTTTGACTATTTCTTTGTTGAGTTAGATAGTGGTAAAGCAGATAAAACTCTAGGTCTCATGTCAGAAAGACCTGATTTTAAATCTAGCCTCAGTTACTTAGTAGTTCTATGATTCTCTGCAAGTCACTGAAACTCTGCCTCAATTTTCTCAACTGAAGAATGGGGACAATAATAGCACCTATCGCCCAGCATTATTTGTGAGGACCAATTGACATGATAATTGTAAAAGTGCTTATTGTACTGCTGTCATATGGTCGTTTTTTCCCTCCTTTTTCTGGGTGACATATTTTTGTTTGAGTTTTTGTGGATGTTACCCATAGAGAAGCCTTTGATTCTACTTTCAGGTCTTATTGACACAGCCTACTACATTAGAAAATAATCCACATTTTGTTTATACTTGATCAATCTACTAATGAATGACTGTCTTCAGCCCCACTATTATTTGTTATCTGAGGTCTATTTTAACTAAAATATGTATTTTTTAAAATTTGTAATCTCTTAATCATGTTCCATGAGAAAATCTAGGAATATTCTTTGTCCACTGCAAGGAGGAAATTTTCATCTTTCTATAGCTTCTTTGGAGTAATAAGACTCACGTTTCATCCACATTAAAGAGAATTCTTTTTCAACTGCATCTAGATCCATTGCCAATTCTTACAGTAAGTGCTCATGCCAAAATCATACATCAATATTGGGATTGTACAGGTGCTAATTGTTTCATACAGCCTCTTGCCATTAAATTTTAACATCAAGTCAATCAGTCTCTAATGAATTATAGAATCAACTTTTTCCCAAGAGCTTTTTGTTCAATATATCTTGTCTGAAGATCAAGATATTTGAATCACATTCATTTATTGGGTAAATCTTGAATTGGACTTCAAGCTCAAAGTAATTAGTCTATTCTTTCTTAGCACACAATAAAATGTTTCTTATTATTGAATTTTGGGTTCAAATGAAATTAATATGTAGATTTTGATGTCATATTTTTGGGAAAAGTTTCCAGGTGATAATATTGACCATGATCTCAGTGCCAGTCCAAGACCCAGATCCAGGACCAAGTGACAGTTGTTTATCTGCTAACCCTTCTTCCACTTGTAAGGGTAAATTTAGGGTTGAGCCTGAATATAAATTAATTGGTCGCCAAGGATTAATTCAAATCCCAAATAAAATACTCGTCAGTTTGGAAATTTTATGGTGGTTTAATTAATATAAAGGGAAGGAATTAAGAAGAAAAGAGAGGGAAAAGGGTATAGGATTTCTCCAGCCTAACCTGAGCCAAGGGGAGTTCAGAGACCTTCCGAAATGAGGGGCCTCCTAGGAGGGTGGCATTTTTAGAAAAACTAAAGGAAAAGGAATCATCTCAGTGAAGGTACCTCACCTGAACTAGGCTACTAAGCTTCTCCCAGTATTGTTTCAAGGACACTCATCGCCAAAACCTGGACAATTGCTGTAGCCACACCAAGATGCCAAGATATCTAGCACACTGCCACCAGCCACCTCTCGGCGAAGAGACCAGAGAGACCAGTAGTGACGTGAAATATATAGACCATTTTTACATCAATTCCTGCATCTCACATGTACCAATGGTAGCTTAAGCTTGACTTAGGACACCCCAGGGGTCTGTCAATTGTTTTTGATTTGTCATTTGCCAGCACATGTCTGTCATAGGCCATCCTTCTCAAAACTTCATCCTTAAGTAAGGGTGTATACATTCCTGTTTTGTTAGACTAAGCAGGGTGGAGTAAATCTAAAATTCACACTCTCCCTTTGGCTTCTAGAATACTTTCTCCAAAATTCTTTGGCATGTGTCAATGTCAGTTCATTAAAGTTAACTTTCCATCTTATACTTTTCTCACTAATTTTCCTATTACAAAAAATAGAATGCCATGCCTTACATAAACATCATAATTATATTTGTTTGTATATATATGCAAAGCATATATATAATGTGCTCTTTAAATGCTGTGTTTATACTCTGTATATTGTACGTATATCTATGCTTATATAATGCATAATAAATAATGAATTATTCATTATAACTATGGGCATTTATGACTCATTTTTGCTTATTTCCTCCTTAAAATGAGGTCTTCTAAAACTTTTTATAGATATTTTTGGCTATAGAAGCTATAATCACTTTGAAGAAAAGGGAATCAACCTGCAATTGGCCTACAGTTGATTTGGTCATTGTTGTCCTGTTATTTTGGAAGGGAAATAAGTAAGCCTTTCTATTGAAAACAAAAATATAATATTAGACATAGAAAAGACAGGAAGCTGATAACTTCCTTTGCTAATGATTCATGTTTTATAGTGAAGTATTTAAGTTAATAACCATGCATTTTATAAAAACATATCACTTTTTAGTTTTGCATATATAGTTTTAATAATGTAGCAATTTTGTAATTCATTATAGTCACACAGTTCACAGACTTTCTGTTTCATCTTTGATCTGATTTGCATTTTTGCTGGGTTAGAATTTTTTGACCAACAAGTATATGAAACATTTTCTGTATCTTCCTCATTCTTCAAGGATTTTCTATCGCTCTAATTTCATTGCTTTTCAAAATTATATAGTATAATCTTGAATGATTGATTATTTAGGTTTTTATGCTGTTTTGACTACTTGTATCACTTTTATCTTCTTTTGCTTTTAATTGTTGATGTAGAGTGCCATCAAGTTTTTGCAATACTTCTGTTTCCTGCATTCCATTCCATGTTCCATTTTCATTGTCTTTAATCATGTGGTTGGTGCTAATTTATTTTCATCATCTCTAGGTTCTTTTTCTAGATTCTATTTTCTATTGGAATGTCTGAATTTGTATATTTTGCTAATGTCTTTCATAAGTTCTTCACTGGATTTCTCAAGACATCTACTGGCTGTCAACAAATCACTCAGCTACGAAGTACTTATAAAGTACCTACTATGTGTCAGATTATTTTATGAAAAGTATTTTAAATAGATTAATTGTTCTTTTTAAAAATTTTTTTTAATTTTTATTTGGTCATTTCCAAACACTATTCATTGGAAACAAAGATCATTTTCTTTTCTTCCCTCCCCTTGCTCCCCACCTCTCCCATAGCCCATGTGCAATTCCACTGGGTATCACATGTGTTCTTGATTCAAACCCATTTCCATGTTGTTGGTATTTGCATTAGAGTGTTCATTTAGAGTCTCTCCTCAGTCATATCCCCTCCACCCCTGTATTCAAGCAGTTGCTTTTCATCGGTGTTTTTACTCCCATGGTTTATCCTCTGCTTGTGGATAGTGTTTTTTAGATCCCTGCAGATTGTTCAGGGACACTGCATTGTCCCTAATGGAGAAGTCCATTACTTTTCATTGTACCACAGTGTATCAGTCTCTGTGTACAATGTTTTCCTGGTTCTGCTCCTTTCGCTCTGCATCACTTCCTGGAGGTTGTTCCAGTCCCCATGGAATTCCTCTACTTTATTATCCCTTTTAGCACAATAGTATTCCATCACCAACATATACCACAATTTGTTCAGCCATTCCCCAATTGAAGGGCATCCCCTCATTTTCCAATTTTTGGCCACCACAAAGATCTCAGCTATAAATATTCTTGTACAAGTCTTTTTCCTTATTATATCTTTGGGGACCCAGCAGTGCTATGGCTGGATCAAAGGGCAGACAGTCTTTTATTGCCCTTTGGGCATAGTTCCCAATTGCCCTCCAGAATGGTTGGATCAATTCACAACTCCACCAGCAATGAATAAGTGTCCCAACTTTGCCACATCCTCTCCAGCATTCATTACTTTCCATAGCTGTTATGTTAGCAAATCTGCTAGGTGTGAGGTGATACCTCAGAGTTGTTTTGATTTTCATCTCTCTGATTATAAGTGATTTAGAACACTTTTTCATGTGCTTATTAATAGTTTTGATTTCTTTGGCTGAGAACTGCCTGTTCATGTCCCTTGCCCATTTATCAATTGGAGAATGGCTTGATTTTTTGTACAATTGATTTAGCTCTTTGTAAATTTGAGTAATTAAACCTTTGTCAGAGGTTTTTATGAAGATTGTTTCCCAACTTGTTGCTACCCTTCTGATTTTAGTTACATTGGTTTTGTTTGTACAAAAGCTTTTTAGTTTGATGTAGTCAAAATTATTTATTTTACATTTTGTGACTCTTTCTAAGTCTTGCTTGGTTTTAAAATCTTTCCCTTCCCAAAGGTCTGACATGTATACCATTCTGTGCTCATGTAATTTACTTATAGTTTCCTTCTTTATGTTCAAGTCATTAGGGTTTTGGACTCTAATCCACTCTGCTATTCGCTTGCCTTTTATGGGTGAGTTCATTCCATTCACACTCAGAGTTATGATTACTAGCTGTGTATGTCCCAGCATTTTGATTTCTGCTCCTTTTCCTGCCTTTTCTTCTTTCACTATTTCCTTCTACACCAATGTTTGCTTTTGAATAGTCTCCCTTGTTTCCACCCTTATTTTATTTCCCTTTCTACCCCCTCCCTATTTATCCCCCCCTTATTTTCCCTATAGTCTTTCTAAAATTAACCCCCTGCTCCCTCCCTCTCTTGTACTGCTTCCCTCCCCACCAGACTATTTGTTACCCTTCTACTCCCCTATAGGGTGCAAATCTATTCTCTGCCCCCAATGGATTGGATTGTTTTCCCCTCTTTGAGTCACTTTCAAATCACGTAAAAGTTGAGTATTTCCTGTCTCTGACCTCTTTACCCTTCCAGTGTATTGAT
The DNA here is from genome assembly GCF_027887165.1 of Monodelphis domestica. Classification (NCBI taxonomy): domain Eukaryota; kingdom Metazoa; phylum Chordata; class Mammalia; order Didelphimorphia; family Didelphidae; genus Monodelphis; species Monodelphis domestica. The sequence goes on along the minus strand of NC_077227.1, from coordinate 689,922,223 downwards.
GTTCTCCCCCCTCTCACATTAATTGTTCTTCTTAAAGTATTCAACATGGCTGTGGTCATATTTATATATACAAATGATGAAGTCAGGATAAAATAAATGGTTTGTAGCAATATCAAAAGGGGAAGATTGTTAAGGAATAGTAGAAGACAAATAATATAGAAATGTTTGAGTACTTTCTCTTAGTCCTCTTAGTTGGGGAAAGTGGAAGATAAATTGAGCTCTAATAGAGAGTGTTATAAGGGAAGTCACTTATTCCCTCCATTCTTAGCAAACATTTATTGATCATCTGAAAGTGCAAGACTGTGATAGACAGTAAAAGATGTAATGGAGAAGGTGAAAGCACTATAACTTAGGACAGAAGATAGTTGTAGATGGATTCAGGAAACAAGTTACTTAGTGTTTCTGAGGAAGAAAATTCATGATGAGAAAAGATTTTCTAGAGGAGTGATGTCTTGGAATTTCCTTTTATCTTTGAAGAATACACAGGATTCGAGTGGATAGATGGGAATGGGAGAGGAGGGGTTGTGGAAATAATACTATATTCATAAGGAATGATGTGAACTAGAGAACAAATGAGTCCAAGAAAATGACAAAATCAGAACCATAGAATCTCAGCATTGTAGGGAATATCAGAAGGAATTTAGTTGAATATGGAACTGAACAGAAATCCCTCCAAAATTTCTAGAATAGTGGTCATTTGGCCTGCCGTTGACATTCTACAAAGTCCATGTCATTTGGTAGCAGCTGCTTGGTGTTAGGAAATTTATTTTGTTTTGTTTTGTTTTTATGTTGAGTTGAAATATTCCTAACTGTAAACACTCATCCACTACCACAGACAAACTGGAGTTCTTCCCTATCAGGCAATGTTTAAAAACATCTGATTCTTCTTCCAAAAGGCATTTTCCCTTTGCTTTCCTTTTTTGTTGATGTTTATTTTTAACTTAAATCAACCAAAGAAAACCTAGTGGTTTATGTCCAACAGATAAAATATTATATTCATCTATCCATCTCCCAAGCTCTTAGTAGCAAAATCCATTTCTGAATCCTTGTTTCTAGGCACATGTGGAATTCTCCAAAGGCCATAAATATCTGTATGGCTATGGATTGTCTACTCCAATATAGAAATAAGATGAACAAATGCTTATTATTATCCACATGACTGACACACCAAACAAAAATGTTTAAATACTACAAGACAAATATTAGTCCTTTCTCCATTCCAAATTACCTTTTTTTCCCCCATTAGTTCAAAACTTCCTTTCAACTCATTTACAAATAGGATGCTCTCAAGTTCATTCACCTTTCCCAATTTCTTTGCTTTTAAGGTGTTCAAAAAAGGTACTTCAGTTGTAGCATGAGAAAGAGAGCAATGTGATATGAATCTTAAAATGTAAGGTCTTGGATTTTATTCATTAGAGAGTCCACAAAAAAAATTGGAAACAGAGCTAATGGATAAAACTTGGACATTTGGAAGGTGAAGGTCATAGCACCTGAAATGTGTGCATGTGCATGTGTGTATACTTATGTATTCTTCTGTATGTTGTTTTCTTGATTTGGTTGTTTAGTGAACACTCTAAAATTGTAATTACATATTAACACTCAAAAATTGGAACCACATACTGATGAGTTAATGATGAAGTATTCTGTCTCTGGCCTATAAGACTTTATATCAATACTATGTAAACTATTTGTCAAAACAAGAGCTTACACACAATGAATATGATAGTTACATATGAAAGGTAAATTATTTAATTTACAAGTATATAAAGATTTTCCAATGATTAAATATTAGTATATGCCATTTTAATGGCCTTTAAGGGACTTGAGAACTCCTCAATTTCATCTAAAGTAGATTTATTGGTTTTTAATAGAATTTAGAAGTATTTTAAATCCCCATATAAATAGTATAACTTTATCTGCTTTATAAACTGAATTTCCTGTTGAATTTTTATGAGATGTGTGATTTTTCCTATGGATAGAGAGACAGGCTTTTAGACAGCAAGTCCTGGGTTCAATTCTGATCTCAGAAATTTCCTATTAGTGTGACCCTGGGCAACTGGGGTTCAGTTTTTCTTATTGCTTTTCTGGCCTTGGAACCAATCAAGTCTAAGACACAAGGTAAGGGTTTGAAAAATAACAACTATTATGTAATAATAAAAATAATATATATGATACAATCATTATATAATAGAATAATTATATATAATCACATAACAATATAATATATAAGTATATAACAATAATAAATATATTATATGATGTGCATATTATATATTATATGTTAATAATAATAGTAATAATAAAAACCAATAAAGAAAAAATGAAGTCCAGTAATTAAATGTGGTTAATAGTGTCTGAATCTGGGGAGATATGAAAGAGAAAGGTTTAAGGAAAGGTCAATAAGGTATAAAAAATAATTTTAAAAGTGGTCATGAGGAAAAGGACAGTAACAGTACAGAGTAAAGGCCCAACTGCACAAGGTCAATAGTGTAGCCTCAACTCCTGCATGCAGGCCTGTTACTCATGGGCTCTGAAGGCCATAGCAATGGCCTGGACTGTCCAAGTGATGAGTAGCAGTGGTGTAGAAAGAGGCAAGAACCTCCTACCTCACACTGAATTGGCAAGCAAAAAACTAAAAGAGGAAACACAGTCAGAGCCCCCAAATCTGTTCAATATCAAGAATGCAGAAGTATCCCTGGGCATCCTAGCAATGCTCTTGGCTGGGGTGAAGTAGGCTTCTCTGGTTATGAAGCTCTCAGTTCAGAAGAGAGTTCTGGAATCTGAGGATGAAAACAACCTCATGGAGAAGAGGTAGCCTCCTAAACTGAGGTGAAGAGGCATGAGAGAAGCTTTGGAGAAGCAAAAAGATGAAGCCACCTGTCTCAGGCCATGTGCCCTAGCCCAGTGACCCAGGCCTCTCAGGCCTCAGAGAATCATTTACCTGACTTTTCCCAATTCATGGGACATCTGGCCTGTTTCTGTGTATGCTCTGTGTAGTTCACTTATCTTTAAACCAACTGTAAACTCATAAACCAATTATATGAAATAACTAAAATTTCCAAAGAAATTGTACTTGGTGAATTGGAAAAGGGGAAACATTTTTTAAATTATTTATCATGTCACAAAAGTTAAATATATATGTATATGTATATATATATATATATTTAAATTTTCTTCTTCCTTTTTTTTAATTTTTAAAAATATTTTTCCTTTTTTACATGATTCATTTTCTTTCCCTCCCCTCTTCCCCCCCAGCCAGAGCCAACAAGCAATTCCATTGGGGAATACAAATGTTATCACTTGGTACCGATTTACAAAAGATTAAAGTTTTAATATATTTATAAATATATTTTTTCAAGACTTAAAAATATGCATGGGGGGAAGCTGGGTAGCTCAGTGGATTGAGAGGGGTTCACAGTATTGATTCCAAGACAGAAGGTAAGGCTTTAAAAAATATGCATGAAAGGCAACTTCTGGAGCATCTCACCTCATGCCCTGGAGATGAAAATTAGTGACACTAAATAAATGCTTTTATAAAATTAAAGAAAGGTCAGGTATGGGAGGTAATTAGGTGTCTCAGTGGATAGTGAACCAGGCGTAGAATTGAGAGGTTTTGGTTTCAAATATGGCTTTGGACAGTTCCAAACTTTGTGATCCTTGGCAAGTCACTTAATCCCCATTCCTAGCCTTTGCTGTTCTGAGAATTTATAAGGCAGAAGGTAAGTTTTTAAGAATAAATAAATAAATAAGACCAATATTTTTTTAAAAGGGAGGAACAAAGAGAGGAAAGAGGGGAAGAATGAAGAAGGACTGAAAGAAGGAAGGAAGGAGAAAGAAAGGGGAGTTGAATTGTACTTGGCAAGGTTGGAAATATAATTGGACCATTGAGCAATGAATATATTTTTTAATCCTTATCTTACATCTTTGAACCAATACTATGTATTGGTTCATATTATATGTTAATAATAATAATAATAATAAAATCAATGAAGGAAAAATGAAGTCCAGGAATTAAATGTGGTTGATGTGGTGATAAGGACTAGGCAATGAGTATTAAGTGACTTGGCCAGGGTCACCCAGCTAGGAAGTGTCTGAGGTCAGATTTAAACCCAGGACCTCCCATCTCCAGGTCTGACTCTCAATCCACAGAACAATCCATTTAAGGGAGATGATGGGGATGATGTGAAAGGGTATTAAGATTAAGCCAACACATTGACATTGTGAGTTAGTGGGACAATAATTACAAAGCAGTATGTTGGGGTGCATTTCACTGGGCAATTTGAAAGCTAGTGTGGGATATTTAGACTTAAAGGAAATTCTGTGTCCAGAGTGAGTAAAATGGAGTGTGGTAACAACAGTGAATTCTAGTCTGTAGAGTTTGCTGGAGAAAGTGCAGAAATTAGAAAGATTCTATTTGAACCCTGACTCTGAATGCTGTTGTCTTGTAAAAGTAACAACTCCTCTGCCTTAGTTTCCCCATTTGTCAAAAGAGGTTGAACTCAGCCCTACCTGTTGTAAATCTATTTCATCCTATCATTCTATGACACACACACACGTTCATTGTTGAGATTGAGATAGGTGGGTTCTGGACTTCCAACATATCCCAAAAAGGAAAAAAAAAGTGTCTTAATGGTAATGCTGCACAAATTCACACAGTGTGTATGGACCGTGTCACCTTGTCCCTTTTCATAGAATCTTCTGTAGTCTGTGAACTTTGGGAAAGTTGAGACTTTGGAATGATGGTCATATGCCCAGCATATGCCAACAACAGGAATTACCTCAGTAAAAACACATCGTAATTCTTTGTACTGTCAATACAAGAGATCACTCAGCCAATGCACTCTACTCATTAGCAAGTCAACTGCACACAAAATACTCTGCCAGAGGGCTGCCAACTCTGGGGAATCTCATTAGCAAGTCCTAGGATATTTCCTCCTTTTCCTGCCTTTTCATGTGACCACACAGCCCATGATGAAAGCATGCCCCCTCCAAGCCATTGACCCCTTTGGTCACCTGCCTGATATTTGCAGACGCTAGTACTGCCTGGGCGTGAAAATGGGGAACAGTGGCTTCAGGAAAATCAATCTCCACCTGGGTCCACCTGGGTCTTCTTTTATGGGCAATTAAAAGAAAGGTCACTGAGAGGCCCAAACAATCTTTCAGGACTGCATATTTAATAACTGGCCATGGATCTGACTAATGTACGACGTAAGGCAGCCTGTACACACATGAGTGGTCCTTTTCTGAGTAGACTTGATAAAGTCACTGAACTTGTCTAAGGACAAATTCCTTTCTGGGATGATGCAGTCATCAAAGAGAAACCTCTTCACCCCAGAAGCTTATTCCGAATAATAATGATACTTCCTATCTCTTTAGCTAAACTCTATCCTCATAACTATGGGAAATGAGTGTGCCAGGAAGGTGTCTAAAGCAGGTGCTGTGGAGTCCTTGGAGCTTGATTAGATATTAAAGACAGCAAAATCATGCACTTCATCCAAGGTAGGCTGACTTGTTTGTTGCCACTGAACTTTATTGCTCTAGAAGAGAGAGTGAGGTGGATATGACTTTGTGCAACTCTGTCTCATGTAAATCCAATCTGATCACACATGAAGACATCATATATGATGCCATTGTTCCCCTTTGAAAGCAAAGGACAAATAGCAACATCATATGAACTTGAGCTATAATTGTTATTGCTGCTGCTTATTGCTACTGTTACTACTATTATGGATTTATCATTGCTACCTTGAGATGGGAAAGTCTACTTTCTTGTGTTTGTGCACTGACCTGTGATTAGAAAAAAGGAAAAAAAAATAATAAATAGAAGTGGATAGGAATTTAAGGTCCAGGAATGTGTATTCTGGAAGGCTGAGTGTATCGCACTCTTCTTCTCTAAAAAATGGGAATAATATCACTTATAATACATTTCTTTCACAGTTACAATCAAGGAAATTCTCTGTGTACTGTTAAGTCATAAAAAAGGTTCTTTCAAATTCCTTAAAGGTTGATCTTGAATATGTGTTGAGATTAATCATGCTCACCTACAAGAGGGTTGAAAATTTCATGCATATATTCTATCCAAACACCACGGAGTAAACTTTAATCCTAGCTATGTAGTTAAGAAAACAACCCACCAAGAACCTAACTGTAGCTCTGAATCTCCATAGTCCATTTTGCAACAGGCATCTCCATTGCTGACGAGTTGTATTCGTCCAAGTTAGGCCAAAAGGAGTCAAAGTCATTTAGATCCAATCTCCTTTCCAAAATGAAATGAGCAGGAGTTTTATTAAAAGGGAATGAAGAGGAAATTGAACTTTCATATTTCATTGTGCAATTGTGGTGACAGAAAACAATATTCGTCGACAGAGAGTTGGAAGATTGTTATTTATGTCATTTTTTTCTTCTTCCTTTTATTCACCTACACTATACTCGGTCATGTCAAAATAGCAGGAAAGTTTTGTTTTTTTTCTCTGATAATGTAGCTGTTGTAACATTATTGCCTTGCTAAACTAATGTACTCTGTCACCCTGTCTTAACCCAACATTTTCTGGAAAATGGAAATATTTACATTAATTGATTTAATGTTCTCTAAAGAAATAACATTTAGATTCTATATTTTTACTTGTTGCTTTTGGGGAATATTAGACAGAATGCTCTTATAGACCAAGGGCCATGTAGGATTCTAACTTTGTATCCTCAGTGCCATGCATGTCATGGATGACGATAAATTCTGCTTGTCACTAAAGCCCATCCCTAAATCCTCATTCATGAATGAAAGTGACTTTGGGTTTCTAATATCAACGAAAGAGAAACAAATATAAGACATGATATAGGTCTTGGAATGACCTTCATATTTATTTCCCAAGGATTAGCCTAACAAAATTCAGGGAGAACATCCATAAATTGACATTAGAGCAATAGTTTTATTTTGGACATAGAAATGTTTGATGTACATTTACTAACTACTAAGGTATGGAAGAGGAATAATCTGTCAGTGGAATGAGGACCTATGCTAATTAACTAATTCTTTAAATATTGAAATATGATAAGAATTCTAATGATAATATTGGACTTGTAGATGAGACTCTTTGGTTGCATGAATTTTTTTCCTTTGCTTCTTTATGTAAGAAAGAGGGAGGGGAACAATTTTCCTAGTTTTAAATAATATATATTATATATTATAAAATAGAGTAATATATAATATAAAACAATGTTATATATTTTATCACATATAATATAGCTATATATAAATAATAATATGTAAGTAATAATATGCATAATTTATTTTTTAAAAAGAGGCATGATACACATTGATATGGAATTAAGTCCTTCCAAAAGTATGAGGAGAGGAATCAGGTGGTCAAGTGCAGAGCTATGTCTAATAAGGACATAGGAATTTGTTTGGGCAGTGGGAGACTTCTATTTATCATATATTTGCTCTTATTTGTTTTCCTAGTTTTTTATGTGTTCTGGGGTGCCTCAATTATGCTAATCATAGATTGTTGCATTAGTGAAGGATTCTATTCTTCCTTTGACTATCTCATTTTTAAATCATATAGATCCTGACTATCCTGGGCGACTGTGAATCATGATGTGATATTTCTGAATGCTCAGCTCTATTTCCCAGAATCATAAATAAGACATGGAACCCAAATTGCAAAGTATATATATCCTTTTGTATATGTAAATTTCCCTAGTGGTTTGTATTCTCTTAATAAATTTTGTAGTGGAGATTAGACAAGGCTAAAAATGAGATTCTATGCCTTCTGTTCCAGAATTAGACCCACTCAAGACTATCATGGAAAGCAATGAGCTTCCCCTCACTGGAAGTTTTCAACTACAAGAAAAACTTCTAAAGGACAGGTAGAATTCAGAGTAGATTCTCATACAAGTGAGTATATTCTAAGGGTACATTGAACTCTGAAAGTCTATGGTATTTAAGACCCTTGACAATACACAGTTTTTAGTTGAACCAAAATTATTGCATGGTAACTTTATGTGTGTACAAATAAAGATTTGAAATTAAAATTGTTTTGGACATTTTTTGGAGAGATTAAAAAAAAAAAACATGGTCTAAAATAAGGAAGTCGTAGTCATCCTTTCATTTGATAAGCCTTAACAAGTATTTATTCTAGTATATGCAGCAAAATGTGCTAAACGTGGAAGACCAGAAAAACAAAACAATACAATTAGCAACAACAACCACAAACTTTAGAAATGGAACAGTTCTTGTCCTTATGAAGAGTTCTTTCCAGGGGAAAGTAAGACAGAGTCTGATAAGTTTCAAACGCAGATTACTTGATAAATTTATTGGTGATATACAAACAGAACCCTGTGTGAGATTAATGCGATAGAAATCATTAGGAAAGGAAATAGTGGCACTGGAGAGTATGTTGCTCTTGGAATTGTAATATTTATTGTGAAAGGAAAATAGGATTTGGAAAACAGGGGGATAAATGGTAGGTTTGTATGGGGTAATGAAGAGTTAAGGGGAGAGAGGATATATTGCTTGGTGAGGCAAGGGAGGGAGATGCCCCCTGCTGAGAGGAAACAGCAGGGGTCCGATAAGGCCTCTTTGTCCTGGAATGATTGAGCTGAAGTTCAGCTCCCTCTATAACCAGTAAAGATAGTCCACTTATCTGACTGCATATTCTAATAATATAAAGTTTAATAATTAGTTGGGATTGGAGTTTTTTCTCAGCTTCAGACCTGCGGCCAGGCCCCAGAGGCTGGCGGAGAGTTTGCCCCACTCTGTCTACTCTCGTTGTTCTAATTCAGAATCTTAGCAGTACACAGAAAGCAAACAAGAACAATTCTAACCTTTAGAAGCCTGTGTCTTTGGGCTGAACCAAGAAGAGCATACCACTCCAGACTGGGCTGAACAAGCTCCTCTCTCCTCCAACACCAGGAAGCAAGTCCTCCCCGGCAGGCAGGAAGTGCTAGTCACAAGACCCAACTGCCACTCCCAGTTGGCCCTTCCCCCACACAAACTATTAGTCTAGTTTCCTTTCCACAGAATCAAGATCTGAGTTCAAGTTCTATCTCATAAAGTTACTAGCTATGTGATTTTGGGCAAATCACAACTAAGTTTCTCTCAGATTCATTTCCTTTATGGGATAATGGTAGTACTTAGCTCACAGGGTTGTTTGAGTTTCAACTCAACTTGAGTTTCAATAACAAATGTGAAGCATTTTACATACTGTAAAACTCTCTATAAATACTAACTATTATTACTACTAGATCCAGGTATAAGGGTATAAGGGGAGAATTCTTGAAACGAGTAATATTTCTATTGAACTTAGAAGGGAGGGTAGGAATTGAGCAGAAAAAAAAGAATATATAGAATGTAGCCAGATGGGACCGTTCAGAGAAAGAGCAGACTGAGTTGGCTAGTGCATAGATGGCATGGAGGGTAATAACATGAAATTCAAGTAAATCCAACAAACATGAATTAGCCACCTACATAGTGCCAGGTGCTAGGTGGGAGAGAATTGAGGTTGGAAGAACTGTTTCAAGGCTATGATAATAAACTAGTGTCAGTGGGAGGAGAGAAAAGGATAGGAAAATGGATTTATATGATATGGATGTGAGAACTGGCAATCAGATATGAGAGGTGAGAAAGAAAAAGGACACTCTCTCTCTTTATATATATATATATATATATATATATATATATATATATATATATATATATATATATATATAACAAGTTTCTAACAAGGGAGATGGCGATGCTATGAATATAGAAAGTAAAATCAGAAAACAAAGATGGCCCCAGAGGAAAGCTAATGAATAAGGTGTTGGCCACACTGATTTTGAACTGCTATTAGGAAATCTATATGGAATTTTATCTTAATTCAGATGGTGATATGGAAGTAGAAGAAAGAAAACAAGTAAGGACTGGGGAAAATAGACTTGGGGGAATTTTCTGCTTATATGTAGTAATTGAAGCTGATGAAGTGAAGGAAATTGCCAAGGGAGAGAATATAGGGCAGCAATTGTTTGCCTTGGTTAAACTCTGGCTAAAGAATCAGGGTCCATATTTTAAGAAAGAATGTAACAAAGAGCAACACATGGCTTGGTGGATGTGTTGGGGTGTGGGGAGGGAGTACCCTAGTTAGTGAGAAAAAATAAATCCATGTTATATAGGAGTTAAAAGACTGTGGGATATTAGGGTGAGGGGAACTCAGGATAATAGCTATCTACAAGCAACTAAAAATATTTCATGGAGAAGAGAGATTAAATTGGTTTATTTTTCATTCCCAGAAGCAAAAGTAAGTAGTAAGGAGAAGGAGATTTCTGCTCACCTTAAGGAAAATCTGTCTAATAATCAATGTTGTCTAAAAGGAGAGTAGAATTGGATGCTGTGGGGAACAGGGAGTTCTTTGTCACTGGAAATCTTCAGGTAGTTTCAGTACAAACAGTAATTGGGTATGCTTTAGATGGAATATATGTTGTGAAATAGGGTGGACTAGATGACCCTTAAGGTGTCTTCCAGCTCTGAAATTCTATGTATGATCCTAACCTACCACTTCTTCCCTTGAGTTCATATTTGTTATAGCCTACAATAAATTCTTCAGAAATTCTTCTCCAGACTTGCTCACTTAGCAACTCTTTTTTGGAAACCCAGCAAACATTAAAAGTTTCAGGCAAAATTAAAATTCAATAAAGGTCAGTCCTCTAGGCTATGAGAGAGGAATCAGAGCATGGGAATTACAAAGTAGATTTCCCCAAGCTGACCTATGCCAGCTAAAACTAATCATTTCCAAAACCATACTCAAAAAAGTGACCTCCTTATGTGAATGTGATAGAAAAATTGTAAAAGATGAGAAAAGGAAGAAAGCAAAAAAATGTTAAAATTATAAAAATTGTGAAATCATTAAAACATTTTCTTGCTGAAATTATTGCTCTAGTGATTGTTCATGGTCCTTCTATTTCCACTGAAGGAATATAAGTTCGATTTGGAGTGTAGTCAGACATATTAAAGGCATTCAGAACTTAATACATATTTCAATAATACATTTTGATAGATCTAATTTCAAATCCATTTGAAGAAATTGGAGTAGCCAGGAAAGTCTTGTGTTTCTGCTCTTTAGTTTGAAAATTCTCGCTGTATGTCAATGCTATCAGTATCACGTGACTTGGAACTCATGAGTTCCTTAGCTATATTCTAGTCCAAGCTCTTATTTTTACAGATGAGGAAACTGAGGTTTAGAAAAGTAAACTTATCAAAAATCTCACATATAGAAACAATAGTGAAAATTTTAAGCCACGACCTCTGAATAAAGATACATATTCTCTCTGTACTGTTCCAAATAGGAGTACTTTGGATGAATTGATTCATTCATTTTTCATTTCCCTGTAATAGTTGCCTCCCCAAAGATTTATCCAAGGTTTACAATCAGATTTTGACATATACAGGCTAATAGTTTTTATACTACCTCCCAGAGACAATGTTGTAGCTCAACCAGATTACTAGTCTTCTTTCTTCCAGAACTTTCCTTTCCCATATCTTCCTTATGGAGTAAACTTAAAATTCAAATATCATAATGGCACTCTCCTTTTGACCATAACCAAGGTGAGCACTTCATTATCCTGCTCATCAGAAAACCTCTTTTTTTGCCCTCATCCCAACAATACTGTCAACAGAAGCAGCTGGTTATTCCAATCTCTTCACCCCTAGGAGTGTCCAAGGGTTTCTGTTTCTTTCCCCATAGGGTGGTATCCCATGTCCTAAATATATCAGTAACAAAATTCCTAGTTATTGTTCTAATAGAAAGGCAAATCATGAGAAGTTTGGACACTTTCAGATGGTTTCCTCAGCCAAAGATTTTTTTTTTTTAGTTCCTTTGATATGAAGGGGTTTTCTTTGTATTCCTTCCGGAAACACCCCCATTTTAAAAATCATAGATATTTAAAATACTGCCTGAACTATGATAATTCTCTTGTGTGGTCATACTTTTACACTTTGTTAATCCCATGAAAATCATATATCACTGGGAAAGGAGTGTAAAGATTTAGCTTCATATCCAGAGATGATCACTGTGAAGTCTGAATTTGCTTACTTGGTCATAGAGGTGTACTTTTAGAATCTCTGAGTTGTTACATATTTGGTGCTCAGATGGACTGTTCAAGATTCCTTTTAAAATTGTTTCAAGGTCATTTTTTTGTGATTTCATGCTACATAAAGCCCCTTTCCAGGCCATTTCACACTGATAAAGGCTTCCTGATAAACATTGATTTTTCCCTTCAATTTGCCTGAGAAATGCATCCCATATTCAAAGAGTTTTTGACATTGGAAGCTCTATTCAATTTGAAAAAAAATATTTATTAAATACCTACTCCATGTTAGATTCCATGCTAAGAATGAGACATTCAGAAACAAAAACAAAACTTCTCCTGCTCTTAATGAGTTTACATTTTACTTGAGTCACATGTAAATAGGTAAGATAGTTTGAATAAATTAAATCTTTCATATTGTACCCCCTATCTCAGACCCCCCCACATACCTTGTTCTGTTTAGCAAGCGATGGGGGAGATGCATTGTGGTATAATAAATCAAATATGAAGCTTATTGTCTTAAAACAGAGTCCTGTTTGACATTGATGATTCGAGTGCTGAATTCAAATCCTACCACTGCCATTTATTATCTGTGATTTTTAGAAAGTTGCTGAACTTCTTTTTGTCTCAGTTTCTCCATCTATAAAATGGCAGGGGAAGCTTAGATCTGCTAGGCTTTTAGGTCCTTTCAAACTTTAAAGCTATGATCCTTTAAAAGTGGACCTTCTTATTCTTCTTTGTCTAGCTAGGTGACATAGTCAATAAAGTGTCAAGCCTAAAGGTAGGAAGATTCCTCTTCCAGTATTCAAATCTTGCTTCAAACACTTACTAGATAGATGTGAGAGTCTAGAAAAGTCACTTATTGCTATTTATCTTCTTTCTCACCTGTAAAATAAATTGAAGAAAGAAATAAGAAACCACACCATTATCTTTGCCAAGAAAAACCCAAATGGTTTCATGAAGAGACAAATGGAGCAGAACAACAACAACATCATCTTATTCTTCATTTGATTCTAATCTGGAAGAGGGAATTATATACAAAATTAAAAATAGTGGACTCCTTGGAGGAAATTTCCCACTTTATTTGGAAATTAATCATATGAAGAAGGAAGTGATGTGGAGGTTAATATCATCATAGATTTAAGTATAAGGATCTAAGTTGATTCAGAGAAGAAATAAGTAGAATTCAATGACCTGAAACATTATTGGGCATGTCGACCTGGTAGGAAAAGGCAATTATGGAATGGAATTATATAGATATGTGAATATATGCATTATATAAGTAAACAAAACACAGATAAACACACATATATATATACTGTATATAGCTATGCATACACACAAACACACACATACTCATACAATACATATCTATCCTGTTAAGTTAAATTTTATCATCTATGATAGGCTCCCCCCTCAAAAAAAATCTCAATAGTTTCAAAAGTTGAACCATATTTCTTTTTTTTTTTTAAACCCTTACCTTCTGTTTTGGAGTCAATACTGTGTATTGGCTCCAAGGCAGAAGAGTGGTAAGGGCTAGGCAATGGGGATTAAGTGACTTGCCCAGGGTCACACAGCTGGGTATATTTCTTAAATAAACATTTAACTGGAATAAATATAAAGTACAACATTAGAATTCAAAAAATCAATTTATAAGCAAAAAGCAGTGACTTTATAAATACGCAGTAGATACTGGCTTGAGGCTGTCATAAATATCAGTGAGTCAACAGCATTATTTTTTGGCCAAAAAACACATAGCCTTGGACCACATTAAAAATATCGCATTGTTTAGAATGAAAGGTATTTCTGCAAAAGTTAGTCCTTTTTTACTTTCTTTCTAATCTCTTTGGGATAGAGACATAGTAGAGATATTGCTGGGTCAAAGGTAATGCGTAAATTGTATTGCCCAAAATAAGTAAGGTCACAGTCCACTGTGCTTTCAGCAGAATATTGGTATCAGGAACGTTGTTTTCAGTTTCTTGTGCCATGTCATTCAGATGGGCATTGAGAAGCTCTAGAATATTTAGACCATGACAGTGAAGATGGTGAAGGGCCTGCTGTATGAAGAAGACTTAAGAATTGGACATATTTCACCTGGGAAAGAGAAGACTTAGAAAAGAAATGCAAGGTAGGAGATATCTTAATCTAATATTTATTTTCATATTTATTCTGACTAAGAAGGCACCTTGAAGGCAAGTTGTTTTTTATCATTTCAGTTGTGTCTGCCTCTGTGACCCCATTAGTCTTTTTTGGGGGGATGGGCAAAGGTCTGGAAGTAGTTTGGCATTTCCTTCTGTAGTTCAATTTATAGATGAGAATCTGAGGCTAACTCGGTTAAATGATTTGTCCAGGCTCTCACAGTTTAGTAAGTATCTGAGACCAGACTTGAACTCAGGTCTTCCAGACTCCTGGTCTGTCCCTCTATTCATTGTGTTTCCTAGCTGCCTTTGAAGGGAAGTGCTGTAGCTTATTTTTCTTAAGAGCTCCTATTAACACCCATAAGATCAGTACAAAGTAAGAGGCCCCCAATCAATATGCTTTGGTTCAGTCAATTGTGGCAGCAAAGCAGCTGTATCATTCCTTCCTTCAAAATTTAGTTCACTCCATGACTTATTTATACCATTCTCAATTTAGTTTAACAACATCACTCCTGTTTAATTTTCCAAACCATTGCTAATGTTTCTGTCCAGCTTTATTAAACTATTTGCTACGGATTTAAAATTTCAGCTGGAGAAAGTAGCTAACAGCATCTCTCCAAGCCTCTATTTTCCTCATCCTAAATACACCTGGGCTGCTTTATTTATCTGGGCACATTCCTCTCTTGCCAAGTGGATAGTTAGCCTGTTCAGTGGCATAATTATCAGAGCCCTGAGAAGCTGGATAGATAGCCAGGGAAAAAGCTGAATACAAAAGAACAGAAGGGATATCCAGGTGAGTTTTGTTCCAGCAGTCAACTGCTTTCACAGGGCTTGAGAGAGGTTGGCTTTTAGCAAGGATCACATAGTCAGGAATGGCCAGTGCTGAAGGAAATCACTGGTTGCTTGTTCTACCTTCCTGCCATACACACTCCATGATTTGCTTGGCCAACTTTCAGTTTCTATTTATTGCTATTTATTTTCTTCTTTAAATAAAAATGAAACACAAACACTCAAGGCAAAACAACTGATCATCCAGAAATAATGTTGTACTTCTCTTAAGTTCTTTGATTTAACTGAGTGGTCAAACCAAAAGAAGTAGCACAGAAAGAAATAACACATACATGCAAATATATCTGATTTTGATACATATATACATATGCATACATGTATATAACAGCTCAGTTGTTTTGATATCTTAGTCTTTCTGGAGCTCACTGCTGATCCATGTATACCTTCCCTCCTAACGTACAGATATCTCTCTTGAGTCAACGTACAAGTTATTTTCAATACACAGATATTAGGGACAAGCACATTAAGTAGAGTATACTCTTATTTAAACTTTGATTCAATTTAAGAATTAAAGATAGATACAAGTCAGACCAGTTTGTTTTGTCATTTAATAGTGAAAAATATGATTAAAAAACCCATCAATTTCTGAAGTAGTGGAGTGTCCATTGGCATGGAGATTCAATTATGCATATAATTGAAATAAAATATTTTATACCATGTAAATGATAAATTTGAAAAATTGAGAGAAACTTGTAAAGAACACATATGAACTGATTTAAATTAATAAGCTGAAAAAATAGAAATTTCTATAAAATGCAGTCTGGTGGTAGAAGAAAATGGGTACCAAGTGAGGCATATGCCTACTATGTTTATTTGATTTGTTTGACTGTCTCTACTTAAATTTATAAGGGGGGATTGCATGGGGTGAAGGGGGGAGTCATTTGGAAGTGATATAATATTACATATATAATAAAAAGGAATAATATTCCTTAAGAGCCTGAATTGTTTATCTCTAAGGTTCCTCTCAATTCTATGGTCTATGATCTACTCTAGCTCTGCTATTCTATTTTATATAGGAAATGTAGGCATATTCTATAGTGGAAAAAAACTTGACTTGGGGTGGGGAGGATGAGGTCAGGACCTTTGACTGCAATTCTGGTTCTTATGTGACTACAGACAAGCCCATCTCATAAATTAAGGTATCTTTTCTGAAAAAAACCCAAAAGATCTAGATTTTATGATCTCTCAGGTCCTTTCTCATTCTCAGAATACATAGCATATATAGTTCATAATGATCATTTTATGTAGAAAGGTTTTACTGTTTTCTTGAGTTTTAGATGCAATAGTTGTGGCCAGAAGACAATATGTGAAGGCACATTCAAGATATTGGTCATCAGCATGCCAATAAATTGCTGGCCAATCAAAGCAATGCCATCATTGTAGAAATACATTTTTGACAATTTTTTAGGGCCAGATGTGTGACTTTGGAAATTTCCATCCAAGGATAAAGGTTTTTAAATAGTTCCCACTGACCCCTTGGCTTTTCTTTTCATGAGAGAGGCTGTTAAGGAAGACAGACATATGGTGTGCTTGGCAGCAAAGCATCATTAACAGAAACCATCCACCATCGCGGAAACTTTGAGTTCTAAAAATTATGAAACACATGGGTCAGTAGTGATGGATGAATGAAGAATGGTTCACAGCTGCCTTCATTTAGTCCAGAGGGAATAGAGGAGCATAGGGTTTTACAGCTGGAAGGGACTTTTTGATAAGAGAATGTAGAATGTTAGAGTTGGAAAAGCCCTTGAGAAATAGGTTAGTGCATGGAAAGTTAGAACTGAAAGAGATGTTAGAGATCATTCCTATATTGACACATAAAGAAATCATATAGAAGTGACCTTGAGATAGGGATATAAACAGAGGGAAGATTCAACAGATGCCCCTTTTTCCATCAGCAGATTTAAGATCTCTACGTGTTTTGTCAACTACAGGAAGTCGAGAAGTAGGGAATCACGATTCCCTCACATTTCATATACACCTTTATATTTTACAAAACAAAAGATGAAATCTCTATGAGGATGGGAACTATAATGGGGGAGAAATAAAGGGGTTTTTATATAAAAGGTTGAACTGGATTATTCAAGAGTAAAGTCATGAGGAATTTTATTAAATTCCAAAGAGATTTATTTACAATTTATTTACAAATATGGAAGGAGTGAAGTAAGGAATCAGAGAGAGGATAGGGTAAGATATCTAGACTAAGCATTAAATATTTTGCTCTGACCCCTGTCTCAAAAACAGGCAAGGGAATTTAGTCCTTAGCCAGAGAGGCCTTGGCCCTTGTAGCCAAGTCGTAGAGATGTATGGAGCCATCTCTCCTGAGGTTAGTCTCTTCAGAAAATCCAAGAAAGGAGTCATCTCTTTTCACTCGCCATGTGTCAGACCAAAGGGAGAGATTTAAGAACAGTTTCACCAAGTACAGGTCTCAGGTCCAGTCAGCAGATTCTTCACCAGTCTCCAACTCAAACATGGAACTCCTGAAGAAGATCAAGTCCCCACAGGAAGTTGTAACTCCCTTTTAAAGACACTTTCTTTTGCATCACTTCCTGCACTTTCTTCCACTTGTACGTCTACCAATCAATTACTGCTAAAACTTTGCTTAGGACTTCTAGCAGTCAGATTGATTCTGATTCGTCACCCACTCTTGCACACATGGATCACAGACCTCCCTCACTCAGTGATTAAGTGGGATGTTTACTTTTTTGGTGATTAAATCTAAAAATAGGCAAGGCAGTTAATTTAATCTTCACAGAACTATTTAAGTATTGCCTCTTTACTCCATGTTGGACAAATAAGAAATATTTTGCCTTTAGTCACTTAAAGTTTAGACACTATAATTTGATTATAATATTAAACACTATGTGCAAAGCATTGTATTAAACATTGGGAATATCTATCGATGTATATATATATCTACATAATTATATAATTTATATATATATAATATATATTTCTATACTTTATAATATATAATGCTTATGACATACATAATATAGATATATGACATATGATATAATACATAAATATTTCCTATTGTTTAATAAATGTTCATTCATTAATTTGTGTATAGATGATAAACTCCATATGGATAGGTGCCATATTTTAGATACATTTGGTTAAAATAGTATATTTCCCTAATCTAGGGAAACAAAGCTCTTCCTAAATTAGGTGTTTAATAAATATTTGTTCAACTGAATCTCCCCCAACTCCCATCTATTTACAAAGTGATCATGTACAAATTGATAGATATTCATATACATCTACTTGCCTGCCTCTCTCTCCTCTGTGTGTGTGTCTATCTATCTTTCTATCTATCTCTCTATCACAGATAGTTCCTGATCTCAAGGAACCCATATTCTAAAAGTTTGAAACAATATTCAGAGAATAGTACTGTTGTAAATCAAATTTTTTAAAAGTTTCTTGGTCCTTAGGATATAGTAGCAAAATAGTTGGTAAAATATTTTATTTTAAAATTTTATTTTCATTGATATCATCATTTCTATTTCTGATAGAACATCATGTAGAACATACACACTAAATATGATGCAAAATGATAGCTGAAATTAGTAGAGGACATTAATGTTTGCAAACCATTATATCAGTATGATTACTTTTATATGCCACAACAAGCCTACTAGGCAATAATTATATATATATATATATATATATATATATTTTAATACCCCTTTTATAGAAAATAAATCTGAAGCTCAGATAATGTAAATTATTTGCCTATAGTCATATAGCTAATAAAATATGAGAGGTAATCTTCCTGACTTTAGCTCTAGCACTTATTCCTTATAGGATAATTGGCCATGATGTCAAGGTTATTGATGCTATGACTTGATGACTAGATCTGTACAAGGAACAAACAGGAAAATGGGAAGAGAAAAAAAGAAAAAAAGCCCAAAATTTAAAAGATAGATAGAAAGAAAAAAATAGAAGACAGTTACTCTTGGTAGAGTAAATGATCTAATATTATTATGGATCACCAATAAAAATAGCTGGGGGGGGGGTCTTTTAGAAAGCACCATCCTTATTTCTTTCAGATCTGTGCCTCCCCATTTTTGCCTCCTAACTTCCTTCAGGTCTTAGAATAATCCCCATCTTCTATAAGAGTCCTTTTAAAAACCCAGTTAATGCTAATGCCTTCTACCAAGGTCTGAGGATCCAGAGCCAACCTATGCCCACTTTCCAAAAAGGCTGGGAAAGCCTTGAGAAATAAGTTCATTGGAACTCCCTGCTTCCAAGTAGAGGGCAGGCACCAGCTTCCTGTGGAGAAGGATTATCCCCAATAGAGTTGCCAATAGAGACATACCTTCAATGGACCATTAGTTATTTCCTGAATTAACACAGATGCTTTGCCCCAGGAAGCAGGAGCAGACCAAGTGTTGCTGGTCTGGGTGCTGCCAAGGTTTGTTTGTTTGTGTTTCTTGAAAGGAAAAAAAAAGAAGGGGGAGAAAAGAAAGAAAAGAAACATTGGACTTTAAATCTTTGCCTTAAAGGGATAAGGAAGCTTGAATATTATGTATGCCCACCCATTCTAGGCCAGAGCCAGCTCAGCAACTCATTCGGGCTAATCATAATTATTTTAACTTCAATTGATGCTATTGTTCTCCTTTCAATATGTTCCCAGATCCCACTGCAACCTAGGTTTTCTCCTGAATTGCCTTCATTCTGCGAGGTATATTTATTTCCTCATTCCCATGATTTAAGTCAATACTGATTGTGTTCCACAATTGCACTAGAAATGCAGGGAAATGATCAGGGTGGTACTTTCTGAATTGCTAGCAAAGAAATGGTTTTGGCAGTGTCCCCTGACACTCTGTGTCCCAACTCTGCCTGGCAGCATGTGCCCTTATTTTCTCCCCAGCTGCCTTCTAGCTTAGCTTAATTGCCATTTCTCTCATGTAGGAGGAGAGAAATATGGACTTAGCCATATTAGAAAGACTGTACCATGTGGAAAGATGTATATTAAAATTCGAGTCAAGAGTTCTGTGTTCTAGTACTAACTTGAGTACTTTCTAGGAGTGTGGCAATGGACATTCTTTCAGATCCCTTTACTGTATGTGGGGCATTGCGTTAAGTACTTTACCATATTATCTCAATTGAGGTTCACAACAACCCTAGGAAGTAGGTACTATAATTATTCTTATTTTATACTTAAGAAAAATGCGGCATGTGACTTGACTAAAGTCACACAGCTAGTAATTTTCTGAAGTCTAATTAGAATTCAGATCTTCCTAATTCCAGGCTCTATACTTTATCTATCATTCCACTTGGCTATACCCCTCTTTCCTTCCTAGAGAGAGCCATCTTTTATGTATATATTTATATATGTACATATATATAATTTATATATGGTTATTTTATTTTATTTATATATATATTACATTTTATTTATGTATTTTAAATATTTACATATATATTTAAACCTTATGCATTATAAGAGTTGCCCCCACAATCTGGAAAACACATATTATAATTTTTGGACCTCCTTTCATGCCAGAGAAGAAGTAGAAAAATGTCCTTATCTCTTATTTGAAGCCATGCTTGTTTGTAATTTTACAACATTTATATTTTTATTTTTTTAATTATTAACTATGTACCAAACACTGTCCAAACTGCTGGAAATGAATTTTTTAAAAGTAAAATCATTCTCTATAGACCAAAAGGATACATTATTTTAGGGATTTTAGGGGAAAATATACACCTAAAATGAGCAAAGGCCAGAGTCAGATATTGTGGTATGAGAAGCTACAGGGATGATAACTGGGGCTTTTAAGTATTATAATGACACTCATCCTTCTAATAATGGCAGCATTAATTTGTTCATGATTCTAGTACTGAAAAAAATCTCTCAAAGCAGGGATGAAGCCATGTTAGAAGAAGACACATCAGGAAGCAATAGCTGTGCCAAGAGAGAATATTTTCCTGGTTCAATGAGAACTACTTAATGAAATGGACATAGAATCATTCAATTATGGGGTCTAGAGAATGAAGTTAAAAGAGATCATCCAGGTAGCTCCACATATACCTGAGAAGAAATCCTTTTTATATCATCCAAACAACTGTCCATACATTAATAGCTCAGAACCTTGCATTCAAGGAGGAATAATCATAATCTCCTAAAATGATTCACTTAATTTCAAATAATTCTAAAACTCAGCAAGTAGGGACATTAATTCATTGCTGGTGGACTTGTGAACTGATCCAACCACTCTGGAGGGCAATTTGGAACTATGCCCAAAGGGCGATAAAAGACTGTCTACCCTTTGATCCAGCCATAGCACTGCTGGGTCTGTACCCCAAAGAGATAATGGAGAAAAAGGCATGTACAAGACTATTCAAAGTTGAGCTCTTTGTGGTGGCCAAAAATTGGAAAATGCGGGGATGCCCATCAATTGGAGAATGGCTGAACACATTGTGGTATATGTTGGTGACGGAATACTATTGTGCTAAAAGGAATAATGAAGTGGAGGAATTCCATGGAGACTGGAATGACCTCCAGGAAGTGATGCAGAGTGAGAGGAGCAGAACCAGGAGAACATTGTACACAGAGACTAATACACTGTGGTATAATCGAACGTAATGGACTTCTCCATTAATGTTGTTGTAATGTCCCTGAACAATCTGCAGGGATCTAGGAGAAAAACACTATCCATAAGCAGAGGACAAACTGCGGGAGTGGAAACACCGAGGAAAAGCAACTGCCTGACTACAGCGGTTGAGGGGACATGACAGAGGAGAGACTCTAAATGAAACTCTAATGCAAATACTAACAACATAGCAATGGGGTCGAATCAAGAACATATGTGATACCCAGTGGAATCATGCGTCAGCTATGGGAGTTGGGGGGGGGGAGGAAAAGAAAATGATCTTTGTCTATAATGAATAATGCTTGGAAATGATCAAATAAAATATTATTTAAAGAAAAAAAACATATCTCTGGAAAAAAAAGAGAAAGGCAAATCAAAACAACATTGGGTATACCTCACAGCTATCAGATTGGGTTGTATGATAGTAAAAGAAAGAAACACTGGAGGGAATGTGGCAAAATTGGGAGACTAATGCATTGTTGGTGAAGTTGTGAATCTATTCAATCATTGTGGATGCCAATTTTGTACTATGCCCAAAGGGTTATAAAATGTCATACCCTTTGATTCTTTATTACCATTACTAAGAATGTATTCCAAAAAAAAAAAAAACTTATACAAAAATATTTATAGAAGTTCTTTTTGTGGTGAAAAAGAATTGGAAATTGAAGAAATGTTCATCAATTGGGCAAATGGCTGAACAAATTATGATACATGTTGGTGATGGGACACTAATGTGCTATAAGAAATGATAAAGAAGATGATTTCAGAAAGCACTGAAGATCTGAATGAATTGATGCAGAGGGAAATGAGCAGAATGGGGAGAATATTGTGACAAGTAATAGCAATGTTATACATTGATCAATTGTGAAAACTGACTACACTCAGGAATACAATTATCCAGGAGAATCCTGAAATATTTATGATGGGAAATATTATCCATCTCCAAAGAAAGAATTGTTTGAGTCCAAAAGATGTGGATCAAAGTGTACTATCCTTACTTTCAGTGTTTTTGAGGTTTTATTTTGGGTTTGGATTCTATATGTTTTCTCTTACAACAATGATGAATATGGAAGTGTGTTTTGCATAATAAGGGGGCTTTTAATCTGCATATATTCAACTTATAACCATTGATTCAAATATTACCATCTTGATGTAAAGAATAGGATGGATCTCTCCTCTAGATGACATTACTTCCATATTTGAAAGTTATGACCTTAAGTATTTTCTTCTATTGGCAAAATATCCCCAGTTCCTTCTATTGATCCTTATCTCTAGGACCCATAACTCCCTTCTCATTCTCTTCAGAACATGTTTTAGGTTACCCATGTTCTTATAATGTTTTGTGTTGCCTACAATATTTTAATTTCAAGGTATGGCTGGTTATTTCTAGAAGGATTTCATTCCATCCTTTGAATTATTTGGCCAATTCTAAGGGCCAGTCTGTGTTTGATTCTTTTTTTATGACTAGAATACAAAATATGAGACTTTCATGACAAAAAAGAAGTCTATCCTTGACATTTCAATTTCTCTTTTGTCCAGAATTAAAGGAATTTAATTTGTATACATAGAAATATGCCAAAGGAACCTTAGAACAGTAAATGTCATTAGACAAAAAAAAATGTCAGAGTTTGAAGGAAATGTAGAACATGATTCAGCAGAACATGGACAAGAAATGTACTGGAGAAAGAACTTTAGAGGATATAGAAAGCAATGGTTAAAAGTTAGACTGCTAAATTGACAGTAATTAGTCTTAGAAAGATTTTGTAAAATGGGGAAATTCTAGACAAACCTTAGGCACTGAATATATAAAAAAATACTGTCCCATTTTAAGGAAGAGGGTATCACCTGAAAACTGTATAAATTGAGCTAAAATTCTGTCTCTTTATATGAAAAATGTATTAGATTTGCTTTTTTTGGCTCCAGAATGTAAAACTGGAAGAAGATATAATAGACTGAGACGCAGAAAAAGTGGAAAATATTTCTTAGTCTCAATTAGAGTTATGCCAAAGTTTGATTGCCTTGAGTGTAGTGATCTCTCAGAGAATGGAGAGCTCCAAATAATGAATGATGATCACTTATTAGTGATATTGTAAGAAGAATTCTTGGGCAGTGCGGTAGTACAGAGGATAGAGTACCAGACTTGGAGTCAGGAAAAACTGAGTTAAAATCCAGTCTTGGATAATTAGTAGCTAGGTAACCCTGATAAAGTCACTTACTCCTGTTTGCCTTAGTTTATTAAGTAAAATGAGCTGTAGAAGGAAATGGCAAAATACTACAGTATCTTTGTCAAAAAAAGAATGAGGGGGGCATCTGGGTGGCTTAGTGGATTGAGAATCAGACCTATAGATGGGATGTCCTGGGTTCAAATATGACCTCAGACACTTCCCAGCTTTGAGACCCTGGGCAAGTCACTTAATCCCCATTGCCTAGCCCTTACCACTCTTTTGCTCCAAGATGGAAGGCAAAGGTTTTTTTGTTTGTTTGTTTGTTTGTTTGTTTTTAATGGGGTCAGGAAGCTTTGGATATAACTAAAATGAATGAACAACAAGCAAGAATTCTTAGGCAAATGTAGCTGCTAGATCATGCAGTGGACAGTGTTAGATTTGGAGTTGGGACGATTTGAATTGAAATCTTAAGTCAGATATTAGCAATGAGCCCCTTGACAAGTCACTTAATCTTTTTCAGCCTCAGTTTCCTCCTCTGAAAAAAGCAGAGATAAAAACAGCACCTATATCCCTAGATTGTTGAGAGGATCAAATAAGATTAACACTTATTAAATGCTTTGTAAAGTTTAAAGCATAATATAAATTTATCTATTGGTATACAGTTATTCCACTATATTTGCTGATTTATTATCCACTGATTCAGTTTCCTCTAATTAACTATGGAGGTTTGGGGGGGAGAATTAAAAAAAAAGAAATCATTTGGAAAATTCCAGAAAATTATAAAAAAATAGTTCATAAGTTTCAAATCACCTGCTAAGCAAGTATAGACTTTAATATGGTAAAGTTCACTAGCCCAGTACATAACTCCTCTCCCTTGGTTCCCACCCCTACAGTCCCAGGTACAACTTTCCTTCAGTTCTTCTAGGGTTCTCCCTATCTCTCTTTGGCTGGAGCATTATCATAGTGCCTTTGGTTTATTCATTCATTCATTCATTCATTCATTCATTCATTCATTCATTTATTCATTCATTCATTTATTTATTTATTTATTTATTTGTTTGTTTGTTTATTTATTTATTTATGATAATTATGGCCCCAGAGCATTGTATAGGTACTAGTAATACAGTTGTGCCCCTGTTTCCACTGATTCAATACTATTCTGATTCAGTTACCTACAGTTAACAGCAGGTGTTTGCTTATAGCCATGGTTTCAGCTGTCTATGGTAGGTCTTGGAACATATTCCCCATGGATACAGCAGAATACAATTTTTTTACATTTGTTTTTGTTTTCTCTCACGTTTTTAGAGTCTGTGCTTTCAGACAGCTGGTATTTAAGACAGGACATTTACATTTAATGCCAGAAGTGACCTTAAAATGTAGAATGTAAGAACTAGAAGGGATCTTCATTAGTCTTGTTCATTTTTATTTGTTTGTGTTTATTCTTTTTTATATTTATCCTGCATGGATGTATGTGTTTTTCCCTCCTAGTAGGAAGTAAGTTCCTGGAGAGTAAGGCTTGTTTCAACTTTTGTGTTTGTATTTCAAGTGACTAACCCAAGCTTGGCATACAGTAGGTGTCCAATAAATGGATGATTAATGAGAAAAGTAAGGAAAAGCTAAGTGAAGCGACTTGCCCTAAACACGCAGGTGAGTTGTAACTAAGCAGTGTTGGACCTTGATTTCTTTAAAAATTGATGATAACTCCCTGTCAGTAGGAACAGAATCTTAGATTTAAATATTATACAGCTCCCAACAGTGCTGTTCTGCCATTTAATGTTACAATGACTTGAGATAAGCACAATTATGGTTTGGGAAATACACCACCAAATCCCGCTGTGTCTAATGTGATTTAAAACTGAGCAGCATCTTTATAAAATAGTAAAGGACTTGGTATTGTTTTAGTCATCTGTTTGAATTCCCAAGGATAAGCTTTTAATTTAGTGCTTTACATCAAAATTTGAGACTAGAATTGTGCATTTCCCTCCCAGCATCTGCAAATAAATAAAAGGGTCTCATACCTCCTAGCTAAGCTTGTTGCTTTGCCAAATTAATACAGGGATTTATTTAGTCATTTTTTTTTCATCAGATCTTTTGGGAATCTAGAAGCATCTTTCAAGTCCAATATAGACAATTATGTGATAGAAGTCTCAGTTTATATTCTTTAGGGGAAAAAAATTAGTTGTATTCAGTTGTCAACAAATAAATAATTTGCTACTCTATCACATACTTCCTACCCCCAACAGAGAAATCTGGTAGTATTTAGGCATCAAGAGATAGAAGGGCAAAGGTGAGTGTTGAATATGTTGAGATTTTGAGAACAAAAACTGAAGCAATCTTCATGATGATGTCGCTTTCCCAGAAATCATTCAAATTCATGATGAAACTGGAAGAAATCAGGAAGAAAATATTGTGAGCCCTTACCAGGTAAGCTATCCTTGTGAGACTGATCAGAGCATGGGTTAGTCAAGAGGCTAGTAATGAGACAGGGAGATCATAGCACAAGTTACTGAATTCAAAATGAAGTCTTCTGGTTCAAAGTCTGGTAATTAGGTACCATTATTCCATTTTACTTCAAGAACAACAATAACAACGCAGATGTTAAGATAACTCTGGAAGATGGGCATGGTAAATATCTCTTGAGGCTAAGTTGATTTTATTGGCAGCGAGGAACATGTTGGGAGTTAAAAGAAATATTTGTTTCCCCACAGATTTACTTATCTCCTTTACTGTTTTACTAAATATAATAACCCAGCTGATTTTTAAGGCTTCAGTTCCTATTTCTGTATTATGAAATGAATTAAAATAAAATTTCAGACTACTACCTTTATGTGAATTTAGATCAACAGACCTGAGTAGTAACTAGAAAAGAGCTAAAAATATAGATATTAAATTGCTTATGGACATCTCTAGAAAGCTTATCTGGGTGTGTCTAAACAGGATTGCTGAGGTCTATATACATTACAAAGGAACTAACAGGATTATAAACTATCCCCCTATGGTGAAAAAGTCATACCATGTCTGAAGATGAACTGGTAGCAGCCGAGGGAAATTATATTAAAGACAGGATGCATTAGCTGAGGATTTTGCAGCTGACAGCAGAGAGTAAGAGTAGCTCAGAAATAGATGCCTACATAAAGGCAAAATGATGCCATCATCAGAGAATTTTAGTGGCTCTGAAGCACAAGGGTTGTGAGGTACCCTCACTTTGGATGTGACCTGACCATCTGACTTTTCTAAATTTGGGTCCTGCCGTAGGTATTATCTGATCACATTTGCTTTCTTCTTATGAGCTGTTCCCCATAGTAACATAGTATGCTATGGGAGAATCCACTGCCTTTTACGTGTAATCTTTTGCCACTTATTTTGCTTTCCTGTTGGATTAAATACATTGTGCTTTGAACTTATCTGTCCTCTGTCTGGTCTAGTATAATTAAATGTAGTATTGATGGTTCCTAAAGTATGATTTTGGGTGGATGTTCACTATTTTAAATTCTGGAATATCTTTCTGGGTACCCTTGTGTGAGAGGGTGCTGGTGGCTACAGATCTTATTTTAAAGATGTGGAAATTGAAGACCAGAAAGATTATAGGATTTTTATGAGACCACATAAGTAATCACTGTTACCATCAATCAATCCCAGTCAAGATCTCTTTCTACATTAAGAGTATCTTTAGCATATAATATAATTTCTGCTACAGAAGTTATCTTGGAGATTGTGAGGTAGTGGTGGAACTTTAGGGACTATGGTTTAGTCTCAGGGGCTAGAAGAGGATAAAGTCAGAGAAGTAAATCTCTAGCAAAGAAGAAAGCCCTTAAGCCTCTTTAATATTTAGTCACTACTGACAATGAAAGTGACAATATTAAATGAAACTGATTACTTTGTCATTAAAATAATCAAAAAAATATTTAGTCACTAATGATTGTAGATAAAGGGTTCTGAACATGGGGTCTTCGAATAGAGATTGAGATACTTAGGTATCTTTCTATATCTATAAATCTCTATTTCCATATCAGTATCTATAATAAATTAATCATTCTTCACTTTGAGAGTCAAGTTTTCTGAGATAATCTTGGAACAAAGAAGGAAAAGGAACATGAAGATCATCTCCCTGGAAAAATAAACAACCAAGCAAAAACTAAATATTAATGAAGTAGGCATTATAAATAAGATAGTGGAAATAACCTGTCAGGGGACATGGCTTCATACCACTTTTGTGACCCTGATAACGAGTTCCCCTCTGTGAATCTCAATTTCTTCATTCTTCAAATGAGTGGCTTCCACTAAATGATCTCTAAAGCACTATCTAGTTCAACATTTTACAGTAACATCTTGCTTGAATTTTGGCTTTCAAACTTCATTGTTTTAGCACTTATGGGCTTAAAAGATACAGATGCAATCATTTACATTTGATAAGTTTGCAGAAAAAGATTCAAAATCTTTCCAAAATACTTTCTGACTATGTAATTCATAACGAGAACTTAAAATTTCTGTATTAATTCTCAGACAACAGAATTTGAATCTTCCAAAATCTGCTTGGTCTATTATAGTTCTCAAGAGTAAGAGAGACTTAAAGAGACTGAAATTAACCTAAATTCTTTATTACCAATGAGTAATCATAATCTATTGGAATATAGTGAGAAGTATCTAGGAAAAAGACCTGAATTTGAATCCTGGCTCTACCATTTACTGGATTGGTGATTGTGAAAAAAATATCACTTTTTGGTTCCTCAGAATCTTCACCTAAGGCATACATAAAGTGTACCTTCTTCTGGATGGTCTTTGGAAGTCCTTCCTAACACTGAGAATCATGGACTTGGTGATATCATATTCTTAATGCTTGGTTTTCCTACCAAAACCCATTTCTTTAATATATCTCCATGTGGGGAAAGATGCTTTAAATTAGTGATATCCAACTTAGATAGAAGCGGGGGGGGGGGGGGTCACTATACTACATAAGGATCCCTGCATGTCACATGTTGTTGACATATTGATGTCATTTATATTTTATTGTATTTTTATTTGTTTCTTAAAATATTTCACAATTACATTTTGATTTAGTTCCAGTTGCACTCAGGAGTTTTGTCAACTACATTTAACCAACAGGACATGTTTTTGACACATCTACTTTAAACTGATATTGATTGGGGCTTCAAGATGGCTCAATGGATAAAGAACCAGGTTTGTAGATTGGATATCTTGGGTTCAAATCTGGCCTCAGACACTTCCTAGTTGTGTGACCCTGAACAAGTCAATTAAATCCAATCTCCTAGCCTTTACATCTCATCAGCCCTAGAACTGATAATTAGTATCAATTCTAAGAGACAGCAAGATGTTAAAATTATATTAAGCATTATTACAACTATAATTTACTAATGCAATATACTGAATTCAATTCAATTCAAAATTATGAGCATTTTATGTCTGTAACCAATTTCTAAATGTTGATAATTAAGATGTCCAAAAGAAAGTTAGAAGTTAGAGAGCCCATCTGCTCCAAACAGCCCCCATTGTCTGATGACTGTTGCAAGGAAGGTGAGTGAATTGTGAAAATTGTGTAGTCATAGTGCTATATAGTTCAATTGTTAAGAAATTCGGGGCCCATTTTTTATCCAGCCAACTGAAATGTTTATGTAATTTCTGAATTGGAAGGGACCTTTGGGGGGGGGTGGGTATCTGACTGGGCACAACACTTTCTGTGTCCTGTTATCCTAGCTCTGATACTTACTTTTTCTTTCTACTGCAGCACACAGTCTATACAACTCAAAGAAAACAAATTCATGATTCAGAAATATTTCCTCAGCAAATGGGACCTGATGAGCATTCTTGGGAGAAACATTAAGTCAAGAAATGAAAGGAAATCTTATTGATACATAACTACTGCAAAACTTCTGGAAGCATTAGAAGCAATGGGAGGTCATGGGAGTGATCTTTTGGATGAGATTTAATATCAGTGCTTTTAGGCATCTGACAAGGAAATTAAATTGCATAAGAAACTGCTGAGCAACTGATATAGAGGCTGCTTATGCAACTGGCATCTGTTGGAAAAATTGGATGAAGATAAAAGCAACAGAAAATTGCATATTTGATGTATACGATGGTATAGAATTAAATACCTGACAACAAGAGAACCAATATCAGGAGACTTAGAGATATTTAGGGAAAAGGCAACTTCCAGGGAGTGCAAATGAATGAATCTGATTCAGAGTAAAGAATTGAAGATAGTCACCTCAAACTTTTCAGTTATTATCTGTTCAGAATGTACTCATATATTTATGGAATGTCAGAGAGAGAGAAGGGACTTTGGATCATCAACTGTTAAAATATAGAACAAAGAATGTCAGAACTGGTAGAGAACTTAGAATACAGAGTGTCAGAGCTGAAAAAGATTTTAGAACATAGAACAGAAGAGATGGGAGGAGCCACATAACATAAAATGTTAGAAACAACAGAGAATTATCCCTTATTCCAAAAAAATTGTTTTACCCACCTTCCCTAAGAATATCTGGGGCTTGACCTCCCTCCAAAGACTTGTGAGTCTAATGGGTGAAGACTTTGCTAAGTTTCTTTTTCCACCAAAGTAGGGAACTGAGAACTTGAGTGAATGAAGCCACTGTATCCACCATCAGATTCTGACACATTCTTAGAGCTATGATTTCTCCTCTTCCTTGGCTTCTGGAATCAAAGTCAATGTTCTTACTGCCATCTTTTCTAATTAGTAGCACAGTAGATAGCTGTAGTCGAGGCAGAGCCCCCTCTTTCCTTTGTTTGTCTTTGCTTCAGACAAAGATGTGGATTAATCTTTACCCATCCTGGGACCAAGGATGGAAAAGTAAACATGAAGGAAGCAGGATAATATTTATGTAATTGTGATAAGGTGGGCACCTATCCCCTTGTTTTCCCCTCTTCCCCTTGTTTGGATTTGTATTAAACGAAGAATGTGGGTAAACCTTTGAACACCTGCCTATCCCTGGACCAAGATTAGGGTTCCTGGAATGTGAAGTCATAAATTCCTGTGGGCTTTGCCTAGTGGTTTCTTTTTTCCTATATAAGTTCTGTGGGAGACAAATAAAATTGACACTATTTTCTCTTTCATATAGTGTCCATTCTTTCTTTTTTCGTTACCTGTTATTCTTCATTTTTTGTTACCCCAAGCAGGATTTCACAGGACTGGCTGACCCTGTGAAGGAGTCTTGCAGATAGCATATAAGAATAGGAATCCATTACATTGAAGTTCAGATTCTGCTTCAGAGTTACCTATGTGACTCCATCAGCCTCAATTTCTTCATCTGTAAAATGGTGATAATGATAAAATGGTGATAACCTACCTTCCAAAGTTTTTTTTAACATTATTTTTTCATTTGGTCAATTTCAAACATTATTCCTTGGTTACAAAAATCATTTTCTATTCCTTCCTCCCCTCCCAAATCTCTCCCATAGCCAATGCACAATTCCACTGTGTATTACATGTGTCCTTGATCAGAACCCATTTCCATGTTGTTGGTGTTTGCATTAGGATGTTCATTTAGAGTCTACATCTCCAACCATATCCCCTTGACACATGTAGTGAAGCAATTGTTTTTCTTCAGTATTTCTGCTCCCACAGTTTTTCCTCTGAATTTGGATAGTATTCGTTCTCATAGATCCCTCCAAGTTGTTTAGGATCACTGCATTGCCATTAATGGAGAAGTCCATTAAGTTTGATTGTACCACAGTGTATCAGTCTCTGTGTACAGTGTTTTCCTGGTTCTACTCCTCTCGTTCTGCATCAAATCCTGGAGGTTGTTCCAGTCTCCATGGAATTTCTCCACTTTATTGTTCCTTTGAACACTATAGTATTCCATCACCAACATATACCACAATGTGTTCAGCCATTCCCCAATCAAAGGGCATCCCCTCATTTTCCAATTTTTGCCACCACAAAGAGCGCAGCTATGAATATTCTTGTACAAGTCTTTTTCCTTATTATTTCTTTGGGGTACAAACCCAGCAGTGCTATGGCTGGATCAAGGGGCAGACAGTCTTTTATCGCCCTTTGGGCATAGTTCCAAATTGCCATCCAGAATGGTTGGATCAATTCACAACTCCACCATCAATGAATTAATGTCCTTACTTTGCCACATTCCCTCCAACATTCATTACTTTCTGTTGCTGTCATGTTAGCCAATCTGCTAGGTGTGAGGTGATACCTCAGAGTTGTTTTGATTTGCATCTCTCTGATTATAAGAGATTTAGAACACTTTTTCATGTGCTTATTAATAGTTTTGATTTCTTTGACTGAAAATTACCTATTCATGTCCCTTGCCCATTTATCATTTGGAGAATGGCTTGATTTTTTTGTTCAATTGATTTAGCTCTTTGTAAATTTGAGTAATTAAACCTTTGTCAGAGGTTTTTATGAAGATTTTTTCCCAATTTGTTGCTTCCCTTCTGATTTTAGGTACATGGGTTTTTTTTGTACAAAACCTTTTTAATTTGATGTAATAAAAATTATTGATTTTATATTTTGTGACACTTTCTAAGTCTTGCTTGGTTTTAAAATCTTTCCCTTCCCAAAGGTCTGACATGTATTCTATTTGGTGTTCACCTAATTTACTTAGTGTTTCCTTCTTTATGTTCAAGTCATGCATGCATTCTGAGTTTATCTTGTTGTAGGGTGTGAGGTGTTGGTCTAAACCTAATCTCTCCTACACTATCTTTCATTTTTCCCAGCAGTTTTTATCAAATAGTGGATTTTTGTCTCAGAAGATGGAATCTTTAGGCTTGTCATAGACTGTGTTGCTGAGATCACTTACCCCAAGTCTATTCCACTGATCCTCCTTTCTTTCTCTTAGCCAGTACCAAATTGTTTTGCTTTATAGTATAGTTTGAGATCTGGTACAGCAAGGCCACCTTCCTTTGCACTTTTTTCATGATTTCCCTGGATATCCTTGATCTTCTGTTCTTCCAAATGAAATTTATTATGTTTTTTTTTTCTAATTCAGTAAAAAAATATTTTTGGAAGTTTGATGGGTATGGCACTAAATAAATAGATAAGTTTGGGTAGGATGGTCATTTCTTATTATGTTAGCTTGTCCTACCCATGAGCAATTAATGTTTTCCAATTGCTCAGATCTAGTTTTACTTGTGTGGAGAGTGTTTTGTAGTTGTGTTCATATAGTTCCTGTGTTTGTCTCGCCAGATAGATTCCTAAGTATTTTATATTGTCTATGGAGATTTTGAATGGAATTTCTCTTTCTAACTACTGCTACTGAGCTGTGTTAGAGATATATAGAAATGCTAATAACTTATGTGGGTTTATTTTGTATCCTGTAACTTTGCTAAAATTGTGATTATTTCCAATAGCTTTTTAGTTGATTCTCCAGGATTCCTTAAGTAGACCATCATATAATTTGCAAAGAGTGATAGCTTGGTCTCCTCATTGCCAATTTTAATAATTTCTATTTATTTTTCTTCTCTAATTGCTACTGCTAGTGTTTCTAGTACAATGTTAAATAATAGAGGTGATGATGGGCATCCTTGTTTCACTCCTGATCTTATTGGGAATGCATCTAGTTTATCCCCATTGCAGATGATGTAGGCAGATGGTTTTAGATAGATACTGCTTATTATTTTTAGGAAAGAGACTTCTATTGCTATACTTTCTAGTGTTTTCAATAGGAATCAGTGTTGTATTTTGTCAAAGGCCTTTTATGTGTCTATTGAGATAATCATGTGATTTCTGTTGGTTTGCTTGTTGATATGCCAATTATGTGAATGGTTTTCCTGATATTGAACCATCCTTGCATTCCTGGTATAAATCCTACCTGATCATAGTGAATAACCCTCCTGATCACTTGCTGGAGTCTTTTTGCTAGAGTCCTATTTAAGATTTTTGCATCTATGTTCCTCAAGGAGATTGGTCTGTAGTTTTCTTTCTCTGTTTTTGACCTGCCTGGCTTTGGAATCAATACCATATTTGTGTCATGAAAGGAATTTGGTAGAATTCCTTCTTTGCTTATTATGTCAAATAGTTTGTATAGTATTGGGCTTATCTGTTCTTTGAATGTTTGATAGAATTCACTTGTGAATCCATCAGGACCTGGAGATTTTTTCTTAAGCAGTTCTTTGAAGGCCTTTTCAATTTCTTTTTCTGATATGGGATTATTTAAGAATTCTATTTCTTCTTCTGTTAATCTAGGCAATTTATATTTTTGTAAATAGTCATCCATATCATCTAGGCTGGCAAATTTATTGCCATAAAATTAGGCAAAATAGTTTTTAATGATTGCCTTAATTTCCTCTTCATTGGAGGTGAGCTCTCCCCTTTCATCATGATACTGTTAATTTGATTTTCTTCTTTCTTTTTTTTTATTAGATTGACCAGTACTTTGTCTATTTTGTTTTTTTTTCAAAATACCAGCTTCCAGTCTTATTTATTAGTTCAATAGTTCTATCACTTTCAATTTTATTAATTTCTCCCTTCATTTTTAGGACTTCTAATTTAGTTTTCTTCTGGGGAGGGGGTTAATTTGTTCGCTTTCAAGTTTTTGATTTGCATGTGCAATTCATTGACCTCTGCCCTCCCTAATTTGTTAATATATGAACTCAAGGATATAAATTTTCCCCTGAGTATTTCTTTGGCGGCATCCAATAGAGTTTGAAAGGATGTCTCATCATTGTCATTTTCTTCAATGAAATTGTTAATTGTTTCTATGATTTGCTCTCTAACCAATTTTGGAGAATCATATTATTTAATTTCTAATTAATTTTTGATGGCTCTCCATGTACCCTTACTGATCATTATTTTTATTTCCTTATGATCTGAAAAGGTTGCATTTATTATTTCTCCTTTTCTACATTTGTTAGCCATGTTTTTATGACATAGTATATGGTCAATCTTTGTGAATGTATCATGTGCTGCTGAAAAGAATGTGTATTTCTTTTTGTCCCTATTTATTTTTCTATATATATATATATATATATATATATATATATATATATTTACTCTAATTTTTCTAAGATTTCATTCACATCTTTTACCTCTTTCTTATTTTTTTATTTGATTTATCCAAATTTGATAGTGGTAGGTTCAGTTCTCCCACTACTATAGTTTTACTATCTATTTCCTCCTTCAATTCTACTAGTTTCTCCTTAAGAAATTTGGATGCTATTCCATTTGGTGCATACATGTTGATTACTGATATTTCCTCATTGTCTATACTCCCTTTTATCAAGATGTATTTACCTTCCCTATCCCTTTTAATCACATCTATTTTTACTTTGACTTTGTCAGATATCATGATTTCAACTCCTGCCTTCTTTCTATCTTCTATCTACTCAATAGGTCTTTCTCCAACCTTTAATTCTGACCTTGTGAGTATCTACCCTCATCAGGTGTGTTTCTTGAAGACAACATATGGTAGGATTTTGGATTCTAATCCACTGTTCCATTTGTTTACATTTTATGTGTGAGTTCATCCCATTCACGTTCAAAGTTATGATTGTCACTTGTGAAATCCCTAGCATTTTGATATCCTCTCCTCATTCTGCCCTTTCTTCTTTTGCTATCTTTTTAAACCAGTGGTTTACTTTTAATCAATCTTCCTAATCCCCTCCCTTAATATGCTTACCTTTCTCGTCCCTCCCTTTTTGTTCCCTTCTTGTTTTTTTAGAGTCTGTTAATTTCCCTCCTCCCTTTCCTTCCCTCCCTTTTTGTTTCCCTACCCCCTAAGCCCCTTAGTTTTGTCTCCTCACTTACCCTGTAGGATAAAATAGAATTCAAAACCCCAATGGATCTAGATGCTCTTCCCTCTCAGAATTGATTTCACTGAGAGCATGGTTTAAGTATTACCTATTTGCACTCTCTTCCTCTCCTTCTTATAAGATTATTCTTACCCTCCCTTTCCCATGTGTATCTTTGGGTGATAAATATTATCCTATTTATTTTATTTCTTCAAGTATCTCTTGGTACCATTTTCGATTCCCCCTCAACCCCTTTTCTTTTTTTTGCATATCATCCTATAGCCCTTAATGCCCAATCTTTTCCTATAAGTGATTCTTCTAATTACTATAATAATGAATAAAATTTTTGAGAGTTACAAATAACATTTTCCCCACATATTAATATATATAATTTGATCTAATTGTAAACCTCAAAGAAGAGAGTTTGAGTTAAAAAAAAAACAAACATTTTTCCCCTTTTCCGTCTCTTTCTTATTTCCCTTTTCATTTTTCTATTGATCTTTGTGTTTGGATATCAAATTTTCTACTTAGTTCTGGTCTTTTCTTTATAAATACTTGGAAATCTTCTATTTTGTTGAAAGCCCATACTTTTCCTGGAGGTATATATTCAGTTTTGATGAATAGGTGATCCTTGGTTGATGACCCACTTCTTTTGCCTTTCTGAAAATCATGTTCCAGGCCTTGAAGTCCTTTAGTGTGGAAGCTGCCAGGTCTTGTGTGATCCTGATTGGTGTTCCTTGATATCTGTTTTGTCTCTTTTTGGCTTTTGTAGAATTTTCTACTTAGCTTGAAAGCTTTGGAATTTGGCAATTACATTCCTGGTAGTTCTTTTTGGGATTTAGTGCAGAGAGTGTTCTATGAACTCTTTCAATGTCTATTTTCCCCCCTTGTTCAAGAGTGTGAATCTTAAAACTGCTCAAAGTCTACCTTAAAACATTTGGTTAAGGCTATTCCCATTTAAACAATGGAGGTACTTGATCAGGAATGTATTGGGAACTTTAAAATTACTCCACCCATTCTTAGGCATACTTTAGGGGAAGATAAAGTTGTAAACTCCTTACTGAACAATGAAAAAGTACTTAACTCATACTTATAGTGTGGCAAAAGCCCTTACGCTAGGTCTATTTTTAGATCTAATACAAAAGGGTGCTAAGTACCTATGAAGGTCAAATTAATTACTAAAAGGGCAAGCTTAGCAAAGAGATGTGAAATACTCAGAAGTTTTAGTCTACCCAGAGAAGGTGATAACAATATGTGAATTAAGAATGGTCAGTCCTTTGGAAAACGACTACTGTGATTGCTAGATGTGAAAAGTTAGGGGAGGTGACATAGGAGAAAATTCTCTTTAAAAGGAGGTCAGGAACTGAAAGCTGGGCACTCTTGGTGGCTGAACTTAGTTGAGTTCAGGAGCTGAACTGGAGGGTCTCTCTGAACACTAGAGTTTTGCCTGGGACAAAATTTTGTGGTGAGTGATTAAGGCCTGACTACTCTCTCTCTTAAAGTTCAGGCCTAGGCCCTTTCCTACTATTTCCTCTGCCCCACCCCACCCCTCTCTCTCTCCCTTTCTTTAATTCCTTCATTCGTATTAATTAAAATCTCCATAAAACCCAGCTGACTTGGGTATTTTATATTTGGGAATTTTTCCCATGGCGACCACTTATTTTTGATTTAAATCAAGATGCTAAAAATTATCTTTACAGTTTGGCAATTCACAGTCTTGAACCCACATTTTCATGGTCACAAGAGCATCAGGGCAGTTTTCTTGGATTATTTCTTGTTATGATGTCAAGATTTCTGTTCACTTCAGTCATAGTAGTCAAACTGATGGTTATGGGGTGGTATCAGAATTGTTTCAATTTGTATTTCTCTAATTTTGATTTAGAGCATTTTTTGCATGACTATAGTGAGCTTTAGCTATTTTTTCCCCTGAGAACTACTTGTTCATATCCTTTGACTATCAATTGAGGAATGACATGTTCTCATATATTCAACTCATTTCTCTATGTATTTTAGAAATTAGCCCATTATTAAAAAGATTTGTAAAAATGTAGCATTATAATCACTATGTATTACTATCCATCTTATTTCCCCTGGCTTAGTTTCTGACCACCAACTATCCCAACTTGCTCTTTGGTCCCCCTATCAGCTCAGTCTCTCTCTCTTATCCCCTTCCTTGTTGCCTATATATTTCTATGACTAACTGATTGTGTATATTCTTCCCTTATTAAGCCAATTCTTTGAGTAAGGTTCACTTATTTGCCTATCCCAACTCCTCTTGCACTATAAAAGCACTTTCTTGCCTCTTTTACAAGGAATAATTTACCCCATTCTCTGTTTCCTTTCCCCTTCTTTCAATTCATTCCTCATTCTCATGGCTTAATTTTGTTGTTTTTAGATATGATCCCATCATATTCAACTCGTACCCTTGCTCTCTGTCGATGTATACCCCTGCTAGCTACCCATTATAAAGTTCTTAAGAATCATCTTCCCATTTAGAGATACAAACAGTTTAACCTTATTTAATATCTTTTGATTTCTCTTTAATGTTCATCTTTTCATGATTCTCATGAGTCTTGTATTTGACAGTCAAATTTTCTATTCAGCTCTAGTCTTTTAATCAGGAATGATTAAAAATCTCTATTTCATTTAATTTCTCCTCTTAAGAATTATACTCAATTTTTCTATGTAAATGATTCTTGGTTGAAATCCAAGCTTTTTTGCCCACTGGAATATCATATTCTAGACCCTCTGATCCTTTAATGCAGAAGCTGATAAATCTTGTGTTATCCTGACTGTGGCTCCATGATTATTGAATTATTTCGTTTGGGCTGCCTACAATATTTTTTCCTTGACCTGGGAGTTCTGGAATTTGTCTATAATATTCCTGAGTGTTATACTTTTTGGATTTCCTTAAGGAGATAATGGGAGATTTTCTTTTTCAATTTCTATGTTGCCCTCTGATTCTAGAATATCAGGGCAAATTTACTTGATAATTTCTCAAGATGTGAGGTCAAAGCTCTTTTTTTGATCATGTCCAATAATTCTTAGCTTCTCTCTGGGATTTATTTTCTAGGTGAATTGTTTTTCCAATGAAATATTTCACATTTTCTCCTATTTTTAACTTTGTTTTTTTTTGTTTCTTGATGTCTCATGGAGCCATTAGCTTCCGCTTGCCCTATTTGAATTTTTAAATCATGATTTTTAAAATTAATTTATTTAGTCAATTTAGAACATTATTCCTTGGTTACAATAATCACATTATTTCCCTCTCTCCCCTTCCCCCACCCTTCCTGCAGCGGATGCACAATTTCATTAGGTATTACATGTGGCCTTGATCAGAACCTATTTCCTTGTTGTTGGTGTTTGCATTAGGAAGTTTATTTAGAGTCTACATCCCCAGCCATATCCTGTTGACCCATGTATTCAAGCAATTGTTTTTCTTCTGTGTTGCTACCCGCACAGTTTTTCCTCTGAATTTGAATAGTGTTTTTTCTCATAGATCCCTCCAAGTTGTTCAGGATCACTACACTGCCACCAATGGAGAAGTCCATTACATTAGATTGTACCACAGTGTGTTTGTCTCTGTGTACAATGTTCTGGTTCTGCTCCTTTTGCTCTGCATCAATTCCTGGAGGTCATTCCAATTCACATGGAATTCCTCCAGGTTATTATTTCTTTGAGCACAATAGTATTCCATCACCAACATATACCACAATTTATTCAGCCATTCCCCAATTGAAGGGCATCCCCTTAATTTCCAATTTTTTTGCCACTACAAAGAGCGCAGGTATGAATATTTTTGTACATGTATTTTTCCTTATTATCTCTTTGGGGTACAAACCCAGCAGTGCTATGGCTGGATCAAAAGGCAGACAGTCTTTTATTGCCCTTTGGGCATAGTTAAAATCATGATTTTTTTGAGTGACCTTTTGTACCTACTTTTCCATTTGGCAAATCCTACTTTGTAAAGAATTATTTTCCTCAGTGAATTTCCGTACCATTTTTTCCACATGGCCAATTCTGGCTTTTATTACTAAATTCCTCTCTTCACTGAATTTTCATATATCTTTTACATTTGGCCAGTTTTTCTTTATAAAGAGTTCATCTCTTCATTGAATTTTTGTGTCTCTTTACCAACTATCCTATTTTTTTAAAGCATTCATTTCCTCTATATGTTTTGTACCTATTTGAACAAGATGATGAGTCTGTTCATGATTTTCCTATATTACTCTCATTTCTTTTCCAAAATTTTCTTCTCCTTTTTTATTTGATTTTTAAATTTCTTTTTGAGCTCTCTCTGGTCTTGAAATCAAATATAAAAGCAGTGGCTACAGCAATATTGACTTTGTTGTCTTCTTCCAAGTTTGTGTTTTGGTCTTCTCTGACAACAAAATAGTTTTCTGTCTTTGGTTTCTTTTTTGTTGTTTTCTCGTTTTCCAGACTTTTTCATTTATTTTAATTTAACATAATCTTTTAGGGTTGGGCTTTAACACTATTGTGAAAAGAGCGCTGTTCCAAGCTTCAGATTCTTTTTGCCTCTGCCTTCCAAGTTAGCTTGGGGGATCTATCTGCTGCTGATTCAACTGTCCCCAAGGCATGTTGCTGAGGTGGTGATTGCCTTGTATTGCTGCACTCCACTGCCACTACAGTACACTAGAGCTTTTGTGTCAACCTTCTAAGTTGTTTTGGGATGAAAAAGTATTTCACACTATCCAATTGTGAGTAAAGCTGCTTCAAAATTTGTTTAGAAGCATTATGCAACACTTTTTTTGGAATGTAATTTGGTAGAGATCAGGCGAAACTGTATCTTCTCTTTCCATCTTGGTTCTGCTGCAAGAATTATAAATATAGCAATTTGCTTGCTAAACTGTGTGCTTTTGGGTACTAGGCCAATTTGCTCCCTTGCAGATATATGTGCTTGCTTAATAAAGATTATTTTGATCTTAAAAGCATCTTGTCTCTCTTGAATATCTTCTTTTCAGGGAAGGCAAGTTAGAGACCTTGGGGGAGGTTTTTGCTTGTCACAGTTGCCTGGGATATAGTTCTTCTAATGAAGAAAGACCTAAGTTCCATAAAGCCTATGCCTCAGTTTAAAATTCCTAGCCATATTGTCTGATTCAAATGTCCCTTTGAACACTTAAACTTCTATGATTCCTTTGCCAAGAGAGGTATTATTTCTGGTACCTTATCTAGAATTTTCTTTGGCATTTTTCAATATAACTTAATATTATGTAGTAGTAGGTTTATCTGTGTTCATGTCTTACTCAAAAACTATTCTGTAAGTCTCATTAAGGCAAAGGTCATACCTTGCAAATTTATTAGCAAGCAACATCCTTTTAATAATTGTTTGCTGAATGAAGAGAAGAGTAGAGCTCTATGAGATCTTAAATATTTTCTAGTAGAATGCCATCATTTTAAAGAAAATTATTTTGAAGCTAGAAGAATTTAACTGACTTCTTTGGATTCAGTATTATAGAAAGATTAATATTACTCTATACAACAATGGTCACAGTACCCTTTCCTTGACACTGAACTTTCTCTTCTTTCCATTTATATTTTTTGACTCATTTTTCCTCCCTTGTCTTCTTTGGACAATTGCTTTATGCACAATTATTTTTATTTACGTTTTCTCCAAAAGGAGCTCTTGATACTAGAGAGGGCAACATTGACTGTAAAATTATTTTTAAAATTCTGAAGTTAGGATTTAGAGGTTGCTGAATTCTTTAGTGAATATTTTTCTACA
Source organism: Monodelphis domestica (assembly GCF_027887165.1). Taxonomy (NCBI): domain Eukaryota; kingdom Metazoa; phylum Chordata; class Mammalia; order Didelphimorphia; family Didelphidae; genus Monodelphis; species Monodelphis domestica. Next base: position 689,880,948 of record NC_077227.1, on the reverse strand, counting down.
ATAAATGTGAATGATACTCTTTTCTCACCGTTACTACTCCTGTGACATTTAGACTCCTTGATTGTGGAGACTGACCTACAAAGAAGACTAGCATTGCCTTTTTTGGAGTAAAGTGTTAGAGTATGGTGGTTATTGTCCAAACTAATCTCGTATATCCAGAGGTCAAATGAGTAATGATTATTTCTTTCTATATATTTAAAGGATTGATTAGGGTTAGCATGGAAATGAAAGAATGAGATAAAAAAAAACATTGAATAGGACAAACAAATGATTACACTGTTTAGCAAGTATATAGTCAACTATGGTACCTATAACATCTGAGATCTCATTTTGATTGAGCAAGGACACAACAAGAAATGTGCAAGGAGGTCAATAATAGAAAGGTCCAATATATGCCAAAAAAATTAAATCTATACATGTTTGTGGAAACAGGAAATTATAAACAAAGTTGATGTTATTAACTAGACAAATGCAGAACAAACCTTGTTACACAAATGCATGAAAATATCACTGAATCATGAGGACAGAAATTAATATGAAAAAACAGAGAATCATCAAAAGACTTGTATGAAATAATTCAAAAAACAACAAAAATGCAAACATCAACCAGAATAACAACAACAAAGACAACAAAGGAAAGAGAACCAGGAAAAATAAACAAGGAAAATGGCAATAACTATGGGAATAAAAATCACCACAATAACAACAAAGAAATAGTATGCCATATAATAATGGAAATTAAACTAGAAAGCAAGGAAGAGATACATCATAAATCTTTTATTTACAGAATTAGGGGATTTTAAAATTGAATATTTCAAAGGTCATTCCATTTTGTTGCTATATTAGTTTTGCTGAACAATGTTTGTTTTGATTTTATTTGAATTATTTGTTACAAGGGACAACTCTTTGGGTAGTGAGACGAGTTATCATTGCAATTGAAGGTGATATAAAAAGATATATATATATATATTCATTTTTAATATTATACAGAATGGCAAATGTCTATTAAGTTCCTTTTGCATAGAAAGAACTAAAGGAGATGTAGACTTTAGATAACACAAATAATATATGCACAGAGAACTTAAATTCACTCAAGTAAAGAAATAAGGCAAAAACCTTCAGCATAAAACACATGAAATCTTTGTATCACAGAGTAACCATTGGAAGGAACCTTAGAGGCTGTCTAGCCAAACTCTTTAGATTCACAGATGATCAAACTGAGGTACATTTGACAATGCTCACACAACTAGTAAATGTCTGAGTAAGAACCTGAATACAGCCCTTCCTGTCCCACAGTTCTATTTCTAAATTCTAACTTTTTATCTTTAGGACTAGTAGATACTTAACCAAATAAACATAGCATTCAGCATTACCTTCTCTTTAGGTTCAAGCAATAATGATTCTGAACAGAATTGGATGAGATACTTTTGCTTTTCTATTTTTCATGGTAAATTGATTTATTTTTATTCAGCAAACATTGATTAAGTGACTACATGAGCAGATTCTCGGTTAGCCATAGGGGTGATACAAAGATGAATAATCCAGTTTAATTCAACAAATGTTGATTTAAAACTACCATAAATAGTACCTTTTTTTTTTTCCAGGAAAGGCAATCTGCAGATTAATCAGTCTTTTGACTCATTTGCATAAAGCACTACAGACTTTAAAAAGTCTATAGAAAATGAGAAAATTTCTAGTACTAAGATAAAAATGAGATATTCAAAGACTTTTGATGGAAATCCCACATCAACTAGTATAAATTGAGCCTTTATTAACAGTTTTGTATTCAGTGATACCTTAAGCAAGAGGAAAAGACCACATTTGCCCTATAAAAGTTCTCAGTATTGTTATAGACACAGGATTACATGTCAAAAATTAGAGAAGATAATAAGGATTAATAACAATAAGGGCTTAGTGCAGTGAGAATTCAATGCAAACTGGGCTGGATTGTCAGAAGATATTACACAAAAGGTAAGATTGAGCCACTTTAAAAGTGTTATCTTTTGCATAGTCTGGCAATATCAGGTATTTGTAAGACAAAGAGGCACATAGTACTTACCCCTCATGGAGCTAAATTTATGTGCTTAAAGGGAAGAAAAAGTATTAATGGTTTGATAGAGGCAGAAATCTGCCATTGTTAGAGAATAGTGAACGCATCAAAAGCATTTATTAAGTACTAATTTTGTGCCAGGCAATGTAATAAGTATTAGAGGTCCAAATTCAAGAAGAAATGCAGTTCCAGCTTTTGAGGTGCTTACGTTCTAATAGGAAAAAGATTTCCTGTATAGGAAACTCAAGCTCAAGGAGAAGAATTATGGTATTATTGATTTAATTACTATTCTCAGAGCTAGCATTGGAAAGGGTGAGAAGAGGAGCAGAAGTGGTATCATGGAGGCATGACACATGAAGATGGCTGGGGAATACTAAGATAGATCTAGGTTCAGGCTATGTATAACTAATTCTAGTCAGAAAGCTAAGACAAAAGGTAGGAATTTGGAATTATGGGTTGCAAGTAGAGGCTGGAACAAGTGACAGCAATAATACTGCCCAAACAGTTGTAAATTTAATCTATAAGCAATGTGTTTCATGGGAAAATTTGTGTGGCCACTGGATTGTTGTTCAGTCTTGTCTGACACTTCATAACCTCATTCGGAGTTATCTTGGCAAAAATACTAGAGTGCTTTCTCCAGCTTATTTATAGATGAGGAAACTTTATTCACTAGTCAGAGTCAAAGCAATACTTTCAGAGAAGAGGATAGTAGAGACTGGGGAGCAGACCTCAAAGATACCCCTGGTGTTCATAGTTTTGATCCCTCTTTGTATCATTGTGATGAGTGGGTGGTAGAAGGAAATCTAAGGGAATATTCATTAGTCCAGGTTTTTGATTGGCTGCCTCTACTAAGTAGTAGGATGAAAAATCTGATTAAACAAACCCACTCTAACATTGCTCAATCTAATTGCTTTAGCCAATCAGTCATGTACAAGTAATTTTTAGGATTTACTAAGTAACACTATGCAAATCTCTAAGGATAACAAGATAGGTGAAATATATATATACATAAATCTATATCTATCATGTCTATAAAAATCATCCCTGCTTTGAAGAAGCTTATACATTAATGGGAAAGATAACTTGTAACTGAAGAAGTATTTAGGTGATTCTTAAAAATTAGAAGGAATCAACTCTAAGGGGAAGGCTAAAGAGCAGAAATTTTTAATCTTTTTATTGTGTGTAATGAAACTCATTGGCAGGTGCTGAAGCCTAGGAATTCTCCTAAATTAATAAACATATACAATAAAATATGTTGCAATTAAAAGAAAATCATAGCAGTTCTCAAGAAAAAATCTACAGCTCCAGAATTCTTGCCCAAAGTGATGGGAAGCTTAGTGTGGTCTCTAAGTTGATGTTACTATTTTTTTGGCCATAGAAAAGGTCATCATCAGAACCTATAGCACTAGAATGAAATAACAGATAGGGTGAAGAATATCTTTTAGATGGTACAGCAAGAATGAGGATAACAAGATTCTGAAACATTTACTGAGTGTGAGTTAGAACTTAAAGTTGATAGTCCTTGCCTAAGCCTTAAGTACCCAACTTGTCAGGAAAACTAGGCATCACAGATTCTAGGTCATTCTAGTAATTTGATCTGGCTTTAACCTTTACTGAAAACCTTTCTGATTCTCAGAGGCAGCCACCTTCCCTTTCTTAAGCATCCAGAACATAAGGAGCTACAGATTCCCAAAAGACCAAAGCCCAGAAAAGATTTTGTGAATAATATCAAATAGAATATGACATGTTGGAGAGTTAGACATGGCCTGTCTAACTTTTCTATACTGATAGTCATTTACCTCAATAAAAGCTTAATGGCAATTCCCCTCAGTGGCTAAAGTTGTATGGCATTTTTGGCTTTCTCAAATTCTTATTCAACAAGACAATGACTCTAATTAATTTAATTTTATTATTTATTATTTTTTACAATTATATCATTATTATTTATTATTAAATTAATTAATTTAATCGAGGTTAATAAATCTTAGAAAAAGTATTATCTCCTATATGCAGAGGACCAAATCATTCTATCTGGATAATTCATGCCAAAGGGACAAGTGTAGCAGCCATCACAGTGACCACATAACAAACATCAGCCCATGTATCACTAGATAACTTCATGAAAAGATACTGTAATGCCACCTCCATGAGAGTAGGCAGCATTTTTTTAACCTCAATATCATATTTTTCCCTGACTCCCCAAAATGCTTAACACAAGACTCTACAAACATGGTACATTTTTGTTGACCTGACTTCAATCTCATTAAATTCCATTGAAATGGGGATGATTCTTATTTCCTTGAATTATCTCGATAATTGCCTCAATTCTCTACTTCAGCAAGTATAAAATATCATATTGTAATTTCTCTGCCAGCTCGTCTTGTTGCTGTACAAACATTTAAATACTCCTCCAAAAATGTGTTAGGCAGTGAGACATTGGCAGGTTAAATTAAAATGCAATTAAAAAGGTAATAATTCCATGGCAGTCACAAGCAATGTAATGGAGAAGATAATATGTAATGAAGCTTTTTTTCTCCCTACCAAAGGGGGTGGGGAAGGCAGCATTTTTCCCCAGCCTTCTGACTGCATTAGTCTTCAGTGCATTGTTAAACATTGCTCTTGCCTTCCACTTTAATAGAGGCAAACTCAGGGGCCTGACATGAAATAGGCTATTTCAGCTGAGATGGTTTAAGCTGGCCGAAGGAGTGACAAGAGAATATAGCAAGCAGTCAGTGCTAATGACAGCATACCATTTTTATAGACTAAAGGTCGAGCAATGAATTTCAATTATAGAGTGTCAGGATGCCCAAATGTGGGGACCTGATAACAAGCCTGAAGCTACCAGTTCCTGGTAGACTTCTTTCGAATTTCAATAACACTCTCAGGCTTTAAGCACACTTTCCCCACCCCCAGTCTTCACTTCTTTCTGAAACCCAAGCCAGGAGATGTAATCTTTTCTATGCAGCTCCATCTTTGACACTCTTCACCCGTCATGTTGTAATAGCTAAATGAAGCCTGTCTTCCCCAACATCTGGACTTCCCGCGCCTTCTGTTTTGCAGCATGTTCTCTGATTTGGAGGAGGACACTTTCATCTGCAGTTTCATTGTGATTACTAAAAGAGTTAAAGTGTCTTGGCAGGAGATCCATACCATGATATGATTAACACATTTTCTGGCCAATAGGACTGAAGAAATATGTAATAAAATGCATTGCGAGACATATTTAATTGGACTAAAAAATAATGGTTACATTCATAAAACAGTAAGGCTTTTTCCCATTTATTTTGCATAAGCTGAAGTTCAATTTAAGATTTCATTTTTAGAAGGCTATAGTATGACCTTTGGATAAGTTATTTGACATTGAATCTAAAACCAGGTCTATTTGTCTGTAAAATAAAGATAATACCATTTATGCTATCATAGGCTGGGTCAGTCATTAATAAAATAGAATTTGTTTTGTAATCATAAGGTATTATATGAATATAAAGGATTAGTAATAATCTACACAATATGGCAGAGATAAAATTTTTCTGAACTATGTAAATAATATGATATATATGTTTATTAAGTAAAAAAGATTATTTTATAGATTTTTAAATATAGAAAGGAATGGGAAGAGGATTTATCTCATAAATTTCATAATATGTTGTTAAATGTAAACACCTAACAAAATCATAAGATGCATTATTAGAAAAGATTAGTCAATATTTAGAAAGAATAATAATGATCACTATGATCTAATAATCTTTACCAATAAAACATATCTATCTGGCTAATTTTTTTCTTTTTCTCTTTCTCTTCCCTTCTCTTTCCTGTCCTTTCCTTTCCCTTTTTTCCTTTCCTTTTTCTTCCTTCCTTCCTTCCTTCCTTCCTTCCTTCCTTCCTTCCTTCCTTCCTCTTTTTTCTTCCTCTTTTTCTTTCTTCCTTTCTTTCTTCCTTTCTTTTCTCTTTCTTTCTTTTTTCTTTCTCTCTTTCTTTCTTTCTTTCTTTCCTTTTCTTTCTTTCTTTTTTCTTTCTCTTTCTTTTTTCCTTTCTTTCTTCCTTTCTTTCTCTCTTTCTTCCTTCCTTTCTTTCTTCCTTTCTTTCTCTCTTTCTTCCTTTCTTTCTTCCTTCCTTTCTTTCTCTCTTTCTTCCTTCCTTTCTTTCTTCCTTTCTTCCTTTCTTTCTTTTCCTTCCTTCCTTCCTTCCTTCCTTTCTTTTCCTTCCTTCCTTCCTTCCTTCCTTCCTTCCTTCCTTCCTTCCTTCCTTCCTTCCTTCCTTCCTATCTCTCTTTCACTCTTTCTCTTTTCCTCTCTTTCTCTCTCTTTCTTTTTCTCTTTCTCTCTCTCTTTCTTTCTTTCTACCTTCCTTCTTTTCTTTCTTTCTTTCTTTCTTTCTTTCTTTCTTTCTTTCTTTCTTTCTTTCTTTCTTTCTTTCTTTCTTTCTTTTCCTTCCTTCCTTCCTTCCTTCCTTCCTTCCTTCCTTCCTTCCTTCCTTCCTTCCTTCCTTCCTTCCTTCCTTCCTTCCTTCCTTCCTTCCTTCCTTCCTTCCTTCCTTCCTTCCTTCCTTCCTCTCCCGCTTAGGTTATTATACTGGATTGAAGATAAAGTTATGTAATTTTTAAATGGCATAAGGGTGGTGAGATATAAATATAGTGATAACATACTCAGGAACCAAAAAAATACAGATCTCAGACATTTAGGATGATGAGATTAAGCTGATAACTAATAAGAGGGATATATTTATATATTTTTTCTTACACATGTATATAGGTTCACAGAAAAATTAACTTCATATGTAAAATGTTTTTTATATAGTAGTTAATCTCAAAGGGTATTTCAGTGAATGTAATTTGAAAATGTTTCACTAGTTCACTTTAATAGTCACATTAGTCTCATTGATATTAATGATGTTTTAAGAAAAAGAAGTGTCTATAACTCAGGATGCAAGAGTTTTGGTGACCTCATTCATTAGTGGGCCACATATGCATTACTGTGTTTAATCCTGGGTTATATATTTTAGGAAGAATACCCAAATAACATGGAGAATGTATAAAGGGTGTCAGCCATGATGGTTAATGGACTAAAAGTCATTCCACATGAGGATTCTTTCAATAAATTAGGGATTTTCATTTTGGAGAAAACTTGGAAAGAATAGCATAATAATGTCTGATATGTTAAAAATAGAACTTAATTCCCCTTCTGCCATTCTCCTACTCTTTGTTCCAGTGGCATTAGCCTCCTTGCTTTTACTTAAAAGAAATGTTCCATCTTTTGGATCCAGAAATTTTCACTAGATGTTCAATATTTATGAAATTACCTTTCTCGTCATCATTTCAATCTCTTAGCCTTACTGGTTTATTTCAAATGCCAGCTAAAATCTCACCTTCCTGCAGAATATTTTCCCAACTCTTTTTTTAGTAATGTCTTTTCAATGCAATTTATCATATAGGCATGTGGTGAATTCAACTTGAACTGGGGAGAGCCAATTGTTAAATTTCATTCGTGAACATTTATACTTCAGAAATTAGCAAATGCTTCAAGTCAGGTCTTCACACCACTATTTTGTTGGTTATCTAAACTTAAGAAAATGACCGAAAAGTATTGAGAATGAAAATTAATTTTAGAAGTGTTCTTGGGTTTATTCGCATTTTTAAATATTTAACAACACATCTGTGGTATATTTTGTTTTTATGTAACTGTTTTCATGTTTTCTCTCTCCATTGGTCTGTGAGGTCCTGAAAGAAGGAATTGTTCTTTGTTGTTGTTAGTTTGGCAGGTTAGCTTTTTTGTATCATTGATGCTTCAAGCACATCTTGAAATATAGTAGGCACTTAATAAATTGTTATTGACTGATCGGCTGACATATGAAAAAAAATGTAAAATTATACTTATTCTGCTTGACTCCAGAAGAAGAAAGAGGACAATGGTATGGAAACTGCAAAAAGGCAAAATTTGGCATCATTTAATGAGAAATTTCTAATGATAAAGAGCTTTTGAAAAGTAGAATTAGAAAACAGACAAGAACAGGAAATGTCAAGGAAGATGCTATCACAATTGTTCAAGGAAAGAAAGTGATGGTGGTTGGGAACAGACCTTTGTAACTAGTGAATGTTTTGCCTTTATCTGAATATATCTCTGCATTTTATTTGAGATATATAAAGAGGGGAAAGACTTGGTGATTACTGCTCCTGTTAGACAAGAAGACTGTCATAAATTTTTTCAAAATGTTTTGTTATCAGCAGGGAAGAGATCAGATCCAAGCAGGACTCTGAAACTTGGGAAGTCCACTATATAGATTTTCTCAATGGGGTGAGGGTAGGTGTTACATGAATATTCTTCCATGTATTTGTATACTCAGACTAGTTTGCTTTTTTTAAGACAGAAGGGATTATAATATTGTGATCTATGATTACACTGAACTCCTTAGTAAAGCACCATATTCACAGGAAGGTCAAATTTCTTATGATAAAGGGATTCAGATATAGCAAATATTACATGTCATAATCCATGTTTCCTAATGTTCCCTCTCCATTATCTTAGGAGGATGTTTGAAACAATTCTCTAATAACAGTTTTTATCATTAAATGTTGTTAAGCAAGACAATGCAATTTTAAAGGCAGGGAGACTCTTATCTTTCTATTTCCCATTTTTAATCCTGAGTTTTCATTTAAGGTCCAGGTATAGGTGATTAGGAAACAATGCACAGCTCACAAGTAATATAATAATGGTGACAGAATCTATTGAAAGCTTCTCTGATGTTGTATTAGCAAAAGATACAAAATCTACATTGCTCACTAGAAATGTGTTATGAGAAAAATTGATTTTTCTTTCATTTGGCAGAGGGGAATTTGTGGGCTTAGAAACAATTTTTATGCAAATACTTCAAAATGTCTTTGAAAAGAGCAGGATTTGTCTCTTCAAAGCAGACAGCTATGGGCTGGTCTCCTACTCAATTCAGACATCCCCAAAAGTAATTATTCATTATTTTATTCATCCATTCATCCAAAAAATGTCAAGTAAAAGCCTACTATGTGCAAAGTTCTGTGTTAAGGATTCTGTGGATACAAATACTAATGAGTACTTTCTTCTTAAGAATTTATAATTTATAATTACACATGTGTTTTTTTGTTTGTATTTTGGAGTTGGGGGACCTTAAGAAGAGAGAGGCAGTTTTATATATTTTAATGAGACCTGGGTTTGGAATCTGAAGCTCTACTCTAGTTCTAACATGGCTACTAACTAGTTTTGATTTGAAAATAAATAGTTTAAAATCTCATTCTCTATTTCCTCATCTATATAATGGGCATGATAATACTTCCCCTGATATACTAGCTTATTTAGAAAAAAAAGGGTATAGTCAGCTGAAAAATACTAATGATAAAAAGATACATTTCTTATTTTATGAGTTTTCCACATCCATTTTCTTTCATATTACTTCCTTAACTTTGTCCAGTCTGGGTTCTGACCATTCAACAGCTAAAACTTCCCTATTTAAAATGACCAGTGATTCCTTAATTGCCATATCTAGTGGTCTTTTTTCAATGCACATCCTTCTTGAACTCTGTAGTCTGTTATACTTTCATTCATCTTCTTGATAACCTCTTTTTTCTATGCCTTTTGTGACACTGCTTTCTCTTGTGTCACCTTCCACAAATATAAGATATCATTATAGTGGATAATGTTGAAGCCTTGTTCATGACAAAGAAGTTTATGAAGAGAGTGGTAATATTTCAATATGAAAATAATACACAATTTCACTGTTTTGTGTGACCCTTCATAGGTCAAGGTGGCCACATCTCCATAACTTAGTGAATGATCTTTATGAAATATGATGAATAAAAGTTTTCACTTCCTTATAGCTAATCTTCTGCCAAAGATGTCAATTTGTCCTCAAATGATAAATACTCAAAGGGTCACTAAGCCATATTGGAAGACTTTCTAGTCTAGTAATAACTGTCATAGTTTAAGATTGTATCACCATAACCTTTAAAAGCATGGGGTCAAGGGGCAGCTGGGTGGCTCAGTGGATTGAGAGTGAGACCCAGAGATGGGAGGTCCTAGGTTCAAATCTGGCCTCAGACACTTCCCAGCTGTGTGACCCTGGGCAAGTCACTTGACCCCCATTGCCTTTACACAGTATTGATTCTAAGACCAAAGGTAAGGGTTAAAAAAAAAAAGCATGGGGTCATAATCACATCATGGTAATTATTATCATTATTACAACAATGAGAACTTTTAGCAATACAATATTCTACCCCTGAACTGAACAGCAACCAATCACTAAAAATTGTGGATCAGGTTGTATAGCCCGGTTTTGGGGCAACAAGACTGAACATATGAGTGGATCCTATTGCATTGTACTCAGTTGGCCTGATCGACCCTGAGGTAAAAATTCGGTGAGAACAAGCAATGCAAAATTATTTGGAAAAAGACAGAAGTATATCCCAGGGACAGTTGATTACAGTATGCAATTCCTCTGCACTTTCATCTTAATGAGTAGTATAAAATATAGCAATAATATTAAATATGACATTATTATAATTTCGGTTTAGAGGAAAGGAATTGTTTTATCCTTCAGAATTGATTACATCAGAAGAACTATCTGGAAAACCTAATAATAACTGATTTCTATGGCAGCCAAAGAGAATATTGCCATTGAACTCTGCAACAATGGCAATCTGGATCCATGTATAGCAGTGTGTTCTCATACCAGGGCCAGAGGATATTTATGTATCAATGTGATAGAATAACATTTACAATAATGAAGATGAACAGAACAACTTTACTCACTGATATACCTGGATTATCCAATTGGGATATGTACGTTATTTGAAAACTTTCAGCAAGTTGTTTAAATGCTACTAAATAATGATAATATACATAATTATAAAGGAAACAAGAAGACAATTGACACAAGGCTTCTGAATGAGTTATATTGTAATAATCACTTATGTCTAATGAGAAATAATAAAAACATGTTTATATTGCTTTGAGATTCCCAGAGTGATTTCCTCATAATAAACTGGTGTGGTTGGTGGTACAGGTATCGATTATTTGTCATTATGAAGATATTCCCTGTTGGGAAGATCCTTCCACAAATGCATAACATAATCTTTCTATGACCTTATAAGCAAATTCCAAGGACCTTCATAAAGAGGGGTTAAATGATTCCCCCATGATAATATAATTAGTAAGTGTGAGGTGTGAGATTGGAGCCTAAATCCTCATAATTCTAAAGTCAGTACTCTATTTGGCATACTGTATTCTTTCTCATTTAAAGGTATTATCAATTAAAGCAGTCTTTCTGTTCAAGGAAGAATGATAATAACTAATACAGTACACAGTGCTAATTTAAGATTTACAAGGAACTTCCTAAATATTATTTATTTGACTTTTATGATGACCACATGAAGTAAAGGTTATTTTCCCTCCTATTTACCATGTTAGGAAATTAAAGCTGAGAAAAACTGAAAGCGGGATAGAATCACATGACTATTAATTTTTTGGTTGTAAAATTTAAAGGCAGCTTGTCAATTCAAATTTGATGTCTTGACTCTATACCATGTTGCCTTTGTGCTAATACAATATTTCATGGCAATCTAGTATATTGAATAGACACCTAGCTAAAAGAGATAGAAAGAGAGAGATCAGGACAGAGAGAGACAGGAGAACCAGGGTCAAGGAAAAATACAGAGAGAGTCAGAAAAATACATGAATAGAGAGAGAAGAAGAAAGAAAGAAAGAAAGAAAGAAAGAAAGAAAGAAAGAAAGAAAGAAAGAAAGAAAGAAAGAAAGAAAGAAAGAAAGAAAGAAAGAAAGAAAGAAAGAAAGAAAGAAAGAAAGAAAGAAAGAAAGAAAGAAAGAAAGAAAGAAAGAAAGAAAGAAAGAAAGAAAGAAAGGAAGAAAGAAAGGAAGGAAGAAAAGAAAAGAACAAAGGAAGGAATGGAAGAAAGGAAGGAAGAAAGAAAAGAAAAGGAAAGAAAGGAAGGAAGGAAGAAAAGAAAGGAAGAAAGAAAGGAAAGATGGAAGAAATAAATGGAAAGAAGGAAAGAAGGAAGGGAGGAAGTATGAATTTAAAAAGGAGGAAGAAAGAGAGGATCTAGGGTAAAGAAAAGAGAGGAGAGACAGAGATAGGAAGGAACAACAAAAAAAAAAAGCACTCCACCTAAAAGTTAATAACAACAAATATCAAATCTCTAAATATGACTCTACCACCACCAAAAGAAATTGTTTTTCCAGAAAATCATGGGGATATAAGAAACTCTATTAGCTCTAATAAGATCTTTTCTGAAGGATTTTATTTGCCCCCTCCTATAAATTGTGATATCTCATTCCTTTGATTTCATGGCCCATTACTCCTTGAATGTGTTCCTTTTACACAGTTCTATCTGTTACTCAAACAATTCTTATCCATGTTTCCCCCCCTAAAACAATTGTAAATCCCTGAGGGGAGGAGCCATGCTGCATTCTTCTCAACATCCCCTGAATTGTCTTGAATTTAGTCACACACATATGAAGCATATAATCAATACTTGTTGAATTGAACCATTAAAATCTATGAGTAGAATCCAAAGTATGTCCTTTGGGGAAATATTCTGAAAACTATAAATGAGATATAATTATAGATTTAACTCTTTTTCTAGGCTCAACTCATGCATCTTTACAATTCTTTTAGATGACAACTGGAGTTCTCCAAATGCTGACTTTGAAATGTTGTAGAACCCTAAAATCACCTAAGGCCAATTTGCTGATATCCCTTTTACTTACTAAAGAACAAAAAAAAAACACATATATTTTAGAAGGACTTTTCTCAAACAGTACAATCAAAAGATTTTTCTAGTTAAACTTCACTTAACCAAGAATGAAACAGGTTATTAAGTGTTTTTTTTTAATTACAAAAAATTATGTTTTTTGTACCAACAATGTTTGTGTGTGTCTTCTTTTTCTTCATTTAGAAATTGGTGTGTCATTCTCACTGATAATAATAGTAATGCTATTTTAGGCAAAATAAATATTCTCTTTGGGCATCTGATCCTTATTTACAAAATTAAAAATGCATATTCAGTAACCTCTAAGATATGAACTAGTTCTAAAAATGTGGTACATGCTATGATAGAAAATAGACTGATGAAGTGAATTTTAAAGCATTATATAAATATCAGTTTTCTCATTAATTATATTTTCATCAGTATCTATATTCCCTATCATTTAAGAAAAGATACCTGCATCATTATTATCATAGTAGATCTCCAATGAGCATTTATAGGATTAGATCTAAAATGGTATTTTTCACATAGCAGCTTTACTTTGAATAGAGAGTTGATATGCAAAAAGAAAAAAAATGCATCAATTTTTTTTTTCTACATTTAGCATTTGGACACCATGGTTAACTCTAAAGAGATGATCAAATTCTACCTACCTATAAACTGTAACTACTAAGTTATTTTTTTTCTATAAGCTCATTTACCTAGTAGTTATAGTAACTGAGTTCATAAAGTTAATTTTGAAGATCAACATTCATATTGGAAATAGTATCCAACATACCTATTCATTAGGAGCTAATAGCAATTGGGGGACTACCCTAGTTCTTAGTGTTATAAAAGCTCTGTTTTGTAATTCTGCAGAAAAACGTGCCCGGAGCAAGAAATTTTTGTTATTAGATGAATAAATAATATAGCAAGTATACAGAAAATAACAATTTTAGCAATAAACAAGATACGTTTGGGCATTTCAGTGATGTATTTGTAATGATAACATTTTAAATTAGATACTTAGATATTCATAATTATTATACCAACTCAGGCAGAGCAGTTTAGCTTTCTCTGCTTAATACACCACACATTTTCTATGTGAACCAATTTGTCTGATAAAAAGGGAAAAAAAAACAACCAAAAACTAGCTACTTCACACTGTGCATTTTAAAGGCTATAACTGGTCGACATTAAGCAATCATTTCATGTCTCAATCATTTCATCTGCCCCAGGTGCAGTGGTACACAGATAAGGAACAGTAACCTAGAGGTCCCAGAACAAAAGTTCAATTGGAAAATCCACCTTAACTCCTCTTCATCCAATCAGGACATGCACCCGGTATGAACCAAAGAACAATCACAATGAGCACCATTTGCATCTTTCCTATCATAATTACATTCAAGTGTGTAATCAACCCCAACCTGAAGCCAATCTCAATAGCTGCCAAGGTTTGATGGGTTGGCTTCATTCTCAAATGTACAACAACAATGGCAATGTTGCTTCTCATGTTCTCAAATGGCAATTTACAAGTGGGTCAAAAGAGTTGTTTGGAGTTCTGAAATAAGTTTATTAACTAATGTGCTTTTTTATTGACTAAATGGCAGTTTAATAGATAGAAAAGAGACTTTTCCTAGTTATCAAGGGGCTTGAAGGCTTAGTTTAGGCTTTGCCACTTAACCAAGTCCTGAAACTGTCAGTCAGTCTCAACCTGCTTCTAGGTCACTTGGAACAATGTTTATTGATCTGGCCTTTGAGCCAGGAAGATGCGCTCAAATCCAGCAGCTTTCCCTTGCTAGCTATGTGATCCTGGCAAGGCCTTTAAATTCTCAGTTTAAGTTTCTACATTTGTGAAATGAGCAAAATAATAGCGGGTACCTCCCAGAATTGTTATGATAATCAAGTGAGAAAATGTGTGGAAAACACCTTGTGCCAAGTGCAAACCAGACAGGGAGCTGCTATTCTTCTTCAAGTCACACAGTTGGCTCTGCAATTACCCTTATTCCTTTACTGCATTACAGGCACCTTGCTATAGCCTGTGGAAATCCAGGAGGAGATGCAAGATTCCTCTCCACTCCCCAAACCAAAAGGCAGAACCAGAAGCAAAAGATATAAGCTTCAAAGTGGAAAATGTAGGCTTGTTAGGAGAGGAAATTTTTTAAAAATGGCTTTTGTTCTCATAGCTCAACTGGCTCCCTGGCCACTGAGCACTGACTATATTCAAGGTCCTTGAGTTAACTACTGCTGATGAAACAGACACATTTGACTCCCATGAGTCAATAACATTTTATTAAGTACCTACTATGTGTCAAGGACTACACTAAGAACTGGTCTCAAATTAACAATCAGGGAACTGATAGAATAGCTACAGAAAACAATTTAACCCTCAAACGATTGGAAGGTAATGATGTGGAAAGTCAACCATAGCTAAAAGAATTAGATTTAGAATTTGAAGGAAGCTTAGAAATTACTTAGACCAAACTCCATGTTTTATATTTAAGAAAACTGAGAGCAACGAAGAAGATGTACTTTCCCAGACTAACAAAATATAGGTCTGAATTCCTATCATTTTACATCTAGTCACCTTCTCAATACACTACATTGGCTCTGGGGAGCCAGTGTATATATATATATATATATGGGATCATTTTGTATATTCAGAAAGCACAGATTATGTTAGAATGGCCATTTTGTTTCCTTGATAATATGACTTGAGATTTTCTGTTTGCCATTGCCTATGAAAGCAACTGCCATTTTCTCTTCTTATACAAAAGAAGAATTTTTTTTTCACCTAAGGGAAAACTGTCACATCACATCATGTAAGCTCAATTGTACTTTCTCCATTACAGAATCTTTTTCTAAGTGAAGCCATTTTCAAAGATGAGGAAAAAGAATAAACACACATTCAAAAGAAGGGATAAAAGAAAAACATGGAAGTCAAAAACCTTTTTGTCTAAACCTTAATTTTTTTTTTCTCTCTACTTGCTATTTTCAGATAAGTTTCTTGGAGTTTGCTTGTCAGAGGTATCAGTGTGAATAAAGCCTCTTATTCCAAGCCAATTACCCAACATTTTTGCACTTACTGTAGGCTCCACATCACTGCATGACCTACAAATAGGAGGATTTAAAAATTACAGAGCTTTGAAGGAAAGGCTTGAGATTCCTAGGATGTGTGCTGCACACCCATTAAATAAACACTCTTTATATATGTTTATATATATAAACAAACATTCCTATATGCAGCAACACCAACAACATTGATATTTTATTTTCCTTATTTAAAAACAACAACAACAATATCGAGTTTAGAAGAAGGGTGAGAGAGACAAAACCTTTATTAAGCATCTACTGTAGACAAAGCATTTTGTTAATTATTTTACAAATAGCTCATTTGATCCTTATAACAAATTGGGAGGTAGATACTATTATTATCTCCATTTCATAGCAGAGGAAATGGGAACTGTAAAAATAGAGATTTGAACCCCAGACTTCAATCCCTAGAAGTCCATGGCACTTACCAGAATTCCCTATAATCTCACCTGAGATCCCCATATATATCATTTGCACTAGAGAAAAATAATTATGGAAGAAATAAAGTAGAGAATGCCATACTTCAATCTGAACTCAGATTCTATCAGCTACTTCTTTAGGGTGGATGACCTTTTTTTGTCATGAGTTCCTTGGTGTTGTCGTCAACTCTTGATTTGCTGGTAATAGCTAATTAATTCACAGCTGATCACAGTATGCCATTGCTATTACTCTGTACAATATTGTCTTGGTTCTGCTCACTTCACTTTATGTAAGTCTTTTCAGGATTATCTTGTCTCTCATGTCTAATGGCACGATAGTATTCTATTGCCATCATATGCTTCAACTTTATTCTGCCATTCCCCATTCGATGGAAAGTCCTACACTTTCAGTTTTTAGCCACCACAAAAAAAGAATTATTATAAATAATTAGGCACAAGTGGGTCCTTTCTTATCTTTGATATCTTTGAAATATAGATGGTGATATTACTGGGTCAAAGGATATGCACAGTCTTTGGACCCTTTGGGCATGGTTGCAAATTGTTCTCTAGAATTGTTTAAACACTACACAGCTCCACCAACAGTATATTAGTATCCCAATATTTACTTCATCACCTCCAATATTTATCATTGGTCATTTTTTAATGTTGTTAGACTGAAAAGAATAATGCCTCAGAGTTGTTTTAATTTGCATTTCTTTAATAGTGATTGGAACATTTTTTCACAAGACTAAAGAGTTTTAATTTCTTCATCTGAGAACTGGCTAGGCTATATCCTTTGACCATTGGTCTATTGAAAAATGTTTTGCATTATTTTAAATTTCACTTAGTTCTCTATATATTTGATAAATTAATCCTTTGTCAGAGGCATTTGCTATAATTGTTCCCATAATTTATTGTTTGACTTCTAATCTTGGTTTCATTGGTTTTGTTTATGTGGCCAAAGTTACATAATTTACTAAATTACATCTCATAATATTCTCTATGTCTTATTTGGAAATATTTTTCCCTTATTTGTAGATATGATCGATAATCTATTCCATGCTCCTCTAATTTGTTTATGGTTATCCTTTAATTCCAAGTCATATATCTGTTTTGATTTTACCTTGGTACATGGAATGAAGTGTTGGTCTGTGCCTAGTTTCTGTTGTATTATTTTCCAGTTTTCCCAGCAGTTTTTGTCTATAGTGTTTTAAGGTTTGGAAAACATATTTACAAATATTGTATATATAACTAGCTAGTAGCTAAACTACAGGATGTTCCGAAAGTCTTAGTGCAGTTCTAATTTACACACACATACACACATACACACACGCACACACATATGTAGACATATATCTATTTAGTGAAACCTAAAGCAGGAAAGAGAGACAGACAGAGACAGAAAGAGACAGAGAGAGAAATGTTAAAAGAAAACGTGAAGATGTCAAATAAATGAATCTTCGATACAGGACAGGTAAGAGAATATGAATAAAAATCACAAGTGTATATAAGTAATGAAGGGAAGACATACTATTCAAAGTAGTTTATACTACAGTGATATCATAGATCCATTAAATGTCAAGGTAGTATTTTTTATGATAATCATCTCTTTTGATTGTAGTGTACATTAAGCATTAGAAATCACTCATATTGCAACAAGCTTTTAAATAAGGTACAATATTAATCTTATCATTATTCAGACTAGGAAACCCAAGATAAAAATTCTAACTTCAGGTCATGAAGCTAATTAATTAATAAATAATATTTATCAAGCACTAAATATACTCTAGGTATTTTGCTAAGCAACAGTGATAAAAGTAAAACAAAAGGAAATTGTTCTTGTCCTTAATTAGCTTACACTTCATTGGGGAGAAATTTATGAAAAATATGAGATGTGAAGGACATAAATTTATAGTCAATGTAAGGCATCCTTATATGAGAAAGGTTCCAATCAGTAGAGATAGTGGGAAATGCTTCTTATAGGAGGGGGGATATCTAGAACCATCTAGAAGGAGAAACGATCAGCTAAGAGGTGGAGTTGAGGGATCAGAGGATAATAACTTTTGAAGTGAAGATAAAAAGTCAAATTTCCTCTTGCCAAGATCACAAATACAAGTGAAGCTTAGAAATTAACAAGTATGAAATCATTCAGCTGTGAGACGAGGGATTTTGGTTATAGAGGGGTATGACAATAAGGATTAGAAATAAAAGAGAGGACCCAATCATTCAATGAATTTTCACAAAAAGAAGTTGAAGTAGAGAAATGGACTTTGGTTTTCCCTGTGTCACATAGGTAGCAGCTAACAAAATCAAAGCCTCCCACAATATTACACTGAGAATAGCTTGGAAAGAGATGATAATGGAATTCATAGTAGCTCATAAATATACCAAGGAAGAGAAGAAAGTCCAGGCAAGAGGTTTAAGATATACTCCATAGGAGGCAGGATCTGGGGATATGGAAATGCCTTTCTTCTCTAGACCAAGCAGTGCTGGCAGTGGAATGTAAACATCTTGTGGGGAAAGACTGATTTTTGTTTTCACTGTACTCCCAGCACCCTAGTGCAGGGCCTGGAAAAGGGGAGATACTTTTTATAATGTTTGTTTATGGGAATTGAATTGAAGTTACTTAAAAAAGAGGACCAATTAAAGTGAATTCATTCTGATTTTAATTATTTTAACCCATTTAGTAGAAGCTGGTACATTGACCAGTAAGTGATTTGAATCCTATTTCAAAGTGTATTAAATTGAAATGAAATAGTCATCAGTCACTATAATGGCATCTAAAGTGCAAACTGGTTTCAGGAATATTTGGCTACACTGTTGATTGAGACCTCAGCATCTGAATTTCCAGCTCAGTGAAGGACTGAGAGGAATTAGAAATAGTGGATTTAGTCAGCATTAGCTAGTAAAAAACTGTGCTGGACTTCAATTCACAAGTTTTACTTTCTGTAAGCAATATGTGCCTTCTTTTATAATATGACCAACACAAAAATGTGTATTGTATGATAACATGTACAAGCTAAATCTTGCTATCTGCTAGCTTGGAAAGAAGGAAGGGACTGGAGGAATAAAGAAAACATGGATTGCAAAAACAATTATTAATAATTGTATCCATATCTGGAAACCAATTAAAAAAGAAATTTTACTTTAAAATCCTATTTTGATCTTTACTATATGTACAATCTTACCAAACTCTTTCTCAGCTAAAAGCATCATTTTCTTCCATCTAAAATATGAGAATTATAATAATCATCCTATCTCATAGGGAGGTGAAGAAGAAACATATTTCATATTTTAGAATATTATGAAATTGAAATATCATTATTGTAATTATAGTTTTCCAAAACAAAAGCTAGAATTTCAGCAAACTTCAAGATGTTATCTTGCCCCTATCTGTATTCAAAAAGGTTTCATATATTAACAATCAAAAGCCTCCTTCCTGTGGGTCCAATAGTAGGCTTTCTTTTCTTCTTGGTAACTTCATCCACCTTACAGGTTTAACTCTCTTTGTTCATAAAACAGGGGCAACTAATTGTTAGGGTAATTATAGCATAGGGCCTTGAATCAGGAACACTTCAGCTCAAATCTGGCCTCAGATATTTACTGGTTATATAGCCCTGGACAAGTAACTTAACTCTGTTTGTCCAGTTTCCTCATTTATAAAGTGAGCTGGAGAATGAAATGGCAAACCATTCTAGCATCCCTGCCAAGAAAACCCTAAATGAGGTTACAAGGTTACAACTAAAAGGTCAACAACCAAAAAAAAAAAAACCTATCCAAATAATTCCCTGATATGGTCTCTTTACTCTAATATTCGGTCCCATGTCATAATTTGCCCATGTTATACCCTCATATTACC
The DNA here is from genome assembly GCF_027887165.1 of Monodelphis domestica. Taxonomy (NCBI): domain Eukaryota; kingdom Metazoa; phylum Chordata; class Mammalia; order Didelphimorphia; family Didelphidae; genus Monodelphis; species Monodelphis domestica. The sequence goes on along the minus strand of NC_077227.1, from coordinate 689,860,801 downwards.
TCTATTACCTCTGGTTCATTCATTTAAGACATAGCTGAAGGATAATCTTTTATTTGAAATTGTTCCTGATTTATTTCCCTAACTACTAGTGTCTTCTCTCTAAAACTATTTTAAACTTAAATACTTGGGATTGTCTTAAAAATAAAAAGAGGGAAGTTTTGTGTACATTGGGAAGCTTGGACTTTCAATATGGAGGGGGGAAAGATAGGAGAACCCCCTTTCTACAAAGCACAGTTCAGGGGAGACAGAAGATGTAACAAGTTGGCTCAGAGAGAGGGAGTTTGAAGATTTTCCCCCTTCTGCCTTCCCTCCTTAGCTAAAGCTGCTTTCCCCAATTTGCTCTTGTCCCTCCTGTCCCCCCTCCACTACTCGAGACCAAAGGGTCTCCCCTTGATCCATTCACTCACACTCAGCTTGGGGAACAGATAATTTTTAATGTCAACTCAATCAGGTAATACAAAAGGAATAATGGGCAGGGATGAATGGGAAAGGGAAAGTGAGGAGAAGGGGTCCCTATCTCTATATAAACACTTTCCCCTCCCTCCACGAGTTTGGGGGGAACTCAGGCCTTGGCAGCCTGAACCCCCCGAGAGAAAGTCAGGTTGACTCACCCCTGGGCAACAGGAGCTGAGGTAAAGTCTGCTCAGGTTTCTCTTCAGAAAGTCCTTCAATTGGGAAGTGTTGGGGGGAAGGATTTCCAGTCACCAGCAGGAAAAGTGGATAACCCTCAGGAGAAAATCTTTTTCCCCACCTTCTTCTCTCTTCAGGGTCTCAAGACTGAGAGACTCACTGCTCTCCAAGCCAGAGTCTTCTCCTTCAGAATTCTCTCTTGGGGCCCCTCCCCTATCAAGGTAATCAGTTTCACATACTCTTCAGTCTGGCACTTTTTCTAGTGCAAGCCTCTGTCACAGTATATTTTATATTTATACACTTTGTGTTTATTTATTCAACCTATACTTGTTTTCCTCACCTTACCCCCACTCCCATTAGAATATAAATGCTTTGTAAGTAGGGATTGTTTCTCACATTTTATTTGTAGCTCCAGTAACTTAGCAAGGTGCCTCAAATATGGTAAATGATTAACAAATATTGATTGATTAAGATATTGGAATTGTTGATTCCTGGGTTCTCTCCAAACTAAAAAATTCTGTGATTTTTCTATTATTGAATACTATATCCTCTCTTCATTAAAAAAACACTAATCATTAACATTTTGTTCTTCACTCAAATCCAACAAACATTTATTCAACAAAACTCCCCAAACCATTAGTACTGCTTCCAGAGCAGCCTTCATAGCCATCATGTGGGGAAGCAAATTCTGTCAAGAAGGATTCAATCATCTCCACCAAATCTCAATTAACTGCTTTTTAAAAATTCAGCAAACCAACCTAGCTGAAGTAAGGTACCCTGAGAGAAAGAGAAAATATCATGTGTTACCACTACCTCACCACTTTGACAACATCTCTTGATTTGCTTTCTTTGCTCTTTTGATATTGCTGCCATGCTGGTATAGACCCTTATCTCTCCATCAACTCAATAATTATTAGGTCTTGAAATTCCCCATGATCAAGAATTAAATTGTCTGTTTGCCTTTCAAAGTACTTTATAACATAGAACCTTCACATACCTTTCCAACCTTCTTATTCCTTACCATCATCTGTCCTGAGTCTATAAATTCCTTGATTTATCTTCATAATCTTCTTTGCTATTTTCCAAAAGAAACACTTCATCTATTTTCCCTAAAAGTATTCTCTTAATGTCCTTCATGGCTAGAATATTCCCCCCATTTTATGTAAACCTCCTAAATTTCTTGGTTTCCCTCATGTCTCAACTAAAACCAAATATTCTGTAAGATTAAAATTAATATCCAATGACTCCAAGTATTATATTTCATAAGATTTATTAATAATCACTTGAAGTAGAGGAAAAGTAAAGAAACTGAGCAAAGAGAAGTTTCCTGAATCACAAAAGCCAGAGAAGAACCAGAGGGTGTGTAGTTACAGAAAACTTATCTACAAAAACATAAGTATAAAGCATGAGGATGAGAGTGGGATGCTGGGAATTGTAGTCCAAGGTAGAGACAATTCTAATTACACAATTCTCCCTGTGATCCTTTGGGAGACTGGTCTACCCAATGGATAATTTAACCATAACCAACTTATAGCTCTAGAGATTTTTAACTAAGGATATATACAATATTGCAGTTTCTAAAGGGAAATTACAATAATTTTGGGATAAGAGGGAAATAAAGGAGAAAAAGGAACAAAACCAATTTTGATTGCTACATTGACAAAAAACCAATTAGGGGTCAGTCCCCTTTGGCATAAGAGTGTAAATTCAAAATAAATGCATTCAACCCCCCACAGTTCAAATCACTACATCCCAAAGTTCACTCTGGATCTTTTGGTGTAGTGTTTGGTTTCTACAGGCATCTCCATGGTGCCTTCTCCAAAGAGTTCACTTTCTGCATTAGGAGAGGTAGCAAGTTTCTTATCCTAAAATTACACACAAAAGAATTTAAACTTTGCATTATAGTTTGTAGTCTCTCGGTAACCGAGGATGACGATTGACTTTGTGCGTTTTTGTGCACAAAGACACTTGTGCTTGAAGATTTAAGTGGAAAAGTCGATGCACAGAGACAGTCCCACTCTCTCAGTGTTAGAAGCCTGGGTCCAGTGGCACGAAAAGTCGTTACACCTGGAGACTTCCTCAGCTGCATTGGATGTCTATGTTGTCTTTTGTGCTCCAACACGCCCTAAGCACTCCACAGTGCTTTGCTGCATCACCCTCTCAGCCTTGGTTTCTTCCGTCTGTTCCGCTGAAGCAGTCTTCACATGCTGGGTGAGCAAAGCCCTGGTTCACCAGGGGTCGAGGATGACCCGATGGCTACCCTCACAAGGTTTAGCTGGCCTGTCAAAGCTGTTGCCTGGGGTGTGGCCCCTGCCACATGCTAGCAGCTACTAGGGAGACACAAGTGAGAGCTGCGTGTCAGGTGAGGTTGGAAAACTGGCCTAGGAGGGCACGACAAGCCCTCCATACCAGAGGTACTACCCCTCCCTGAGCACCCCATACACCCCATTATAGGATAATAATGTAAAATATAAGAAGGAAGCTTTCCTAATTCTACTTAATCCCAGTGTATTCTCTCTGTTAATTATGTCTTATTTATCCTGTATGCACTCAGTGCCCACAAATGACAAGCTGATACTACTGGGAGACTTCAACGCCTGCGTTGGTCAGGACCATGAAAGAAGGAAAGGAGTGCTCAGCAAACACGGCGTGGGCAAAATGAACAACAACGGCCTACTGCTACTCAGCAAATGCTCAGAGTTCAACCTCACCATCACGAATACTGTGTTCAGAATGGCGAACAAATATAAAACAACATGGATGTACCCACGATCCAAACAGTGGCATCTCATTGACTACATCATTGTATGCCGGCGAGACATCCAGGATGTAAAGATCACCAGAGACATGAGAGGAGCTGAATGCTGGACAGACCACCAATTGGTTAGAGCTACTCTTCAAATGCGCATTGCGCCTCACCATCCAAAACACGCCCAGACAGTTCGCGCATTTTACAACGTGAGTTGTCTTAGAGATCCATCTTATTTGCAAACATTCCAGTCCTGCCTGGATGACAAGCTGTCTGCCAAGAGACCACTCACTGGAAGCTCAACTGAGAAATGGAACCATTTCAGAGACTCAGTGAAGGAAACATCAAAGGCAATCCTAGGCCCCAAACAACGCAACCACCAGGACTGGTTCGAGGAGAACAACACTGCTATTGAAGACCTATTGAGCAAAAAGAACAAAGCCTTTATGGAGTGGCAAAATAACCCAAACTCTGCTCCTAAAAAGGACAGATTCAAGTCTCTCCAAGCCACGGCGTAGCATGAGATCAGGAAGATGCAAGAACGATGGTGGGAAAAAAAAGGCAGAAGAAATCCAGTGTTTTGCTAATATGAAAAACTACAAACAATTTTTCAGTGCCCTCAAGACTGTCTATGGGCCATTAAAACCCACCACCACTCCCTTGCTATCCTCTGATGGTGACACTCTGTGACAAGGGAATCACTTTAAAAGACTGATATATATTAATTTAAGGTCGCCAAGGAATTCAGCTATGTAATTTCTAAATGAAAACTCAAGTCAGCTGTCAACCTTTTATGGAGTTTAATTTCAATAGGAGGGAGAAAGGAATTAGAGATAGAGAGAGAGAAAAAGGGAGAGAAGGGAATAGGGCTTAAATACCCCTTCTGTTTAGGCTGGGCCAAAAGGCCCAAGGCCTTAGATAGCTGAGGCAAAGAAAAGAGATCAGTCCCTATTACTCACGTGACCAAAATGGGAAACAGTCTCAGAGGCCCCCACCTTCAGCTTCCTTCAGAGCAAGCTTCTCAGAGTACACTGCCACCACTCCGACCAACTCCTCAACCACCACCCCCAGTCTCCAGACCCCCCTGATCTTTAAGGAAACCATCCAAGTTGCCTCCCCTCAGTTCTCACATCTACCAATCCCTGTCCATCAATTTCCCTGTGCCAATGGAGGCTCTAGCTTAACCCAGGACCGCCCAGAGGCTTTGCACATGTCTGTTGAAGGTCATGTTTTCAAATGATTAAATCTTTGCTCCTTTGCTACAGCCCTTTCTAAATCCTGTTAACCTGAGTAGGGTAGAGATTGGAATAATTAAATTTTGATCTAGGCTGCAGCCCTTACTCAATCCTATTAGGACTGAATAGGGTGAAGATTGATTCCAAGTATCTCCATTGTATCAATTCTAAAATCAATCAAGACTCAAAGAAATTCCTGTTCTATGCTTAAGCATAGGTCAAAGTCCTTTCCATTGTTCAGCAAAAGGTTTCTGTCCTAAAGTAATCTGAAGAAGGGAAGAGAAGGAACCTCCCATGCCAATGGGGTTCCCATTCCAATAGACTATCAGTAAGAAATTTTCCAAGTATGAAATATCCAAATGGTGAAAATTCCAACATTTATAAGTCTAAGGAATTTTAAGGTTTACAACTCTCATAAAAGATAAAAAAAGGCATCAGCAACAGGTGGAAAGAACACTTCAGTCAGCTTCTCAACCGATCCTCTTCAGTCGACCAAAGTGCCCTTGACCAGATCCCCCAAAACTGCACCATTGAACAACTTGACGTCCCTCCTTCAATAGAGGAAGTTCAAAAAGCCATTCAACAAATTAGTGCAGGCAAGGCACCTGGTAAAGACAGGATCCCAACCAAGGTGTACAAGGCCTTAAATGGAAAGGCGCTCCAGGCATTCCACATAGTGCTGACCAGCATATGGGAAGAGGAAGACATGCCCCCAGAACTAAGAGATGCCTCCATCGTAGCCCTATACAAGAACAAAGGCTCATGAGCAGCCTGTGACAACTACAGAGGCATCTCACTACTCTCCACTGCTAGAAAGATTCTCGCCCGTGTTATACTCAACAGACTCCTGTCATCTGTTTCAGAGCAGAACCTGCCTGAATCACAATGTGGCTTCCGACCAGATCGCAGCACCATCCACATGGTCTTCACAGTGAGGCAAATGCAGGAAAAATGCCTTGAGCAGAACCTAAGTCTCTGCATTGTCTTCATAGACCTGATGAAGGCGTTCAACACAGTGAATAGGGACGCATTGTGGGTGATCCTCAGCAAGCTCGGTTGCACAGCAAAATTCATCAAATTGATCCAGCTCTTTCATGTCGACATGACAGGGGAAGTCCTATCTGGTGGAGAGACTTCCGATCGCTTCAACATGTCCAATGGCGTGAAACAAGGCTGTGTCCTTGCTCCGGTAATATTCAACCTATTTTTCACCCAAGTATTATGACATACTGTGATGGATCTAGACCTGGGCGTCTACATCAAATACCGACTGGATGGCTCACTATTCGACCTTCGCCGCCTGACTGCAAAACAAAGACAACAGAGAGACTCATCCTGGAAGCTCTCTTCACAGATGACTGTGCTCTCATGGCCCACCAAGAAAATCATCTCCAAACCATTGTGGACAGGTTCTCCACCGCAACAAAACTGTTTGGCCTGACTATCAGCCTCAGCAAAACAGAGGTGCTCTTCCAACCTGCACCAGGGAGGCCAACGAATCAGCCGTGCATTACAATCGACGGCACGCAGCTTTCTAACGTCAACACTTTCATGTACCTGGGCAGCACCATCGCCAGTGACGGGTCCCTGGACCACGAGATTAATGCCAGGATCCAAAAGGCCAGCCAGGCACTCAGGCGGCTGTGCTGCAAAGTCCTCCAACACAGAGGTGTAAGCACTGTGACGATGCTCAAAGTGTACAATGCAGTGGTCCTCAGCTGGCTCCTGTACGGTTGTGAGACATGAACACTGTACAGGAAGCACATGAAGCAGTTGGAGCAATTCCACCAAAGCTCCCTCCGGTCAATCATGAGGATCCAATGGCAGGACCGAATCACCAACCAGGAAGTCCTCGACAGAGCCAACTCCACCAGCATAGAAGTCATGGTCCTCAAAACGCAGCTACGATGGTCTGGACACGTCATCCGCATGGACCCACAGCGAATACCAAGACAGGTATTCTATGGTGAAATGTCAGCTGGACTCAGGAAACAAGGCCAACCAAAGAAAAGATTCAAGGATCAGCTAAAGTCCAACTTGAAGTGGGCTGGCATCACACCAAAGCAACTAGAACTCGCTGCCTCTGACAGAAGCAGCTGGTGAACCCACATTCACCATGCCGCCGCCACCTTTGAAGATGAACAACGTTGACGTCTTGCCACTGGGCATGAATGCTGACACCAGGCCACAACCGCACCTCCCGTAACAACTGGCGCCCCATGCCCCATGTGCCACAAACTGTGCGCCTCAGCCTTTGGACTCCAAAGCCACATGAGGTTACACCGTAGATGAAACTGCACAAAGACAATAGTCATTTTCGGTCACCTAGAGACTACCACTATATATCCTGTATGAAGCTGGTTTGTAATTTTTTATGACTTTTTACTCTATTTCTCATTAGGCATTAGGTAATGAGTAATTCAGGAAGAGAGTCTGTCATTTCCTTTTCTTTGTATCTTCAATGCTTAGCACACTGGCTGGCTCATAGTAGATGGTAAATAAATGCATGACTAACTTGTTGACTCATGGACAGTCTCTTTTTGAACCTCATTGGATACATCCCAGGACCTTGAACCTAAGGGAGTTTGGATTTGTAATGCTTCTAGCCCAGTTCCTTCAGCCACCAATTGGGAAGTATGTCTATGGAGATGTAGACTGTCAGCTGCTCCTTAAATGGTTCAGCTATAGCTACGGAAAACTCAAAATAAAAAGAAATTTTGTAGGTCTAAAGTCCACACTTTCAGAATTGTTCAACATCAGAAAGTGATGTGTTTTTATAAATAGAAATGATATTATAGAAAAGACATTGGTAAGGGCTTCTGAAGATGGTAGAGTAAAGGCGTGGACTCATCTTAACTCTCCCAAATTAGTCTCCAAACTATTTAAAAATAATGCTTCAAGCTCAATTATCCAGTAATAGAACCAATACAAAGACAAAATAAAACATTCTTTCATATACAGAACAACTTGGGTATTAGCAGGAAAATACTGTGAAAGAGAGGTGAGCTGTAGCTCAGTGTAGACCATGTAGCACAGAACACAAAATGGAGATCTTACCAGGCACCAATGGCAGCAGCTTTAAGACCTTTCGACTGACAGATAGTAGAGGCTCAGACTAATTAGAAGGACGTGACAGGTGCCATTTATGTGAGTAATGCAGATTAACTGGTTGTGTTAAGAAAACTGTCAACATAATTGACTATATCAATAATAAAACCAAAATTATATAATTATCTCAATAGACCCATAAAAATTTTGCTATAATACAATGCCCATTCCTATTATAAACACTAGAAAGCATACAAATAAATTAAGCCTTCCTTAAAATGATAAGTAGTATCTATCTAGAAATATTATCAAACATTATCTGTAATTGAAAAACCCTAGAACCCTTTCCAATAAGGTCATAGGTGAAGCAAGGTTGTCCATTATTTATTTAATATTTTACTAGATTTTATTTTTATTTAATTTTGTTTAATATTATTTAATATTATACTAGAAATGGCAGCAAAGAAAGAAATAAAGAAGAGGTAGAATAGACAATGTTAAAAAACTGTCTCTCTTTGCAGATGATATGATGAGATACTTGGAGAATCCTAGAGAATCAACAACAAAAGTATTTGAAATAATTAACTATTTCAATATTTGCAAGATATAAAATGAACCCATATGAATAATCAGCATTTCTAAATATTACCAACAAAGTCCAGAAGAAAGTGAGGGAAATTCCATTTAAAATAACTTTATAAAATTTTAGCTAATCTACCTACCAAGAAAAATCCTAGTGATATATATATATATGTACATATATATATGTAATTGAAAAATACTTTTTCCACAATTAAATTCAGTAATTATTCATGTATAGGCTAAAGAAATATAAGATAAAAAGAAAGTTCTACTTAATGAATTTACTTATTCATCTCCATACCAAACCACCTAAATATTATTTTATTGGGCTAGAAAAAAATGTATACAAAATTCATCTGGGAGAAAAAGGTCCAGATTAGCAAGGGAATCAATTAAAAATATGAAGGAAGACAGCCTAGCAATAACAGATACTAAACTATATAAAAAGTGGTAATCATCAAAATAATCTTCTATTGGCTAAGAAATAGAGTACTGTACCAGTGTAATAAATTAAGTATATAGTACATAGTAAAAAATAACCACAGTATTCTAGTGTTTGATATACACAAAGATGCAAGCTTTTGGGACAAAAAAAGTGACAAAAGTTCCTGTAAAAACTAAACATCAGTTTGGCAGAAATTAGGTATAGGTCAACAATTAATACCATATACCATGATACAGTCACATTGGGTACATGATTTAGACATATAGGGTGATATCATGGGAAAATTAATATCTTATTGTCAGATTTATGGATAAGAAAAGATTTTATGAACAAATTACAGAAAGAATATTACAAGAAGTAAACTACTGCAACAAAGACACAAAAAAAGAAAATAACACTGGAGTAAATGGAAAAATCAGAAATTGCTAGAGTTATGACATTATCCACCCATTCTAGAGAGCAATATTGAATTATGTCCAAAGAATTATAAAATTGTGCATAACCCTTGACCCAAAATGCCATTACTATCTTCATTCCAAAGAGTTTTTTTTTTTTTAAGAAAAAAGAGACCATACGCACAGAAGTGTATATATAACAGATCTTTTTGATGTGGCAAAATATTGGAGATTGAAGGGATGCCTATATTTGGAGAATAACTAAAGAAATTGCGGTATATGATTGTGATGGAATACTATTGAAAACATAATGATTTCAGAAGTACCTGGAAAAACTTATATGAACTGATGCAAAATGAGGTGAACAGAATCAGGAAAACATTGCACACAGTAACAGCAATATTGTACAATAATCAATTGTGAGTGACTGTTTTGAATGACTGTACATACATGATCTATATCAACTATATTGCTTTATTAAAGAGAGTGAAAGAGAGTGGTGAGGTAAAGAATTTGGAATTTCACATTTTAAAAAAGAATGTTAAGAAAATTTCACATGTAGGGAAAAGTAATATGTAAACATTATAAAAGAAGAAAAGACATTACTACCTTCTATTCAACTATACCCAAAGGACTTTAGGATTTTTCCATCTGATTTGAGACTAAAACCTTGCATATGTGATGTCTTCTTCATTAGAGTGTAAACTCTTTGAAAGCAAAGCCTGGCTTACTATTCTATTTATGTTCTTACTGCTTAGTGTTTTGAACATTAAAAGTGCTGAGTAACAAACTTGTTTCATTCATTCATTCATTCATTCATTCATTCTTCATCTACTATATCTAAGACATTGGGAAAAGATTCTTGGATTAAAAAAATAACCCTTGACTTAAAATAATTCATTATTTTTAATATGATCATAGCCAAACATTTTTTGTCACTATTTCCTCAAATTTGTCACTTCTGAGCATACAAAAAGACCCCAAACGTACACTTCAAATGTATGACTACGACTCTACTTAATCTCAGTTTAGCCTTCAATTTATCCTCCACTGGAAGTCATTCCGATCATTGTAGCACCTTATATGGCTTTTCTGTGAAATTATTGTGTATATTTTTATTTAATTATCTATGTACATATTATTTCTTCACAGTAGAATATATGATCATCAATGCAAGAAATTTTTTTTTATTTTTTTCTATCACCAAAGACAAAATATCTGATATGATATGCAAAGGAAGAAAGTCAGCCTCAGGAGTCACCTTCAGCTTGAGTCATTGTCTTGACTTGCCTCTTGGAGGGAACTTGGGTGAGTGGATAGCTGGTTTTCCCTTCCTGTCTTCTGGAGAGAGTTTAATTCAGGTTGAAGGTCAACAAGTCCTGGCTGAGTCTAGCACCTGAGAAGACACGGAAATGTCTTCTCTACCCTTTTATATTTCTCTGCTTTCAATTTTTCCACCTCTTTTGTAAATAAAAGTTATCAAAGTCATTTTGACTTTGAGCAATAAAACTTTGAATCAGCAACCACCATTATTATTATTAATTTTCATATATATTTAGTCAAACCATTAAAACTTAATTTTTTCAGTGAATAGTAATATTTAAAAGCAGCAATTATGGAACCTTTTTTATGAATTACATATTTTAATAATTGGCAAGATGATAGAATTATTACTTTTGGCATAATCTTTTAACAAAACAACGTCAATAGGAGGAATTATGCTTCAATGTATAGTAATTATAGCTGAATCAATAAGATAATATAGTAGAAACAATGCACAAGGTATTTTTTAATGGAATTACACTGGGGAACTGAAATAGTCAAAGATTTCTCTCCTTCACACCTAGAAACCTAGTACATATGCCATTCACAATTAACATAAAAACACTTCACATAGGCTTATATTTCAGGGTAGGTAGATGGTCCTTAGTTTGACCTCATATCTGAACCATTACACAATTATCTCAAAGAAGAAAATACTCTGCCATCAACATTAAGAAATTGTGTTTAATCTTTTGGGGACGGCAGATGTAGGGATTAGAGAATGCTATAGATGACAAACCTGGCTCGGAAGCAATGGGCTTCTACATGAAAGGAAAGAGGAATAGAAACCAAACTGAGGACAGTTATTTTCTCACAAAGTTGATTTTGGGAAGAGACTCAACTAGATCTTTACATATTCCCCTCTCCCAATTGAGTGCATACCGCCTTGCCTGCCAAAGGTAGAATGTAGAGTGCTCCCTGTAGGAATGAGTGCTGCCTCACCCCCAAGAGTACATTACTAAAAAGGCAGAAGGACTTGAGCAGAGCTGCTCCCTTCCCCCTCTCCACCAGGCCTGAAGACATTTTTTCACATCACCTGTCCCCTCTGCTTGGTAATTCAATGTGAGCACACAGTGGGTAAGGTTGGCAGCTCACAGGCAGCAGAGCTGGAAGGGAGCAGAGGAGCAGTTAAGGCTACTTCCCTCCCCTTCTTCACCTGCACTGAGATCATTCCTCACTCAACCTATCCCTTTGCCCAGCAGCCCAAAGGGAATGCTTTCTCCCTCTCCTGTGTGGGGTAAGGGGTGGGACAGGGCATGGCACTTGGTCTCTAAAAGGTTTGCTATCACTATTTTAGAGAGAAGGATATTTTGGTGGGGGAAAAAGAGCAGGAGAGAGAGAGAGAGAGAGAGAGAGAGAGAGAGAGAGAGAGAGAGAGAGAGAGAGAGAGAGAGAGAGAGAGAGAGAGAGAGAGAGAGAAGGGGGAGAGGGAAAAAGAGTTTTAAAATTGAGAGTTTGAACAAATAAAAGGAATTTAGGATGGGGCAGAATGAAATGAGGAATAAATGTGTGAGAATAAGTTAACATAAAATGAATGTATTTAAACTAATCTCAAGAATGAAGTGCTAACTTAAGGAATGTATGAAAAGTTAAATGTAAAATAACTAAAACTATCATAACATTCATGGTGAAAAAATTAAATGATGCAACGAAATGAATAAGGATAGTAGTATTCATAAGAATATATAGGTATACATATATGTATATCTGCACATGTATATACACATGCATAAATATACACACATATATACATGTGGGTTTGTTTATATATGTGTATAGGCATAGATAGACACTTTCAGTATGAAAAAAAGAGATTGGCACCAACTGAATCAATTTCAGATGATTTCACCAAACACAGGAATTTAATCATAATATCAAATGAATCCAAAATATTGAGAGAAAATGGAAAACTATACTATGATTAAAAGTGTCATAAAAATTACACACAATATTATATACAAAAGAATATATACCAAATATAGTATCCACTTTCATAATTCAATTAGTTGAAGTGCAAAAGACAAAGAGACAGATAACACTAGAGCTCTATAACATTTTAAAGTTGATTCTTGGAAGCGAATTGATTTATCAGTAATATAAGTAAAAATAAAACTGAACAGATTGTTGAAGATGTTTAGTAAGATTGTAAATACTCCTGTATCATTTAAATGAAAATGTTAAATTTTCATTTAGCATATATTTCTCAGGATCACATGTCAATGAAAAATAGGACAATCTAGGTACCAATATTTGGGAGTTCCCCTATTGATATAGACTGTGAACCATCTTTAACTGTCCATTTGGTGTAATTCTTGTCCAATTTCTCTAAAAAAAAATTTCCCTGTAGGTAATTCTAGCCAACATCCTGAATAGTTTCCTTGCTTCCCACTAATATTATAAGAACACTCTATCATCTCATTCTCTTACTACAAGACTTGCCCATCTTCTCTTTCTGTCCTGCAATTCTTTGATGACATCCTTTATTCCTTTCTTCAGAGCTTCTAGTTGGATATCTGTCACCATCTGTTCAAACATACTCTGTATTTCTCCATTTTCCCTTGGGTGATAAGCATCTTTAGTTCTTTAGAGTCAGTAGTATTCCAGTTCTCACTGACATACAGAAACCTTAAAAAAAGTGGTAGTTTTCAAAGGAGGTTTCTGTGCTTTCATGGGAAACTGGAGGAAGGTGAATGTGCTTTTTAATTTCCTTTAAACAATACAGGCTACTTTCTTTCCCCTGTTCAAATATATATGCAACTCATCATCCATTAGTATCATTTTTCCTAGATATAAATCCTGTCAGAAATATTTTTGGAATGCACAATGAAGTACATGTTGAAATCTGGGCAATATAAATTTTTTCATCTTTTTTGGTCTTTTTTTTCCTTTACTTTTTTTACTAAACCCTTATCTTCTGTCTTAAAATCAATACTGTGGATTGGTTCCAAAACAGAAGCGTAGTAAGGACTAGCAATGGGGGTTAAGTGACTTGTCCAGGATCACACATCAGGAAGTGTCTGAGGGGTCATATTTGAAACCAGGACCTCCCATCTCTGGGATTGGCACTAAATTTGCCATTTTCTTTGATCATTTCTGTGTGGATCCATAGGTCTAACTACAATATTATAGGTCTCTGTCAAAAACCTCTTAAATCCCTTGCATTTTGATATAATCATTCTACTATTATATATATATGCATATATATATATATGTATTGAGGTTGTTATATAGTTTATATATAAAACATAATATGCAACACGAGAATAATCTATTATTTACCTATAATTCGTTAAGAATATGTAATAAATGATACATATGCTCATTAAAGAAAAACAAATTCTCACATTAGTTATGTCCAAAAATATCTTCTTTTTTCCCTCTATCCCACCTTTCTACCCCTACCCAAGAAGGAAGATAATATGATCTAGATTAGATATACATTATCATATAATATTTATTTCTGTGTTCTTCATGTTGTGGAAGATGATACATATTGTTTACACTAGAGAAAAATTCATGGAGGAAATGAAGTGAAAAATGGTATGTTTCCATCTTTATTCATCTTCCATCTGTTCCTTCTATAGTGCTAAATATTTGTGTCATGAGTCCCTTGAAGTTATCCTGGATACTTGCCTTGTTGATAATAGTTAAATCATTTAGAATTGATCATTATAAACTATTTTTGTTCCTGTGTAACATTCTCCTGGTTCTCCTCACTTCACTTTGTATTATTTCATATGCCTTTCCATGTTTTTTTGTGATTATTTTGAATGTTATTTCTTATGGCACAGTAGTATTCCATTACAATCATTTATTACAACTTGTTCAGCCAATCCTCAATTGATGGATATCTTTTTTCCTTGATCATCTTAGGAAATAAATCTAAATAGTATATTACTGGTTCAATATATATATATACACAATTTTATAATTCTTTGAGGATAATTCCAGATTGCTCTCCAGAATGGTTGTATCAATGTACAGCTCCACCAACAATGTATTGATGTCCCTATTTTTCGATATCTTCTCCAACATTTGCAATTTTACTGATTCATCATTTTCATCAATCTGACAGTTTGGAGATGATTTCTCAGAGTTGCTTTAATTTGCATTTCTCTAATCAATAATGATTTAGAACATTTTTCATAAATATGTATCAACATATGTACATTTAGGAATCCTTCCACAATCTGGAGAAACCAGAGAGCTCAAATTACTTTTAAAAATGAAAATCGGTTAAGAATAAATTATGTTAAAATAATTATGATAATATTATTGTTAGACTGATGAATCTACGTCAATTTCTATAAAAAGAGACTGAAATATGTAAATGATTTGTGATAAAAGGTTTGGACCAGTGCTGCACCCAGTTTTAGCTGGTAACAGGCTGAAGGCCCAGATGGTAGGCCTCACCTCCAGTATGATGGTTTGAGATGCCATCTGACTGCTTCTTGATGATATAAAATAGTCAATTGGTTTATTCACTTTTCTTTAACTCAGGAAGGGATGGAGAATGAGGGAAAATGTGACTCTAAACTTTTCCCTCTAAATCTCCTCCCAAAATCTACAGACCCCTCACAGGGTCCTCTTCTTGATTTTGATGCTGCCTCAATTACACTCTCTGACTGTTTATAAAAATCGCCCTATCTAACTTCCTGACCTAATTGGTCCTCAAATTCAATATTTGAGGAGTTATAGTTCATCAGTAGAAGATAGGGCGAGATAACTAAGGAATTCACCCATTTGGGCCCGAGCCAAAATGGCTGCAGCCTCACTCTCACAGATGGGTCTCTGGGCTCGAATAGGGTTCTTCTTGGTTAGTACAAAATCACCTATGGCACTAGATCTCAGGAACTCAACTAATGACTACAATGAAGACAAAGTGGACAGGATATCTCACTGGATGACTCAATGGCTTGTAAAGAAATTCAGGTAACCTTCATCATGGTCAGAACAATGGCAGGAAGTGATCTCAAGAGACAGGAACACACCTCACTAACTGTTTCTGTGAGTTTCCTTTTATATCTTCCTCACACTCTGGAATCTCTCTTTTAGTTCCATGCATGCACCAGCCCTCTTCTGCAAAATCCTGCTCCAGGCATTTGCAAAAGCTACTACCTGTCTTTTCACTCTCTTACAAGACATACATTTCTCAGGGAGAAATTTTGTTAACCACCCATACTTATTAGGTAAGAGAAATGTTTTCCAAAAGCAATAATGGGTTATGATGTAAACTCTGTAAAATCTTACAAAGAATATAGATTATTATGATAAATACTATCTCATAAAAAAGGGAAAGGGGTTGAATAATGAAATAAGTTTATAGATATCCTAACAAGATAACCAAATAAAATCATCCCAAGTGATTTCAAAGATGAAAAGTGAATAATCACTATAAACAAATAAAAGGAAAACAATTGAAAAGATGCATCACAAAAAAAAAAAGAACAAAGGTTGGGAGGTGGGAAGAATTTAAAAAAGAAAACACTTGAACAAACTCTTCTAAAATCAATAACAGAATTACAATCTTTGGATTCTGCCACCCCTACAACTGCATGTCACAGATCTTGAGATTATTATAAAGAGGTAGCTGCCTGCCAGTACCAAGAAGGGGAAGCAAAGGGAAAGAGAGAGTTAAGTTTGGTCATGTAACTTAGGAAAAGTTGTGTAGAAATTTGTAACTATCGGTAATTAGTAAATATATATATATATATATACATGTATCTATCTATCTATCTATCTATCTATCTATCTATCTATCTATCTATCTATCTGTCTGTCTGTCTGTCTGTCTGTCTATCTGTCTGTCTATCTGTCTATTAAATAAAGCAATAGAAATTATTCTAGAGAGAATAAGTGTGGGAAATTCAGCCAGATTGGGCCAACTGCCTTTAAAAAAATCTATGCAGTTACCCTTGGAGACGTGAGTCAGATCCAAAATGAATTGTGAGGACATTTAGGGATTTATATACAATATATCTAAAGGAAGCAAGGATAACATAGGTGTGGCAAAAATCTTCTACATTATTAAAAATAAAAATAGTTATTAAGAGAACAGCACAAACTGAAACTGAGGATCTTTCTCTCATCTTTACTAAATCTTTATGAGCATCATCAATGCATGGATTCATGGCATCCTTGATGACAATATACAGAGTGATCTGTGAAAATATTTCTAAAACTATCATGCCTTTTCTATGTGTTACCTTGGTATACAGATATATTGAAAATCAAATAAGCCTTTTGGCAAGGAAGAGCCAATCATGAGCCTAAAACTAATGCCTGCATGGTGTTGGCTGGCTGACATTCCTGAGCTGCCATCACAAATTCTTCCTCAAGCAGCCTAAGTCCAGTGACAACAGTCTTGTCATTTCCTGAAACATTCTGATTTTGTGTTCTACCTCTCTCTAAAAGAAATTGCCCATTCTTTATCCTCAGATCCTTCCCAAACCACTTTTTGTGGGTTTCAAACATAAATTGCCCGTATATCCTCTTGACTGTGGGGGCTTCCCCCATTGGGTATGTTCAACATTTTCTATTTTAATAAATAATCTTTGAAACTCAATTATAACTCCCCTATTTTTGAGGCTTTTCATGGTTAACAGCCTAAAAATCTTTTTGAAGTTTTAAGCCTTAATGGTTATTAAAGCTTAATGTATTAATACTTTATAATTTAATAAGCTATCAATATCTATTAAGACTTAAATCTGCATTCTAATTTTTTGGATACCATAGTTTAGGAAGGAAAAGTAGGTTTTTGTAAGAGGTATTCAGC
This sequence comes from Monodelphis domestica, assembly GCF_027887165.1. Lineage (NCBI taxonomy): Eukaryota > Metazoa > Chordata > Mammalia > Didelphimorphia > Didelphidae > Monodelphis > Monodelphis domestica. The sequence goes on along the minus strand of NC_077227.1, from coordinate 689,843,619 downwards.
TATAGATTACATCTTTATTGTCTTACAATTGGCATAAAAAGTATTGGTGGATTGTTTAAGGATTGTATACATAATACTATTTCTACCCAAATTTAGAGTAGTATTTCTTCAACTTTCTTTTGTTTTATTGGATGAAAGAACTGTGAGTTGTGTCCTGGATAAGTAAAGAGAGACATTTCTTCTTGGGACCTGAGAGAATACTGAAGAGGGATGCTATGTTCCTGGAGGAGAGGAGAAGGAATTTCTTCTTGGGTGATAGTTATAGAATTTTAAGAGAGGTGGTTCTGAGAGAAAGTAAGATTTTTTAACAGTAATAAGATATGCTGAGTAGAGGTATTTAACTGGGGAAGCTGATGATAAAGCCTGATGGATGGGTCAAGAAAACTTGAGTTCAATATGGATTGTGTGACTCTAGGAAAGTCATTTCACCTGTGCCTCAATTATCCAAATTGTAACCTGGGAACAATAATAACACTGACCTTGCAGAGTTGTTTGGATGATCAAACAAAATAATATTTATAAAAGAGCACTTTGCACATCCATATAGTGAAGAGTACTTAATAGGATCTTTAGAAATATTTATTCTCTTCCTTCTTGTAAACATTGGGAGAGTTGGAACCCATTATGCCCCTTGACTTTCAGTTCTTACAATACTAGAATGTGCCAAAAGTGTATTCCTCTTCTGAAAATGTATTTCTCTCATTTGACTCAAATCTAACTTCATTTTGAATCAAAGAACCAATTAATTCTTGTATATTCTTTTTTCTAATCTAATGTGAATAAAGTGTTTTATTTCTGTTTACTATTTACTTTGATAAATAGTTGCTCTAGCTAATGATACTGGTCTTTTGTATAACAAGTATCTATGGAAAGGAGCTAAGTTAGACTAAGCTAAATAGTGTCTTCTTCTTAAGAATGATCATGAAAAGTGGCATTGATTCTGGGCTTCCCCAAGTATTTTAATTCTAGACTTTGAATATATTTGAAGTGTTATAAACAGATTAAATAGTTCTACTAAAATACTCCTCTTTGAAATAAGCAAGAGGAACAAGATGGCAGCCATGTTATCCCATCGTTCAGCACAAAGGTGAAATTGGAGTCACCCTTGGAGACAAATAGACCAGATTCATGGCACAGACGAGCTGAGTTAATTTAAATGTTGAGATGCACATATATTCTATACACACTCACTTACACATGTGTGCACACACATACACAAGCATGCATGGGCATGGGCATAAACATTACTTTCAATTGAACATAGTGATACTTACAGGCTCCTCTATAACAATGTTTCTCTCAGTCATACAGGATTCACTGGAAGAGATCTCCATTCCATTTATACTTCTTTCCCTTTAGCGCCATCTACAGCTTCAGAGGAGAACCATCTCAGATGCATCCTGTCTCTACTGCCCTCTGACTTGAGATGGAGAAACAAAACAAACTCCATATGTTTTGCTGTGAAATTTGTTTTGAGAAGGACCTAGAAGAGCTCCGTTGAAAACTAATTATGAAAAAAGAATAACAACAGAATTCTGTTGTTGCAAATGTGATGGGAATGTCTGCTTAGCCACTGCCCAGAGAGCTGTGAGCTGTGCTTTACTATAAGAAGAGTTTGACCAGCAGAGGGGTGATTGGACAAGGAAGGGGCATCTCTGTGTTTACTATAGGCTTGACCTGAGTTTTAGGTCTTATGGGATTGTTGTCTTACTACAACAGTACAATAATCCATCCCTTGGCTTCAGGCATTTTTTTTTTCCAGCTTGCTTCCAATGCTTAGAGCGCTCTCCCTTTTCCTTTTTGGATTTGATTTCTATGCTGTGTTGCTCACTCCAATCTACACTATCGTGTTTGTGGTTCCCAGAGAGTACTGCTGCTAACTGGCTAAGGTACAGTCTCCTTATTAGAGTCCATGGATTAAACAAACATTAAACATATTAAACAATTAATATTAAATTAAACATATGTGGATATGGATGGACTCTTTTGACTACTGACCCACCTGGTTTCCTTTGAATCCCAACTAAAATCCCAAAGTCTATAGGAATCTTTTCTAAACCATCTTAATTCTTTATATCTGTTAATTATTTCCTGCTTATCTTGTATATATGACTTGTTCTATATTTGATTACATGTTGCCACCCTCAATTGATTGTAAGCTCCCTGATGGCAGGGACTGTCTTTTGCCTCTTCTTGAATTCTGAACATTTAGCAGTGCACAGCACAAAGTAGTCTCTGAATAAATGTAGATTCATTCATTCATACTTTCCCTGAACCCTATTTAAGGAAATTGTGAATAAAAAAAATAATTTGACATTGCTTCAACAGCTGGAGATTGGAAGATTCATTATTATGCTTAGCATGATATTGGTAAAGACAGAAGAGAAACACGTGACAGAAAAGCAACTTTCGGTGGTGTGAATTGTTTCTGAAGGAAGTCAGAAATCAGCCCTTATATTACAGAGTTGGGAGTTGGTCTTAGTGCATGGATTTCCTTATTCATGTCCTTCCCTCTTAAGTTTCTGTAAATGTGTTCCCACTCTCTTCCACAGAAACTGAGTGCATTAATAACATAGTTTTGGTCAAGGTAGATCCAAAGTTTGGGTGGATAGTGAGGTTTTTATTATTCCTAGACTTGATTTTTGTTTAGTAACTGATGCTTAATTTTTTTCCTCATTTTTGACTTATTAAATAAATTATTTTTTAATGTTCAAAGGTCAATGTTGATCATTAGATAATTTTTCTATATTTTATATTTTCTATATCTAAAAGCAGAAAATCACATCATTATCTAGAGGTTGTAGAACTTAGCTGATATCAAATTTTAGCTCGTCATTTATTTATATCATTTATAAGTGAATTTATTTTTTAGTATATAATTTATTTTTTAACTTTAAAATTTTTTAAATTTTATTTATCTAATTAATTAATTTTGAATATTTTTCCATGGTTACATGAATCATGATTCTTTCCTTCCCTTCCTCCCATCCCCTTCCATAGCCAAGGAGCAATTCCACGGTGTTTTACAAGATGAGTGAATTTCTGAGTTAGCTTTATTATCTTTATTTACTCAAATGAACATGACAAGCATTGGTGTTAATGGTTAGTTTGCAAATTCAAATTTTAACACACTTCATATTTTTTTTACCTGATACAGATCTTCCCTTACTGATACTTTCTCTTAAATCCTAAATCTTAACGTTTTCTTTCTGTCCTCTGAAAAATCCCATTGTTTCTATCCTGTCTACATGACTAAAATGAATATAAACTTGCTAAAACTGCTTATGGGGGCACACTGACTATTTTTATTATATATCTATTCACTGAGCATATAAAAATTGATTTGCCTTCCAAAGTTCTACATCTTGATAAATTTTTGTTGTTGTTGTTGTTGTTTTGTTCTTTTAGTTTGTTTCACTGGAAACAATACCTATCAATGAATGTGAATCCTTGGGTAACTTTTTATTGGCAATTGTCAAAGTGATTGGTTTCATTATGAACAAGAAGCATACTAGTGGGGGCTCAAGAAATATAATAGATAGTTGGAATGTATTCTCCTCAGCCCTCTCCATTCACACCTACATACACATGTTTGTGTACCCTTAGGACTCTAAAAAGAAGGTTGTACCTTAGCCAATTAGCAAGAGCCCCTCTCTGGGAACCACAAAAATGATAATTTAGATTGGATACATTGTTAGGCTAGAGATCAAAGTTGATCATGGTTCTGGCACTAATTCTGTGATTTTATAGAAATAATTTCCTTTTTCTGGCCTTTCATTTCATCTATAAAATAAAGGCTGTGGCCAGCCTCTTCAAGATTCCTTTAAAATGTAGTGACTTCATGACTTCATGTCTGGCAGAGTAAATAGCACTTTCACATTGAAGGATAATAATATCATAAACATCTCTGGGTCTCAAAATGATGGGCTTGTATTTTATTAATAACAACTACAATGACACTGTATTTATAAAGTAATTTAAGGTCTACAAAAAACCCTGTATACTTTACTTTAGCTGTGTAGCCCATTAACTCTGGTAAGGAGAGAGAAGAACTATTTTTATTTAATGGAAAGTTCATAATTGAAGTTTCCAGAACTTCCTCAAGTTTATATAGTTACTTGATTAGTGGCAAAGGACAATCAATAATCTACGATCTCTGATATACAATCTAATATTCTGTTCATATTATTATAGAATCTAAGGTCCATTTCAGCTTTAATTATTTAGGGAAACTGTAGGATCAAAGTTGCTAGTGTTTCCTTCTTGCTCAAATTGCTGGCATTTTTGTTCTCTGTGTATGTGTAGTAACAATCACTATCACCTTGTACTTCTACCATAACAGGTTATAAAATTCACAAGTTATTTGGAATTAACAGCACTTAGAATGATAACTTGAGACTAGAAGGTACTTAATAAAGTTTTGGTGAAAATTTAAATGTCTTTAATAATAAATCTGCGTTTACTGCTTATAGGATTAAAAGAGGAGGAGGCAGCTAGGTGGCTAGGCAGCTCAGTGGATTGAAAGCCAAGCTTAGAGATGAGAGGTCCTGACTTCAATTTTGGCCTCATATACTTCTTAACTATGTGACCCTGGGCAAGTCACTTAATCCCCATTGTCTATCCCTTACCATTATTTTACCTTGGAACCTATACATAATATTGATTCTAAGATAGAAATAAAGATTAAAAAAAAAGAAATTAAAGGACCAGGACTGAAGAGAATAGAATAATGTGAAAATGAAAATATAGTTCTGGTGAATATTGAAAAGTGCCACTATGTATAATTACTCAGCCACAAACGCTACTTTGTGTGCCCATAGGCTCATTAATTTCTTTTCATTTCCTTCTAAAAATATAATATTGGGGGAAACAGTAAAATAACCCTATGTAGTATAAATATAGATAAATAAAGGCTTCTATTTCTAGAACAGATTTCAAAGCACTTTCCTAGCAAAACACCTTATTAAGGGATGGAAGAGTTGGAAGAAATCTTAAATTTTTGAACATGACATGAGTACTAGAGCTGAAAAGTAAGTGCAGTAGCACAATAGAAATGATCTGGTTACTAATGCTTAATCTGCTACTTATTCCTTGTGTGAGTATATGTCAAGTTCCTTAGACTCTAAGGACCTGTTTCTTCATCTTTAAAATGGAGATATTGGATCTTTTCTAGCTCTAAATCCTGATCTCATAATTCTATGTAGAATGATCCAGACCAAAAACAGAGCAGGGAAGGAACTTAATCAGATCATAAAAGCCAAATTCTGGTTACAGGTAAAGAAACTATATGTAGAAAACCCTGGTCTCTTCTATGCTGTTTTAGGATAAACAAGCAAACAAAAAATTCAGTGAAGGATTCTCTAATCATCTAGAACAATATTGACTGGCTTCTTCATCAAACTTAAGCTAGTTTCAAATCCCAAAGATTTTACTTACCAGCTATGTGGTAGAGGACAAGTGACTTTACTTTCCTAGACTTAAATTTCCTTATATCTTGAATCAAAATTTGGCAATATATAATTTCCAATATAACTTTCAGCTCAAAAAATCTATGATCCTAATAATAATCATTGCTATACTTTGACAGGTCTAAAATATGATTTTCCTCAGTTTTAATCTCACTTTGTTAAAAAACATAGACTAATTATTAAAGATTTTTTCCTCCTTTTCATACAATGTCAAATTGGAAGAGATATGAGAAATCTAAACAAGAGTTTAAGTTTTTTTTATGAACCCCTTTGACATTATGGAGAAGTCTATGGATCAATTTTAAAAAAAAAACATTTTCAAGTAGTTTTATATATATATATTATATATGTATATATATTATTATTATGATCATAGATTTTGAGCTAAAAGTTACATTGGGGTCACATATTCCAATTTTTTATTCAACATAGCAAAGAGTCTCTGATGTAAACCAATCCTTATCAGAATGGAAATACTCTATAGAATTTCAAAGAAAAAGTCTGGCAAAAGATACTGGCAAATATATCTCTCATCATGGATAACAGTTGTCCAGTCTTTATATTGTCTTAGAACTATAAGTTTAACAGATAGTACAAAATAGTTGTGCTAGAGCCAGTTGGAACTGACATAAAAGAATTAAGTTTTTAATGTGAGCATTTACACTTTGACAATCAATAAATGCTAAAACTACTTACTTTATTGTGTTTTTGTTTTTGTTTTGTATTGTCTGGTCTAAAGAAAGTAGTGGGAAAAATATAAATAATGGGAATTGAGCTTTTTTTTGAAGCCGTTACCTTTCATTTTCAAATTGTGACAAGGAAATCACTTTAAAAGACTGATATATATTAATTTAAGGTCGCCAAGGAATTCAGCTATGTAATTCCTAAATGAAAACTCAAGTCAGCCGTCAGCCTTTTATAGAGTTTAATTACAAACAGGAGGAAGAAAGGAATTAGAGAGAGAGAGAGAGAGAGAGAGAGAGAGAGAGGGGAGAGAAGGGAATAGGGCTTAAATACCTCCTCTGTTTAGGCTGGGCAAAAAGGCCCAAGCCCTTAGATAGCTGGGGCAAAGATCAGTCCCTATTACTCACGTGACCAAAATGGAGAAACAGTCTCAGGGGCCTCCACCTCCAGCTTCCTTCAGAGCAAGCTTCTCAGAGCACCTCTCCAACCACTCAGAGCCAAAACTCTCCAACCCCCTCTGTCCTCAGACCCCTCTATCTTTAAGGAAACCATCCAAGTTCCCTCCCCTCAGTTCTCACATCTACCAATCACTGCCCATCATTTTCCCTGTGCCAATAGTGGCTCTAGCTTAACCCAGGACCGCCCAGAGGTCTGTGGCTTTGCACATGTATGTTGGAGGTCATATTCTCAAATAATTAAATCTTGATCTTTTGCTACAGCCCTTCCTAAATCCTGTTACCCTGAGTAGGGTAGAGATTGGAATAATTAAATTTTGATCTATGCTGCAGCCCTTCCTAAATCCTGTTAGGACTGAGTAGGGTGGAGATTGCAATTTCCAAGACTTGGTTCTGTCATTCCAAGTATCTCCATTGTATCAATTCTAAAATCAATCATGACTCAAAGAAATTCCTGTTCTATGCTTAAGCATAGGTCAAAGCCCTTTCCATTGTTCAGCAAAAGGTTTCTGTCCTAAAGTAATCTTAAGAAGGGAGGAGGAGGAACCTCCCATGCCAATGGGGTTCACATTCCAATAGACTATCACTAAGAAATTTTCCAAGTATGAAATTTCCCAATGGTGAAATTTCCAACATTTATAAGTCTAAGAAATTTTAAGGTTTACAAAATCAATACTGTATATCGGTTCCAAGGCAAAGAGGGGTAAGGGATAGACAAGGGGGTTAAACGAGTTGTCCAAGGTCACACAGCTAAGAAGTATCTGAGGTCAAATTTTAACCTAGGACTTCCCATCTGTAGGACTGGCTCTTAATTCACTGAGTCACCTAGCTGCCACCTAATAGGAACTCTGGGGTAATGGAATGGTTTGTCATTTCCTACTCTGTGGATCCAGTGGATATTTTTGTCAGTCAGTCAGCTGTTAAGTGGCTTGCTCACGGTCACAAAGCTAGGAAATTTCTGAGGCTGGATTTGAACTTAGGTATTTCTGATTCCAGCACCAGCGCTCTTATCCACTGAGACATATCTATATAATATTATATGTAAGCATATATAATATTATATAAATATATATATTTATTTATACAAATAAGTACAAAAATATTATTAAATGATATATGTCATGATATATTTATTGACATGCAATAGATGTGTCTGTATTTATTCATTCATACATATATTGATATTAATATCAATATTTATATAGATAATATGCATATATACAAACAGCAGTCAGCTGGCAGAGTGGATAAAATGTCAGACCTAGAGTCAGGAAGACTCATCATCCGTAATTCAAATCTGGATTTAGACACATATTAGCTATGTGACCTTGGGCTAACCACTTAATCTTGTTTGCCCCATTTTCCTCATCTGTAAAAATGGACTGGAGAAGGAAAAGCAAATCACTCTACTGTCTTAACCATGAGAACACCAAAGGGGGTCAAGAAGAATCAAACATAACTGAAATGGCTGAATAACAAAATGTATGCATGTTTATATGTGTGTGCTCACCTTACTTGCCAAAAATGTGTTTATTTAATTTTTAATTTTAATTTCTTCACTAATTAGAAGTCTGTTACCCTTTGATTCTTTGCTAAGCCATGAAGAAGGGGGATATTACTTTTCTGAGGGATTAATACATTTCAGCCTAAGGCTATCTATATCAGTTGAAAGAACAATAGGGGTTTTGATTTTGAAAAGAGATGCATTATCATGGTGTGGCAGGGTGGACTGAAACATTTCTACAGTTTTAGTATTTAGAAGGTTGGAGAAAAAAAGAATTAAACTTATTCTACAGAAATCTAAAGAGCACAAATAGGCTAAATGGGTGAAAATAATGTGATATATTTCAATTGAAAATATATCAGGATTATAATAATTTTAACTTTCTACAAAACAGAATAGGTGGCCTTAAAAGTTAATGAGTTCACATTTAGGGTGGTCTTCCAATGGAGACTTGATGACTATTTTTCTAGAAATAGTGTAGAGAGGATTTCTGTTTAGGCATAAGTTAGATTAAATGGCCTTTCAGATCACTTTCAACTCTTACAATGAGAGTGAGTTCCTTGGAGGGCAGAGACTCTCCTTTGCCCCCTTTTGTAGCTGCAGTGATTAGCACAGTGCCTTGCTCATAGTAGACTATTAAAAATGCTTATTGATGGCTCTTAATGGTACCTCAGTTCTGCTAAAAAGACATTGGTTCTCTCCTACTGGTAAGTTGTTTTCTCAAAATAAGATACAGTGTTTGGACAGTAACCTCTGAAATTTTCAGTGAAACATTTTGACTTTAGACATTTGATTGAAAATTGTAATTGAATTTTGAAGTGCAGTGCTACCTAATGAAAGAATTTATGATGCAGATATATTGCATGCAATTAAAACAAGTATTTCAGTTTATAAGATCAAAAACATAAAAAACTTATTGACAAATGTTCATTCTTATGCATGTGTTTTCAAGAACATGAAGTTGCTGCAAAAGTTTATGCTAAGTATGTTTCCTTGGGGGATTTTAAATGGTTAAAGGCATCATAGTGGAAAGAGAACTATGCTTGAATTTTTAAAATCTACTGAAGGTTGGAATATCAATTGAGACATATAATGGTTCAATGAAACTTTGAAAAAACTGACAATAATATATAAATATAAATAAAATTATATATAAACATAAATATATAATTGTAATAATATATAAATATAAAAATAATAAAATAACACTACATGATGCCCCAGTTTTGTTACCTATAAAATGGATAATAATATTTTTACTATATATTTCTTGATGTTTTGAAGAAAACATGTTTTGAAGCAAATAGTGGGCACAACAGAAAAGTGCTACAATATCTAGTTTCAGTATCACAAGAAGTCAAATATTGCTTCAGACATTTTTTGTGTGACCCTGTTAACTGTCAATTTCTTTCAGCCTCAATTTCCTCTTCTATGAAAAAGGGATAATAATACCATCTACATGCCACAGTTGTGAGAATGAGCTTTTTAAAAGGTACACTAAAACCTATAAATCACTACATGAATCCTAGTTATTATCCGAACTATGATTGTAAACCACAGAATTCTATAGAAACATGTTAATATCAATATTTTGAATGATAAAATAAATAGAAATATAGTAACAATATTCTCTGAGATATTTATGAAATGCACTTAAGAAGGTAAGGGGAAATTAGATAACTAGATACACACACACACACACACACACACACACACACACACACACACGACTTGTTTCTTGCAAAAAGACCAATAAGTCTTTAAATAAACAATGAAAATAATCAGAGGAATAACACTATTTCCAAATATATGCCAAATTAGGTACTAGAGAAAATAAGGACAATCATAGCAAAGTACCAAAAACTCACATCTAAGATATATCAAAAAGGGTCATGACCTAATAAGTATAAGTGTTTGGGCAAAAAATGAGCCATAAAATGAAAAAAAAAAGTGACCTGGATATTCTAATGATAGTTTGCCACCAGCATTTAGTAGAATGAGACATTTGGTTAAAATATATTTCTGGAACTATAAAATTATGCAATTTCTTTTAAAATGTGGTATATTAAAAGGGAAATGAAATACAAATGCATGTTAAGAACCGAGACTAAACGAGGATTTCTATTTGATATTTGAGAGTAGAGTAGTCATGGCATGGTAGAGAACATTTGGTGAAAATCAATGAAAGGATAAAGAGAAACCATATTGTCATGGAGATGTACTGCAAATCACCTTGACAGAAGAAATGTCTCAAAAGTTCTGGAAAAAAGATAAAAAAAAAACCTGTCAGTGAAGCATTATGAAGCAGCTCTTTGGACACCTGGAATATTTTGTTTGATGTCAGCAGAGCAAGGGATAAATTCTTGACTTAATACAATGTCAGTTCAATATATATTTTTATGTGCTTGCTACTAAACCCTGGGGATATAAGAAGATAAAGAAAGACAATCTCTGCTGTCTAGGAGCCTACAGTCCCATACTATTTCTCAGTCATTTTCAACTCTTCATGAGCCCATTTTGGGTTTTCTTAAAGATACTGGAGTGTTTTGACATTTTCTTCTCCAGCTCATTTTACAGATGAAGATGCTGAAGCAAACGGGGTTAAGTGATTTGCCCATGGTCTCAAGTCTAGTTAGTGTTTGAGGCTAGATTTGTATTCATGATGAGTTCCTGACTCTAGGACCAGAGCTTCAACATATTTCTACTAGACTTCAAGATGCCTTGACTCATCAAAGTTTTGCATCAAGCCTTTACTTATATCCCCATGAACTGAAACCATTTCTGCTTTCCCTCAATCTTCAAAGAATTATTTTTTCACCTTATTAAATTTATCATAGATTGCTATGGATTATCTGTCTAGGTGTCATGGTTAGTCAATCAAAAAGCATTTTTTAACCACTCACTTTAGAGAGTTCATCTTAACTGCTCTATAACGTAGTATATACTCTTTGAGAGTTATCAATATTGGGGAAAAAGTCACAGAACTGTAACCAAATTGGTGAAGTGTTCTTTAGACCCAGTTAGGCTTGTCTACAAACAATAGTTAAACAGTTTGTTAGATAGATTCTTAATTGAAGTCTTTGAGCTGAGTCCATCATGTCAAAGCTTGTGATTTGCAGGCATTGTCTTTGAGTGCCAAGATTCCACTCCCTTCCACAATAAGGCATTGGAAAAGGAGTAATTGATGAAGAAGAAAGGTTCTAGAAACTCACCCTGATTCTCCAAACTCCAACAAATGATATTCAGGACTGCAATTGGAATTTTCACCAAAAACATATTAATAAACATACATTAAAATGATATTTCTTATGTTTGCAGCTGTTTCCAATTACATGATTATAGCTAATAAAGTCAACAATTGGAAGCACATTTTCAAAATGCATGGAAGAGAATAGCAGACCATACAAGTATAAAAAATAAGCCTATGTTCTGCAATGCTAAGTCTGAATAAGGCTGCAGACAATAGCCATTAAGGGAATTCATGCAGAACCATGCCCTTTAGCAGGACACTTATTCTAAATGATGGGATTCCTTTGAGGGCTCTGGTTGCCATGTGACTCTTTAAATTAACAATGGGTCAGTTTTATAAGCTCTCTACAAGGTAGATCATGGCAATGAAAGTTTGGTGTTTCTTTTTGTTTTTATTAACCCCTAACTTTTTGAAAAAGATGTCTCCAATTCCCTAACAGTGCTAGAGAGAGAGAAACCTGCAGTAGAGCCCCATCATGAGTTTGGGATTTGTTTTTGTTTTTGTTTTTGTTTTGTTTTGTTTTGTTTTCTCTCCATTTTTATGTCCTTTGATTAAGGATAATGGAATGTCACAAATCCCACTTGGGAAGTATAGTGATAACCAACATTTATATTATTTTTTTAGTTGATAAAACTCTTTACATATATTATCTCATGAGTCACCTAAAAACGTTACGAGATAGCTACTAGGATATTATTGACCTTATTTTGCATGTGAGGAAATTGAGACTCACCTTGCACTCAAGGGGCTCACATTCTAATAAGGGAGCTAATACTTAATTAAATTCCCAGGCATATATGTTACATATAATAAGTATGAAGCATATATATGTACATATATATTTCATTTATAGATGTATATATAATTAGCATGATATATGTATATTAATTTTATACACATATATAAAAAGAAAGATGATTTCAGAAAGAAGATAATGACCATTGGAATGATTTGGAAAGACCTCTTCTAGAAGGTTGGATTTGGATTAGGTCCAAAAGGAGACCAGAAATTCAGTCAGGCAACGGGAAATTCAGCAAATTTTAAAAAACATGTGATATTTATACTCAGAGTGCCTGTAAGAAGAAAGGTACAAACTTAGCTCATATTAATAGTGACATATACATGTCACCAAAACAACTCATGCTTCTAGTGCTATGGCATCTGATGCCAATCCAATCTAATTCAATAAACACTTCTTAAGTGCCTGCCATGTGCCAGGCCAGGCACAATGCTAAGATGTGGGAGTATAATTAATATAAAGAAATACAGTCTCTGTCTTCATGCAGTTTATAATCTAAAGGAGAAGATTTTTTTAAAAGTGAGATGCAACACCAGAGAGTAGCTAGGATAGAGGCAACCTGTTCTGTGGAATTAAAATCAGGCAGAGTAGCAGATGCAAATAAATATGAGCTGATGGTCCAGTTTCTATCCTCTCTAAAGGAAGGCATTGGAAAGAGTTTGGTATTATACTCTCCAGCCCTCTAATCAGAGAGGAGAGGAGGCTAAGGTGTCTCTCAAAGCATAGGTGAGAACCATAGTGGTGAGTTTAGAATTGATGATTCTATTATACTTCCTATGATATCTTCACACCTTTCCTCATTAGATGCAGTGTTTCTTCTAGGTGGATCTCTGCTAAACTCTCTTTTGCCAGGATTAGTTTCTCTTTTAGTAACTTCTTTCTTTCATTGCCAAATGCCATATTTCCTTGAAGCTACTTGTTTTTATAATTCTCTGTGTTTCTTCTCCCTACAGAATGCATTACATTCTAATGAGCAAGTAGTTTTGCAGCAAGGAAATATGGACAAAAGGTAATGGAGAGGAAAGAAAATAACCTCCCATCCTGTTGATTTTTGCTAGAGGTGTATAAGTCCCACTCTGAGAAATCACTACATATTTCAAATAACTCTATTGGTCTCAGCTCAGGAATGCTGGGCTCTCCTTTTAATTACTTGATAAATCTTTGACTAGTCAATGGCCAAATGACTTCCAATTCCATCAGGAACTATTCCTTTACATTCATAAAGGGAGAGAATCAACCTTACATTTTATTTTTTAATATAGTAGTACATAGTTAGTCCCACTATTTGTCCCTTACATCATCTGATGTAATTCCATTAAAATTGAAATTAAACACTGTCTCTGATTTAAGACATTATTTTAGATAGACAGGCTGAGGTCGGAGAGGACATGAGGCTTCAGAGAAAGGTTTCAGGAGGATAATCACAGTCTTGTCTTCAAGCACATATAAGAGAGATCATCATGGAGGAAAGAGATTGGTCTTGTTTTTCTGATTTCCAAAAGACAGAAGTAGGAACAATATTTAGAATTTGGGAAGATTCAAATTTCTGCTTGATAGAAAGAAATGAAACATGTCTCCAAATGGCTACTTGAGGGTAGGAGGTGGATACTAGAACAGTAGTAATAAATTCCCAATCACTGTAGAAATTCAACTGGCTGTTTTCATAGAGAGCTTTTCCATGTAAGGATAACATAAGAAGACCTCTGAAGATACATTTAGCTCTGAAATCCTTTGATTCTGGTAATTAAGTTAGGAAAAATAAAGGGATTTTAAATTAAAACACTTGACTGAGCACTACAAAATCAAAGGCCCATTGTGGTCTAGTAGACTTGTTGAATACATTCAAATTCTGGGCAGCTGTGCTCATGGGTCTCCTAGCTATTTTAAATGTCGCGTGGTTGATTTTGCTTTATGTGGTGGTGTAGATGGGTTATGTTCTGCCTCAATGGAGGGAATTACAGCAAAGAAGAGATCATGGGCCCATTCAAGCATCAACATTAAATTCATAGCAATAAACAATCAGTTCATTTTTGAGGCAAACACTGAAATAAATAGATTGAGTGGAAGGGGCTATGAAGGTAGAAGAAGGAAGAATTTTGAATCTGAGTTATCAGTGGACTTAAACCATTTTCCCTTTGTCTATATGAAGAGCAAAATGACTCATAAAACTTGCATTTATATAATCTTTTAAATTGTGCAAAATGCCTTTATAACTTTTATCTCATTTTAATCAATTACAACCTGCTGAGATCAGTGTTATTATCACTTTCATTTTTCATATGAGGAAACTGAGGATGAGAATAATGAAGTCACTTGCCCAGGGTCATACAGTCAAGTAAGGTCTGGAACTCAGATCTTACTGTCTCTAAGCCCAGCATTCTATCTACTGTGCCTCCTAGCTGCCTATAATAAGAAACTCTATCCTCTGGAACTGGCATAGTGTATAAAATTGGAAGGAACTTATACTTTATTTCAACCACTTCACTATAGAAGCAAGTACAATACAGGAAGAAAGAAAGAGAGGGATCCAGTAAACATTATGGGCTACCTAGTATCTGGTTTCATGCCCTGCCATTGATGCTTACTACTTGTGTCATATCAGACAAATCACACAGATTCTCTCAACTTCAGTTTCCTCATCTGGAAAATATACAGATTGGACTATTTGCTCTCTAAAATTTCTTCCAATATAGATCTCTAAGAAATTAAGTCAAAGTTCTGAAGGTTCTCTAATGACTAACAGAGTGCCCCTCCAATACCACCATGCTGTCCCTAAATCATTTCTGATCCTACCCACAATTTGAAGCTTCTCTTTACTTTCCTTTTACTTTTCCATATTTAAAAAATTACTTAGGGCCACAGACCCCACAAAATATGATGAAATGCAATTGACTTCCCCCAAAATAAGAAAAGAGGGGAATGGCTATTTTCAGGTCTTTCAAACTTCTTCAAATTGCTTAGTTAGTCTTCATTTATTATTGGGCATCTCTCCTCAAGCCTTTTTCACCATGCCCCAGAAAATGCCTTCATTCTGGGAAATCCCTTCAGCCCTGGAATTTCTTCATCTGATTGTCCTCTGTCCTAACATTCTCTTCTTCCAATTGGATGACTCTTCTCAGAATGCACCTTTAAGGAAAAAGGTCCTCAGGCCAGTTATCACTCCATATCTCACTGAGCTACCATATGGACATTTTCATAATGCATTCATACTGGTTATCTCCCCTTGTCCTACCCAATTCTTTGTATCTTTTATATATATATATATATATACATATATATACATACACACACACACACACACACATATATGTGTGTGTGTGTGTATGTGTGTGTGATTATAGATTAGTTATATAATTATAATAAGATTAAAGATTAGATATAAGATTATAGATTAGATATATACTCTCCTCCCATTAGAATACCAATTCTTTGGGGAAGGTACCTGACTCAGTGGATGGAAAGCAGGCCTGCATATGAGAGGTTTGGGATTCAAGTTTGACCTTAGATAATTCCTAGCTGTGTGACCCCAGGCAAGTTGTTTACCCTGATTGCCTAACCCTTACCTCTCTTCTGCCTTGGGACTGATACCTAGTGTTGATTCTAAGACATAAGATAAGGACTTAAAAACAAACAAACAAAAACCAAATAAAAAAAAGAAAGTTCTTTGAGAGCAGGGATTATTATTTTTTTAATCATAGTTGTAGTCTCCATTCTCAGTACAGTTTCTGGCACATGATATGTATTTAATAAATGGTAATTTGACTGACTTACTGCTCCTAAAGAGATAAGAGATTATCTGCCACTGATGAACCTTTATCTTGGCATAAACCTTCCTATAGTTTCCTTCCTATAGTACATAAAATAGATATCATGGAGGAGAGAGATTGGCCTGAGTTATCTATCATGGAAGAGATAAATTAATCAGTCTAAGCTTCTTCACTGGCTTGCCTTAAAGGATATTTTCCTTTTCCCTCAGTTTTGTGGAGGCAGAACTTCTCCCTCTTCTTATTTCC
Organism: Monodelphis domestica; assembly: GCF_027887165.1. Classification (NCBI taxonomy): domain Eukaryota; kingdom Metazoa; phylum Chordata; class Mammalia; order Didelphimorphia; family Didelphidae; genus Monodelphis; species Monodelphis domestica. The sequence goes on along the minus strand of NC_077227.1, from coordinate 689,827,446 downwards.
CTTTAGTATATTAACAGATACTGAGTAGTCTTCCTGTCCTTTATGCCTCTAATTGAGAAGTAGTAGCCTGCCTTAGATGGCTATCTTGTTTGGCATTCAATGAAGTAGATTTTCAACTTGGAATCCAGAGTGGCTGAGTTCAGAACTAAGCTTTGTCCAAAGTTGTGATGTTTGGCAAACAAAATTCCCTCAATGGGCCTTAGTTGACTAAGCATGAAAATGAAGAGGATGGACTAAATCTAAATCGATTACTCTATAACCATCCATAGCAATATTTTCCCTCCTCATGACATCTATCAACCATAGCTTCTCTATCCCTGTTTCCGACATCCACTTTTACTGTACTCTTGGTGAAAAGCATCTTTCCAATGTGAGAATTTAACACTAACTTATACATTTATTTTTTGGTGGCTGAGAATAATGCAAGATACAGAGATAAACCCTGGATTAAAAACAAAAAAGAGAGATATTAAGTTTGAAGCCACTGCCTGATTAGATTAAGTTGTAATTCACCCCACTCTTTGGTTGAATTAATAATAAACAAAGCCTGAGGCTTATCTGTCAACAAATTAATAGAGTAGGATAAAGGAAAGGTAGGGTGAATATGTTTACTACCAACTTAAAGACCATCCTATAAGTCTCCTGGCATTTGGAAAACACATCTCTCTTCCCTCTTGAGTCCCTGGTGCCCAAAGTGAGGTTGCAGTCATCCAGTTGGAGGAATTTTGGGAAGGTATATTCCTAAGAGCATAAATTTGAGTTGAAAGAGGAAGGGACATCTTTTTTTGCTAGGAATTGAGAATGAGAAATATGCATGGGCATGGCTCCTAGGCTTGAAGAAGGCTTGGTAAGGGAATCACTACCCACATATGGCTAGAGGCTTTTTCTTTCTCTGACCATGTTTTTTAATTGTTTAATAAATAATTATATATTAAGACACAGACTCGAAAGAATTTTAATCTTAACACCAACTAATGGAGGAACTAATTGAGATAGACCAAGATTCATAAGGTCTTCTTTTTATTATATGACTTAAGAAAATTAATATGGTCAGCTAATCTGGTATTCAGTCCCCTCCATAAAATTGGGGTTAGCCTTCCATCTTGCCTGTTCAGGAAAAAAAAAATCAACATGTCCGTTTGTAAAATAATTGAAGTAAGAGATAAGGCTTTCTTCCATCTTTGTAACCCTAGCACCTAATGTACTGTGATACCTAGTGAGTAATTAGCAAATGTACCTGGACTTGAATTGAATTAAACTTAATAGTGGAAGGAGCATTGACTCATAATTAGAAAAGTTGGTTTTTCAATCATAAATCTTATACATACTTGCTTTGTGAATATGAACAAGTCATTTTCCTGACTATAGGCTTAGTTTTCTCATTTATAAAATGGAGTCAATAACAATTCCTTTGACAGAGTGTCTATAGCTGTGAAATTTTATTTTTTCATATAATCTATTAAATTCAAAATATTAGAATGAATAATTATTGTATTCCTGTGTCAGGGATCTGGGTCAAAAATATCCAGTTTGCTGTTTTTTGCATTTTATTTGTCCTTGGGAATCCTAAGGGAATTCTCTTTTAACAGAATTTGATTAATAAATGAAGGGGGCAAGAGTTCTTTTCTTTAAATGACCTGTTCAACTGTGTGGATGGGGAGGGGTGGATAGGTTCATCTTTTAATTAACTATCACCAATTAAAGATGTCTTGGGATGGTCAAGGGAAGAATAATGACTTCCTAAAAACCTATTAATTAAGCTTCCTTACCCAGCTTGGGTCATTTCTTGTCCTGAAAGAGCCAGGAAGACCTATACCAATTTATCAAGTTATGCTGGTCTAACCAATAAACTTGATATAATCAATAAACTTATTCTTACCCCCAAATTCAGTTTATTGAGATACTTCTAAATATACATAAGGAAATAATTCTATGTAAATTGTGAAGTTGTCTTAAAGTTCCTAGATTAAGTTTTTTTGTTTTTATTTAATAATTTTTGGGGAAAATATTACCAGTAATCTGGACCACGAAAGCGAATATTCTGAAGAAAATGCTGTAAGGACCATCATTATTCCAGGACTAAAAAGATGCCACCATTAGAAGATGTCACCAGAAATTAAAACATGACATCATGAGAAACTGAATGAGCCTTTGGATAGGATAAACTGAACTGTGCAGCATGGGTCCTCCATCCACTTCTGTCCTCTTCATGTGCCAATATTTTATTTTGATCATCAAATCCTTGTGCCAGAAAAAAAGGGAATACTGCCTAATGGCTCCTTATCAATGTCTCTGTCAATCAACTTTAATATATTAAGAAACATCCAGATCCTGGATACAAATCCTGGTGAGGAGATCCTTAAATGTATAGATGTTATATATGGAATGATTAATTGGGGAGACTAAGATGTCTCCCAGTGAATGAGAGGAGAGATTGTGAGAAATTAAAACTAGTCTGCAACCCTTTTTCTTTCTCTGTATCCTCTAAGATCAGCCTTATGTTTTAAGGGAAAAGTTCCATATTGAGCTTGAAAACAACTCATTATCTATTTGAGGTTGTAGTTTAACTCCATCCTTTGATTGAATGGAGAACAAAAGGGGATGCCTCATCTGCTAAAAAACTGCTTAAGATAAGGGGAGCACTTGCACACTCTGAGGAACATTATTGACCTTGGAGTTCCCTGGCACCCTGGAAATGCCTGCCTCTTGCTTTATGTGACTCTTGACATCAAGAAGACCTGAGGTCAAGGTCTGCCCAAACAGAGGGACTCAGAAAAGCAATGTCTCAAGGAGCATAGAATTGGCCTGGAGAAAAGAAGTAGCTCTTTGGCATCAGAATCAGAGTGAGAGGAGGTGGCTAGGTAAGCCCTGGCATGCCCATAGTGTGACTGCACAGCTGGATTAGGGAAAGCAGCTAGGAGAATGCCAGCTCTGGCAGCAATTTCTGGTGAGGGGAGGAGGCTTGTGAAAGGAACAACCAACCACATGTGGCAAATGCTTTTTTCTTTCTCTGACCCACTTTTTAAATTATTTTTAAAATACATGTAAATTATCATACAGTCTCCAGAGAAATTTAATCTTAACAAGACCTAAAATCACTTTATAAATGTAAAATTTTAAATTAGAGTTTCATTTTATGACATTATTACATAGTATATATGCATATTATTATAACTTAATGACTACCAATTCTGTATTGAAAGTATTTGACAAACATTTTCTCCTTTAAGCCTCATAACAAGCCTGTGAGGTAAATGTATAAGAATTACTATCTTCATTTGACATATGAGGAAACTACATCTCAGAAAGGTTAAATACAGTTTCTGTTTTCTCATAACTAGTATATAAAAGAAGGAATCTTTGTACATGGGCCTCAGATTCAAATAAAATATCCTTCATTTTTAATATAAAACACAATTCAAAAAATTGGCAAGACAATTGAAAAAAATGGGAATATAGTGACTACTTGGATATTACTTGATCCCGAGTCCTAATTTGGTTTTCAGTGATTAAGAATTCCTTATGTCATTAACAAGAATTTATGAGACTTCTCTGAATGATTCACAAAAATTTGGTCAGGGTTATGTGTCTATTTAATGATCATAGAAGTGAGGAAAACTGATATGGGTGCACTAGTATCAAACCTAAATAATTACAAATATGCTGAGGGATACAGGTAAAGGGGAATTTTTCAAAGAAGTAGATATAGGGAACCAACATACCCAAACCATAAAAATATTTTAAAATGAATTTTACTGGATCCCTTCAACAAAAATTCCCTTTCCTGTCTTCATTATCTCAGGATGACTCACAACTACCTAAGCATGCTTTGTGATCTTTAGTCTAAGTTGATTCAATTAAGGTTAATTTTGTTTCTCAGTTTACTCTCTATTTTCTGTAAATGACCTTCGAGCTTATCAATATTAATGATTCAGAGTGGCTGAAATTTTTTGCAATCTACAGTAGTATCAAATATTATTGTTCTACTTTCCTAAATATATTCCCCTAGGACTAGGATGCATGCCTCACTTTTCCATTCTGATCAGTTTCCAAAATATCTTTTAGTAATGCTACATATCCAGTATTAGTTATCCTTATTTTTAAAAATATTTTTATTTTTATAATTTTATATTATATTTATTATAGATGTTATATATATTTATATATTATATATTTTAATTTTAATAATTTGGAATAGAAAAGATACTAAATGGTGAAGAACAAAATAATTATAAAGAGAAGCAACCACTTGAATACATATATATATATATATTCATATGCCAGTTTCAGGCACCTCTTTCTGCAGGTTTTTCTATTGAGATACCTGTTATGTTGGGGAAGGATGTAAAGAAAAATTATTCATTTAATGGGACATTATCTTTCCCCAACTTGGGGACATTAATCAATCAATCATAAATTTATTATTAAATGCTTTCTATGTGCCGGGCATTGCTCTAAACACCAAAGATACAAAAAGAAGCAAAAGGTAATCTCTGCCCTCAAGAAGCTTATAATGTAATAGGGGAGACAGCATGTTATATTATATATGTATATATATATATATATATATATATATACATATATATACACAAAAAAAGCTACATACAGGATGAAAAGGAAATAATAGAGGTGTTAAGAAAGATTTCCTATAAAAAGTGAAATCTTAGTTTGGACTTAAAGGAAGCTGAGGAGACCAGATGTCGTAGCAGAGAAAGAAATGTGTTCCTAGGCAAGGGGAACAGCCAGACACATAGGTGAAGAATAACATTTTTAAGGGATATTTGAGTTATATTCCAAGAACTTGTCCTTATTGACCTCAGTAGCTACAGTTAAGCATCTTGGAAATTGTCAATTTGAAGGGAAAAATGAAGAAGCCAAAATACCTGAGTGAAACCAAGATGGATTTTACCATAAGAGCTTGAATTTGGTACTTTTCCTTTTTCCATATCTTTGTCCCAGATTTCTCTATGAAAACATATTCCCAGCATTCCCTATTTTAACTTGTCACTAGATAATGGAGCCTGGCATGTGTAATGATGGCAGTGCCATAATACGTTAATAGATAGAGCCAGCAGTTTTTACGGCCCTTGTGAAATTCAACCAAAGTATTTCTGAAATATTGAACTATATTGCATATACCCAGATATCAAGATCCTTGAAGAAGATTAAGAGAATTGCCAATTTTTTTTTTCACACACACACACACTCACAACCTGTTTCATATTCCCTGACTTCTTGGGGAGTAGGGAGGGTTGGGAGAGAGGGAAAAAAAAAAACAACAAACCACGGATTGAAAAATGTCAGAAAATGAAAATTAAAAATTCTATCTACAGGTAATCTGGAAAACATTAAAAAAATAAAAATAAGTTTAGAGATCCAGATATCTGTGTTCTTACTTCTCATAAGCATTCCATCACGTTGCTGAAACACTATTGTCATTTTCATGTGCCTTTGGGAGTTGGAGGTATGGAGCACCATGCTTGCATGTCTGTGTAAAAGAAAATTCCTGACTCATGAACACATATTCCTTCTTATTAACACCTCACTGTTGATCTACTAACACTATGGCACACCTCTAAATTAAGAAATATGCACGACTTGTAAATATTAAATCAGAAATTGTTTCAAACTTGATTCATCAAAAAATTGAAGAAAAAATATTATTTTTCAAAAGGTAAAATGTCATTTCTGCTGTCCATTCTATGCATAGCCATTTGTTCATATAGCACATGAAAATATCAACATCTTCACAAGCATCTTCAAATGAAAAGGCCATGATTATATTTCATATTTATAGAGTTCTTCATATATAATATTTCTCAGAGATAGAAAGGATGAATATTAAGATGATTATTTTAAAAGCAGGATATCAGGATATTGAGGCTAGGAGAGTAGCATTTTTAGGCACACAAGTACCAGCATTAGGATTCCAAGTCAAATTATTTTGATTGTAGTTCTAATAATATTCTGTCTGCAACAGCATGCTGGCAACTTAAAATTGATGGTCACTGGAAGGAGTCTAATGCCACTATTACCTACTCATTAAGTACAGCTTCAATAAAATCACCAATTAAACCTTGACCATTGTGCTCATTAGGACTTGAATCAGTAATTTATTTCTTGTAATCAGCTAACATTATTTTTTTCTTTTTCTTTCTAATTCACATAGAATAAAGACCAGAAGTGGTAATGGTGGTGGTGGGGGGGGGGGGGAGGAGCAAGCTATATTTGAGGTATGAGCTATTTAAAGATGCAATTGATACTGTTTTCATTCATTTTCCATATTTCCTCTAAAGATCCCCAATTTTTAAGTGGTATTACATTAAAATGCTCCAACAAGAATAGGAGCATAGCTAAAGGCCTTAGCACTGGATCATCAGCATTATCAAAGAGCTTGGTAAGTAATTTGGCAATTCTCTTAACCTTCTCCAGGTAGCTTGATGAATGACCACTATATTTATATTGTATACACAACTTTTATGGGCCATAGAGAGAATGCATGTTCAGAGTGCCTGAAATAAAGCATGCCGTTACTAAATTGCTCTAAAATAGGGGTTGTGAAAGAATGGAGGAAAGCAATTCCAAATAACAAAACTATAAGTATGAGGTAAAAAATTACTAACATTTTTGCAAGTAAATGAGGGAAAAATAGTTCCTCCCTTGTCTTTGGAGCTCTGAATGCAAAAGTCACAACTTTAGGAGTTGGGAAGCCTTTGGGGGACTTCAAATTCATTGCTGGATAAATTTGAATTTAGTGGAAAAGTTTACAAGAGGTTTTGTTGGATTGGAGGAAGACATTATAGACATTAGGGATTTTCTGGTTTAAGCTAATTTATGTATTCACTTATCCATTAAAAACAAGTTATTAATATTTATTGTATTTATAACACTTCTATGTGCCAAAAGAAGATATAAAATTTAGACAAAAAATACCCCCTGCCTGTTGGAAGCTTATAACCTCGGATAAAAGACAGATAATTATATAAAATATTCTATAATGTGTTTAAATTTTTCTTCAAGTTAGCTGTGTGAGAGGTCCTCAATGATCCTAGACCCTTCTTAGTATCTTAAAATTACTAGATTTGTATCAAATAAACTAAAATAATATCTATAAGAAAAGAAAGGAGTGGAATTCCCACATGAGAATCCACATAGGAAAAATATAGTATTAAGTAAATGAGTTTTTACAAAAAGAGAGAAAGAAGAAAGGAAAGAAAAAGGTGAGGGTGAAGGAGAGAGAAAGAGGAAGACAGAGACAGAAAAACACAGGAAAGCAACTCATAATACGATGAAGAAATAAAATAAAAATAATAGACCAAGGGAATCCAGGGGTAAAAATTAAAAGAAGAGAATAATCTTTCAATTAGTATAATTAGAATTATAACTCCTCAAAGAAAAATGGATTGGCTACCATCATCCTTACTTTTTTTAGAAGGCCTAATGATAGAGTTCATGGCAGATATAAGAGTGCAATTAGAGCTCTTAATGGAAATAGTATAAAAAAAATAGAAGGTGTAGAAGAAAATTTAGACAATTTAGCAAGACAATGGATACCCATATTTCCTCTGGTGATGGGCTAGATTTATAAAATGAAGATTGCGCATTCCAATATGGCCAATATAGATTTTTTTCAAGACTGTTTCTTTCTTACAAAAGAAGGTTTTTGTTTTATTTTTTTCAAGCATGAGGGGATTATTAAGGTAGCAAAATATAAAAAAAAATTAGGAAAAGAAAAAATTAATAAATCATTAACAAAGGACATTAAAAAGAGTAAAAGGAGATTAATAAAAGAATACAGCCAAGCAAAATAATTTTAGAATCATCAAGATTGCTTTTTTTAAAATATGTGTGGTAGAATTGTGATTTCATATATAATCTTTTTCAGCTCTTTATAGAGGAAAATATTAATATTTGTTGAAATTTTATGAAGATCATAAGGATTTAAAGAATTTCTTTTTTTTTTAAGAGAACAAGTCAAGAAGATATCTAGAATGTTGGATAGAACCTCTGTAAAAGTTTTATAGAAGGCCATGGACAAGAATAATACAAAATTAGAAGCCATGGATGCTCTGTGATCTAGTTAAAAAAATATCTGTATTGACAGGATCATTGAATTATTTCAATGATTTTTAAATGGTTGTTTTCATAATTATTCATGATTTATAAAATTATTTTCATGCATTATCTTTTGTTGATCCTCACAGTAGACTTTGGATAATAATATATGTATGAAATATATACTACTATACATAAAATTGTATTATATTAATATATAATTAAATTGTAATTATAATTATATATAATATAAATATGCTTACATTTATATAGAATATAAATTAACTTATTTATTAAATTGAATTAATTTATTTTATTGTATTCAATATATAATTAAATTATATATGATCATATATACATAATTATATATAAAAAGAACCCTTACCTTCCATCTTAGAATGAATACTGTGTATTGGTTCCAGGGCAGAAGAGCAATAAAAGATAATTAATGAGATTTAATTAATTTTCTAGTCACACATATAGGAAGTGTCTGAGGTCCAATTTGAATCCAGGATCTCCTATCTTTATTCCCTGGCTCTCTATCCACTAAGCTACTTAGCTATCTCTGTAGTACATATATAATTATCACCATTTATTAACCATAATTAACATCATTCCTTCTTTAATCATTGTTTAAAGCAGACCTCCTAAAGATGATCAAGGCCTGCTTGATGATTCATGAATCCTTGAGTGGACTCATGATCAGAAATCCAAGATACACTGCTCAATTCCCTAGCAGCTCAATCTCCACAAAGTCTTTGCTGCCCTTTCAGTAATTGCTCCCACTTTCCAACTCTTCTTTATGCTTTGTCTTTCTCCATTAGAATTTAATTTTCTTGAGAACAGGAACTATGTTGTTTTTGTATTCCTAGACTTTAGCTCAGTGCCTTCTTCTCTCTGCTCTCACCTCCTATCATCTTCCCTTCATATGTGTTTTTTTCTCAATAAGAATAAAAACCTATTAAAGACTGGGACTGACTGTCTTTTTTTTTTAATCTTTACTTTTCATCTCAGAACCAAAACTATGGATTAATTCCAAAGCAGAAAAATGGTAAGGGCGAGGCAATGGGGGTGAAGTGACTTGCCCAGGGTCACACAGCTAGGAAGTATCTATGGTTGGATTTTAGCAGAGTTCCCATCTTCAAACCTGGCTCTCTATACAACAAGAAACCTATCTTTGTCTTTTTGTTTTGTTTATTATTTTTTATACCAAGAACATCACATGTTGGTTGGCCCAGAGTCAGTGCTTAATAAATGCTTTTTTATCTTCCTCCTTACCTCTAAATAGCCAACACTTACTAAATGCTCTAGCTATTTCTCTATCATCTCTCTGTCCATCTGTTCATCTATCGTTAAACTAATTGAGCAACTGAGAATGAATGTGTGACTTGTCTGAAAACTAGGATAATACTAATAGTTTGAAATAGCATGGTGAGATAGATGGTACCATCTTCATTTTTGATACAAGGAAACTGACATGAGAAGTGGTTCCGTCTGGGTCACATATATCCTAAATGACCAAGGTAGGGAGTAAACAAACCTACTGTGTGTCTCCTGGCCCAAAGATCATGGTCTTTCCCAAGATAATTGTCTCCCTCCAAGTACCTCTCCACTCTGCCTCCATTTCTCCTCCTTTCCCCCTTCACTCATCAACTACTATTTTTCCCTATGTGAACTTTAAATTACTCCACCCTACTTAGATCTTTCTTTATGGTGAAGATAAAATTGTAATCTGATTGAACAATGAAGTTACTTAATTCTTACTTTATAGTGAAGCTAGAACTTTAAGCTAAGTCTATTTTTAGATCTTAATACAAAAAGATGTTAAGTAACTATAAAGGTTAAATTAATGCCAAAAAGTTTAAGTAACTAACAAAAGGTGAACTTAACAAAGAAGTGTTAAGTAACTCAAAAGATAATCTAATCAAAGAAGATGAGAACTAAAGAATGGGCAGTCCTTCAGAAAAGCCTCTGATGTGATTGGTAGATGTGAAAATTTAGAGGAGGGGACACAAGAGTAAAAGTTATATATATTTCGCATCACTTCCTCTCTCCCATACCTTTGGAGCCAGAGAGGTGGCTGGTGACAGTGTGTTGTGCCTTTCGGCATCTTGGTGTGGCTACAGTTATTGTCTTGTTAAGTGGTGAGTTTCTGGCTGAGTTTTCCTCCTTTACTTTATAACTTTATCCTCCTAGAAGCCTCTAATCTCCTTCATAGACCTAGAGGTAGAAATCTTGAACTCCCCCTGGCACAGGCCAGGGGGGAAAAATCCTATACCCTCTTCCCTCTTTCTCCTTAAAATCCTTCCCTCTATATTAATTAAAATTACCATTTAAATTAAATTTAATTTAAATTACCAATCAAAATTCCAGACTGACGGGTTTTTTTATTTGGGATTTTTCCCTGGTGACCAATTATTTTAGATTTTAAGTCACAATTCTAAAATTATCTTTATACCTAAGAATATACTTCCTTCCCAGCAGCAGCACTGTCAAGGTAATTCATAAATACATTTTAAGAAAATCTTGAAGTCAGCCACATTTTGAGTCTAAAGCCAAGCTTCTGGGAGGGAGAGAGGGAACCTATCTCTCACCCCTGGGTTTTTAAATCCACCACAGGGCATTTAGTTATTCTGAAGGTTGTGATTCATTGTCAACACTCCAGCTTTCTTCTCACCTTCAAATTCCATTATACTGTTTAAAGACAAAAACATAGTCAAATACTTTTGGCCATGCTCTCCCTTCAAGCACAACTTTGATTGCAGGCCCTTCAGAGCTTGGGAGAAAAGGTTGTTTGCATAATAAATGGAGTACCTAGGCACTGCACAACTGCTAGTTAAGTGATGAGGTTCCGCATCTCCCATTGGGTCAGTATATTTTTCTACTAATCAGTGAATGTACACAGTACAGTATCTCACAAAATAAATGCTCAGTAAATAGATAGATGGTATGAGGTGATAGAAAAGAGTCTTGGACTTAAAGTCAGAAAACCAAGGTTTTGACATACAATCATGGGAAATCTCATTTAACCTTTCTAGACATCATTTTTTCTTATTTATAATAAAAATAGCACTAAAATCACACTTTACAGTTTATAAAATGTTTTCCATGCAATCTCCCATTTGATTTTCAATACAATAAGTCTGTGAAAAAGGCTAATTATTAGGCCCATTTTACAGATGAAGGAATAAAAGTTTAGATAAATTAAGTGTTTTGGCTCATGACCACATAACTAGAAAATATCTGAGAATTTTGACTCAAGTCTTTCCAGACTCCAAACGACATTATATCATCTAGCTTCTCCATCTATATTAAGAAAGCATTCAATTACATGATATCTAATATGATATTGGGACATAATACTCTGGACTAGGAGTCGGGAGACATAATAGTTTAGATTCCAAGATCTAACATCAATAAAATATATGACCTTGTACAAATTATACAAGATTTCAGAGACTCAACTTACTTATCTGGAAAATAAGAAATTTTGAGTAGATATTAATTAAGAACTCTTACAATTCTAATAAACTATGAGTCAAAGTCACCTTTCTAGGTCTGACATTCTAGTTATGCAATTTTTGGAAAAATATGTAATTTTCAATGAATCAATAGAAAGCATTCCTTCAATGCCCACTTAATGCCAGACCAGTAGTCATAGTGTCCTAGAGGGTTGATTTTGAATCAAGGAAGATCTAGGTTCATGGCCATATTTAACATATATTCACTGTGTTACCTTTAGAAAATCACTTGATTTCACAGCATATAAGCCAATGGTACTAAATTCAAAAAGTAAGAGCCACTAAACAATATATAAGGATCCTTGTGGAATAAGTATTAAATTAAATCAAATCAATCATTAAATTTAATTATTTAATTAATTTAATTAATATCATTTAATTATTTAATTTATGTATATGATATAATGTAGTTTAATAATTTGAATTAATTAAATTTAATTTAAATATCTATAAAATATAATAAATACATATATATTATTTGTGTTTTGACATATTTTTATTTATTTTGTTAAATATTTTCCAATTACATTTTAATTTGTCTTTGGGTAGCACTTAGGAGTATTAAATAGACTATAGGCTTCATGTTTGATACCTTCACTTTACATTAATCTTCAAGACTAAGTTATCTCTAAAACTTCTCTGTACTGAGGAGATACTGATTTGCACTAGGAAAGGACATTCCTTAACTCAGAGTTCACTATAATATTAAGATCACCAGACATTCAATCCATTTTTCTATCCTTACTATGTAGCAGTATATGTCAGTATTCTTTGAACTCACTCTCTCAGAGTGAGGTTGCTACATGTCCACTTCAGAGAATGTAATATCTAAATTCAAGAGCCACCAAGCCAAGGAGAGGAGAAGAGGAAGGGAAGGGAAGAGAAGGCAAGGGCAAATAGAAGGGGGTTCATGTGATTACAACAGAGGATAAAGAGTGAAAGTAAGATACAGAAGAACCCAAAGCCTCCCAGTGAATTTGAGGAGTTCATACATCTTTTGGGTGCTTTTAAATAATAGGAGGGCTTTCCATTCATTGAAATGAAATATTTCCCAACAAATTCCACTCATTGTTCTTTGATGAAGCACAACTTTTCCACAAAGGGCACCTCTTCTTCAAATCCTTGAAGACAGTCAACAAGCCCTAATGAATTGACTCTCCTCCAAGGGAAAAAAAGATCCCCCTTTTTCTTTTTTTTCAACTGATTCTTCCAACTGTTCCTAACATGGCTCTATCTCAAGGTCCTTCACCAATTGATATCAATCTACTATGAAGCCCCCATATCCTCTGATTTTTCTCCTGATGTAAGGGCAGTTATAAGCTCATGGTGAATGAAACAAAAGGAACCCCAGGAAAGAACAATCATGTCCATCATGTCCATCAATGGAGCATATTAACAAAAGAGAAACTTCATATGTATAATTGAGAGAGAGAGAGAGAGAGAGAGAGAGAGAGAGAGAGAGAGAGAGAGAGAGAGAGAGAAAGGGGTGGAGAGAGGGATGTGAATTTTCTATGTCTAATACAATGAAGTTCATAAGTTCATACCTTCTTCTCTTGTCCGAAGTGATAAGTAAAAACCACTTTTCCAAGGTATGAACTCCAGACACAAGAGTGGGAACTCCTGACCTTCCTCCCAATTCCTCTATATAGTTGAATCTCAGGCATCTACCTCATTTGGGATCACTGGAATCCTCATCTATGGATCCATGGAGGTGACCTCTCATCTACCCAAAACAAACCAGGAATTACCTTTGGAAGCTCGACCTGGAGGGGGGAAAAAAAAACAACTTTTTTTTTTCCATTGGCTAGGGCAATGGCAACCAATAATCAGAAGGAGAAAGATGGAGATTTTAATGTTTTGGACTATATTTTAGGTGAAGCATATGAATAGGATGACACATTATATCACCCTGAAATGGAACAAGATGAAAATGAGGAAAAGGATTCAAGAAGAAGATGTGACCAAATAGAAACTACCGAAAGCAAGAGTCAAAAATCTTCTGAACATTCCAGAGAACTGACTCCAGAGGCACCTGACTCATCTATTAGCACAGAGCCATATAAAAGTCAGTGTGAAAAGACTTCAGTCAGGAAATGGTATCTATAAAGCAAGACTGAGTCTTCCACAGCAGACAGTTCCCAGAGAAGTGGGCAAAATGTTGATAGGTGGCACAGCAGATCAAACCTGTCTTCCAAAGTAGAAGTAAGCTCTGTAGAATATGACCACGAGACTGACTGCAGGAACTCTTCTGAAGAAAAGCACAGAAACTGTAGAAGGAATGGGAGAAGAACAAGAGAGGAATGCTGGAAGAAAAGATGAAGAAGATAGAGGGGAGGAGGAAGAGCAAGATGAGAGAGAACAAAAAGAGAGAAGCAACTATGATAGTCAAAGTAAAGCCAATGACTCTTATTCTGAGACTCTACCTTTCCCAGAAGGGTCAGCCACCAGAAGGGTTCTAGCACCAATAGATCAGATGAGAAAAAGCAAGGAAGGAAGAGAGCCAGAGGCAGAGCTTCAATTGTTTTTCATGTCAGAACAAGTTTTGTATCAGAATCATCTGCAGGTTCAGAAAAGAAGCACAAGAAATTATCATCTTCTGTTCATGTGGTTCATTCAGAAAGATCCAACAAGGAGACAAATATATTCTTTAGGATGCAAGATTCTTCCTTATAAAGAGTAGCAACCATGAAACATCTCTCTTGCTAAAGCCAAGGGTATATGGTCGACACTTCTAGCAAATGAAAAGAAAATGAATGCTGCATTCAAATCTGCAAGCAATGTAAGTTTGAAATTTTCAGTGAGAGAAAGTAGAGCAGGCTTTGCAAGACTCTTTAGAGTCTCACCAGGGATGATCTCCTATATATTGGGTTCTTCCTGAAGGTATGAATCCTAAAATGCTTGGAGGTATCTTTAGAATTGACTGGATTTGCAGGCATGAATTGCCTTTCACCAAATCTGTTTACCTTACAAATGCTTTGAATGAACATAAGCCAGTTAAAATTGGACGTGATGGACAGGAAGTTGACCTCGAATGTGGAACTGAGCTATGTCTTCTATTTTCCCTGAGGAAGGTGTTGACTTGTATCAGGTCATTCATAACATGCGTCACAAGAGAAGAATGCATTCACTGTTTTGTTCAAGTGGATATCCATCTGACTGAGAACCAGTCCAGAATGTGAGAGGGCATCAGTCAGAAAATTATGATGTTCATAACAGCAGAAAGAAATCAAGGATAGCCTATGTCCCTGGGTCTCATCAGAAATCCAGGGCATAGAAAGGATGCACACTATCAAGAAGCAGACAGAAGATTTTCAGGAGTTGTCAGAGATGTTTTCTTAAATGGGTCCTATGAGAATTATTTGAGAGCCTTTCACAACAGGAGACCACCATCACCAATGCAGGGAATGTCCCTTTATCTAAGAAGAGAACAGTATTCCTATCATCCTTGCTACCACCACAGTGCTCTTCCTTTTCAGGACTCTAATTCAGGACATCAACTTGTACCACATGAAGCAAGTCACAGAGATAAACCAGCATGTGATTCTGAGATGACTTCCTGTGTAAAACACGAGCTATCATTAGTGCTCAGAGAAGTAGACCCCATGAAAGGGATAGAGATAGAGAATGTGATAGTTCCATATATATCCAAAGATACAGGGAGAAGGATCAGTGGAAGAAGAGGAGAGGAGAGGAGAAGAGGAAGGGAAGGGAAGAGGAGGCAAGGGCAAATAGAAGGGGGCTCATGCAATTATGACAGAAGAAGGGAGAGAGGAAGATACAGAAAAACCCAAAGGCTCCAAGTGTATTTGAGGAGCTCATGCATCTTGTGGATACTTTTAAATGATAGGAGAGCTTTCCATTTTGGGGGATATTTTGAGAAGTCTGGGGATATTCTTCTTTAAAGCTATCTGCCAAAGCATTTATTGGTTGTATTTCTCCCATTGTTAGGTACCAGAGGCTGGCATCCAAATTACATTTAACCATATAACAAAAATTATCTTTTAAAAAGAAGTATTTACTTTGATAATAACATATAAGAACAAACATAGAAATATTTAACCTTGATATCTCTATCCCATCTCATTGCTGGGAAGAGGAGATTCAAATTTGGAATAATTTTTACAAAACTATTGGTCCTGCCAACTTAATGTACAGGAGAAACATGACTATTGAATGAATCTTTGCCTGAATTATCCCTGGACTGGATCTAGAATGTCACTCTTGGAATCCACTCCTTATTTCTCTAGGAATCAATATAAGGATGCATGAGGGGAAAAAAACGGCATTCATCTCTCAGGATTCCTGGAAGGTACCTCTCCTAACCCTTCAAAATTCACAAAGTTGGAGCCTTCAAAATAATCTCCTTCACTTAAATAGAAGATCAAATGCTGATGCCATCTATAAGGATGGGTTGCAAGAGGAAGAGATGGAATTTTGCAAGAAGCTGAGTGACAGCAATGATGGTTGGAAGCAGGGGATGCTGGGTAAGAAGGGGGGCTAGGCAAGATCCGGGAGGAATTTTGGGGTTTGGGAGCTGAGAACTTGATCAAGCAGGAAGCAATTTTCTTGCTGGGGACCTCACTGAGAGGCAATGAGGATTTCATCTGTCAGTCCAGAAAGTACTCCCATCAAGTTACTTCTACAAATTAATAACATCTCAACAGAGTGTCTAAACTCTTGGACTCTTTGTTGGAGAGCCTGGCTCTCCCTCCTTCCCCTTTGCACCTGCCTTATCCCTTCCTTAACTCTATGGTATTATAAATAAGATTCAGTGATTAGTGGGGAGGTTTGGTGAACCTCAAGTTGACTAGACAGTTGCTTGAGGGAAGGGCCAAGTAGGAGGGAATGAATTAGGGAACCTGACTTCTTTCTAACTCCCCTACTCTCCTCATAACCATTATTCATAAACCATTTATACTCAGTCAGATATCTTCTTGAGATTTATTGCTGGGAGATAAAAAGGGAAGAGCACTGTTGTGGCCAGACCTGTCACCACAATGTGCTAACCAAGACCCCTCACCCACTGAGTCAAGGACACGTGGAGGTTTGTCTTCAGGTACATTTTGTGCAAGAAAATCTGGGGTTACCCTCTGGTCTACCTGATAGGGGAGACCTTCCTTCAAATCCCCATCACCCTCTCACATCAGGGGATCCCCTGTTACCTGTGTAACACCCCTGGACAGCCTCATTCAGGGGAGGTGAAGGAGAGTAGGAGCCAGTTCATCTTAGTTCTGATCTCTCAACATTTTGTTTCCTTCTCTGTCAGTTTCCTTTAGGACTACACTATAACAACATAAAAAATATAGAGAATATGTCATTCTTACAAGTCAAACATGGTATGTGTTCGGAGGGCTACGTGGCCTTAAAGGAAGAAGGCCCCAGGCCTCTCACATCATAGCACTCATTACCTTTCACTTCTCATTATCTCTCACTGGAAGCTGTTACCAAGGGAATCAAACCATTAAAGAACCACAAAATAAAAACAAAACATAGAGAAAAATTTGTGCTATTTGAGATATTTTGAAACCCAGCAAAGTTTTTGGCTCTATTGTCAGTTAAAGAAACTTCAGTTTATAACTTGGTTCTGCAACTTTGAGCCAATGATTAAATCCCTAACCATCCCCTATTTTCTCTCCATATCATTTCCTTTAAATGTCAGTCAACCTACTATCATTTATTAGGCATCTAATATGTTTTTGTCACTGTGCTAAGAGTGATGAGTACAAAAAAAGGAAGATGAAAGAAGAAAAGGAAGAAGAAGGAGGAGGAGGAGGAGAGGGAGGAACAGGTGGAGTAGGAAAGAGAGAGACAGAGACAGAGACAGAGACAGAATGGAGGGAGAGAAACAGGGAGAGAGGGAGAGAGAGAGAGAGAGAGAGAGAGAGAGAGAGAGAGAGAGAGAGAGAGAGAGAGAGAGAGAGAGAGAGAGAAAGAGAGAGAGAAAGAGAGAGAGAGAGAAAGAAAGAGAGAGAGAGAGAAAGAGAGAGAGAAAGAGAGAGAGAGAAAGAAAGAGAGAGAGAGAGAGAGAGAGAGAGAGAGAGAGAGAGAGAGCATGAAAGCAAGAAAGAAAGAGAAAGAAAATAAAAATCCCACATTCTTATAACTCTCTGTAAAGCAAAACTCTCCCCAGACTCTCTGATGTCATGGAATAGATTTCAAGTAATCTAAGCCTGTGGTAGACCCCATTAACTGAGTATGTACAAAAGTAAGTTATACCCAAAGGGCCATGAAACTGACTACCTTTTGACTCAGTTAAGTCACTATTAGGTCTATATCCCAAAGAGATTAGAGATGGGTATAGCATTTCCCCCATTCAAAAATATTTATATCAGCTCTTTTTGTGGTGCAAAATAACTAGAAACTGAAGTGATGTCAATCGATTGGGAAATGCCTGAACAAGTTGTGATATAAAGTTGTCATGGAATATCATGGTACCATAAGAAATGATAAACAAGATGATCACAAAACAAAACTGGAAAGACATTTGAAGTGAAGCAAAGTGAAATGAGCAGAATCAGGAAAATGTGGCACACTGCAAGAATAGTTTATGATGATTGACAGTGAAGGACAATTATTATCAACAAGACAAGGAGACAGTACAAATTCAAGGGATTCTTGACAAAAAAGAACAGAGTCCAAATGCAGATAGAAACAAACCATTATTATTTCCTCCATTATTTTTTTTCTCTAGTGTAAGAAATATTTGTATATATATATAGATATAGATATATAAACAACTTATATCATAGTACTTGCCTTCTTGGGGAAGTAGAGAACATGAACTACAAAATGTCAGAAAATGGATATTTAAAATATTGGTAATATAATTATTAAAACCAAGTTGGGAATGGATGGCTCAGTGATTGCCTTATCAGGAAAAACTTCTCATAGAAAGCAATATTTGAACTATGTCACTTTAAAATTTTAAATGTATTTATTTGTTTCATTATTACATTAAAATTTCTGGCTAAATCCCTCCCTCTCTCTCTTCCTTCCTTTTTCTCCACCTCCCTCTCTTCCCTGCACTAGAGAAAGTATAATTTCACAAAAAAGATATATTACATTAATCAGTTCTTTCTCTGCAGGTGGACATGCACAACTCATTTATTCAAGCAATATTTCTTTTTGTGTATATAATGCTCTTTTTGTTCTCCTTTTACTCTTTAATTTCTTATGGATCTTTCCATGTTTTTTTAATGACCTTCTTGTCACTTTTATTATTATATCACAATCATATGCCCAGCTTGTTTAGCCATTCCCTTATTGTTTTGCAACTTCTCAATTTCCAGTTTTTTTGTTTGTTTTTTGCCACTACAAAGAGACTACTCTAAATATTTTAGATCATATAGGTTCTGAAAGGTTTGTTTATTTGGACTACAGAGTATGGGAAAGGTTGTAAATGTAAAATGGACCTGGAAAGAAAAAAAACAATGAAGCCAGGGTATGAAGGACTTTAAAAGTCAAACAGAAGAAGGCACACAATTTTACTTAGAAAGTGAGTACCATGGTCAGATCTCTTTTTTCTTTTTTGGAAAATCACTATGAAATCTCTTTTTTGGATGGATTGAAGTTAGGAGACTTGATTCAAGAAGAAAAATTAAGAGACCCCTTAAATAGTTTTAGCAAGAGATGATGAGGACCTAAGTAAGCTGGTGGCTATGTAAATAGAGAGGAAATATTGATTGTGAAATATTTTGTGAAGGTAGAAATGACAGGATTTTTTTGTTGCCTTAAAATTTCCAACTAATCCCCTCCTTCTAACTCTCACTCCCTACACTCTCCACACTTGAGGAAGCATAGTTTCACCAAAAAAGATAGATGCATATATAAAAAAAATATGGCTTGTTTGTTTTTGTTTATCAGTTCTTTCTCTGGAGGTGGACATACACAAGTCACTCTTCGAACTTGCTGCACGTAATGTTTTAGTTCTACTCATTTTGCTCTTCATCATTTCTTATAGGTCTTTCCAATTGATTCAATTTGTACAGGTTAGGAAACTGATGAGGTAAATATTAGTTAAGAGTGTGAATATAGGTGACTAGAATAACTGTGGTGTCATCAGTCAGTCAATTAATAACCATTTATCAAGTATCTAATATGTTTCAAGGGTTCAGTTCGGGACTACAGATAGAAAAAGGCCAAAGGATCCTGCTCCTGAGGAACTGAAAGAGGTGAAAAAAACTCCGTCTCTGATCTTTTAAAAACAGTATTAAAAGAAAAAAAAAACTATAGGAGTTCCCTAGCTGAAATAAAAAAAAAAAAAAACTGCTACTATGAAACTTTTCAGATTCAGAGTTCCCTCCTGGGCACTGGATTGGTCCTTATATAGACCAATCCCATGCCTGAAAGTAGGGGGAGTGGCCCCTCCCTAGCATGGGACTGATCCAAATCTAGACTAATCCAGTGCCAGGAAGTAGGCGTAGTCCCACCCTTAGCGCAGGATTGGTCCATTTAAGACCAGGCCCACACCAGGAAATAGTAGGGAAGGACCCTTGAGGCACACTATGGGATACAGTTCTCTGAGCCCCAACATTACAAAACCCACAGAACCCACAGTCTAAAGGCAGAGAGTATATGAAAACAATTCTGTACAAACAAGATACATAAGGAATGAATTTGGAATCAAGAGATTAAAATTAATAGCATTAATTGGATTCGAGAAAGGAAAGTAGAATGTGGGAATTTAGCTAGTACATAAAGAAAGCACAGGGAGACCAGGAAGCAGTATTGGGAAGAGAAGGGGAGAGTGAGAATTCCATTTGTAGGAAAAGTCACAAGAGAAAGAAATATTGTGAAAGGGGAAAAAAATCATGCACATAGTAGGTAGTTAATGATTATTTTCTGAAAGAGAAAAATGAGAAAATTAAAAGAGTCCAGGTGAGAGTTAATGAGGGAGATCTTTAGGATTTTGTGGAAGTTGGCAAACTGGTTAATCCCAATTTCACTAATTTGTAATTTAAGGATTTATTTATCAATTGAATAACTGCTTGGTAGTCACTGTAGAGAGCTGGTAAGCAGTTGCTTAGAGATCTCTTTATTAGTGAATTATTGACCCAGGAGACAGTGCTTTTATCATCCCACTCAGGTCAATGGAAGTGTTCAACATGCTTACTCAATGTATTTCCCCATCTTTATGAACACATTACTCTCATTAATTTTAATGAACATTAAGCTTGCCCACAAAGGGAAGAATACATTACTTGCCCTGCAGCGTGAAATATCATTAGGGACACTTGATTGAATGCATTGGTATACAGACACTTATTTGGCCATTTACAAACTTAATATAATTATAAACTCCTTATTTCAATTCTTTTTACCGCTGTTTATGGTGATTCCCTTTTTTGACCTGTTCCAACCCTTTACATCATCTGAACAATAAAAACAACACAGTTTTTTTTTTTTTTAATTGTTATACAGATAAATCCAGGGTTGGGGGAAGGGAACGCTCCAGTTTTAGCAGATGCAGCAAGCCTAATTTAGAGACAAATTGATATTGATGGTAGGGAGGAAGAGAAGATAGACGGGTGCATGGAGAACTCAAGGTTTTCATTTTTCTATTTTGTTATCCCACTCCCTTCTCACATTCAGAAGCAGAAAAAAAATGTGTTTGTTCCTTGTTGTTAGTTGGCTTTTGTATGGCAGCATAGTATAATGGAATGTGGCCTGGGTTTGAATCTTCTCTCTAATAATTAAAATATGACTGGAGAGGCCACTTAATTTTCCCCAATATCAGTGTCCTCATCTGTAAAATAAAGGTAATGATAATTTCCTCCTAGTACCAGCATGAATCAAATGAGAGTTATATGGAGAGTTCTGTAATATCTATAATGCAATACAGATGCTGGTTATTTAGAAGAAAGAAGGCATAGAAGATAGAGGGCCAGTTGCTGTTTAATTATATCATTCAAGTCCAACTTTTTGTGACCCTATTGGGAGTTTTGTTGGCAAAAATTATAGGTGGTTTACTATTTCCTTGTCTGGCTCATTTGATCAGGAAACTAAGGCAAACATGGTTAAGAAATTAGCGCAGGGCCATATAGCTAGTAAATGTCTGAGGTCAACTTTGAACTCAGATCCTCCTGGCTCCAGGGTCAGCCCTCTATCCACAGCACCTCTTAGCTGATCAATAGACAGCTAGCACTGGATTCATAAAGGACTTTCCTCTGACGAATACTAATTATATGAATTTTAACATATCTCTTGTTCATTCAGTGCAGTGAGAAATTTCTTAGACTTTAAAATACAGCGAAGAAACTTCTGCTTTGATGGGGAATTTCTTACATTGATTAAATCACTAATCCAAACATATTCATATAAATATTTGTTTGATATGTGTAATGTACATGGACACTTATGAAAATACATATTTGGAGCTTATACATGTGTGTGTCTGTTATATTACTTCTTTGCTCATTCAGTGATGGATAGAGCAAAGTAGTATTTTGCCTTGTAGAAACCACTGGGAAAGGAATTCAAGAGAGAACCATCCCAATCCAACCTGAGCTCTCTCTCCTCTCCAAAAATGGTAATTGGTCATCCAATCTCAGCTTGAATACCTCCAATATAGAGATGACATATCTTTGATATTATTTCATTATTAGAAATTTATGGTTTTTAGGAGTTTCTTTATATTGAGCAGAAATTTTCTTCCCTATAAATTCTATACACCTTAGTTCTACTGTGGTCCTTTTGGACTTAGCAAACAAATATAAATATTTTACCTGAAAATGTTTCAGATACTTGAAGAAAATGGTCATGGACCTATTGAACTTCGATCTATGTTAAAATGTCCTCAATATCTTCTGCTATTTTGCCTCTAGATGTAAGAACTGGGAATAAAATATAGTATTTTCAAAGATAAACGGAACTAATGTGAGGGGGAAAATTCCTGAAAATTAGATTTATCCTACTATTCAATAGACTTCTGCTAGAATGGAGTCACTTCCTTTACTGGAAGATTTCAAACAAAGGATGAATCACCATGAGTTAGTGGTATTGTTTTGTTTTGTTTAGCTATAAGTTGGATCAGATTGGTACCATTTTGTTCCTTTCAACTTTCAAATTCAGTGACTATGCAGACACAATTCCTCTTCTAAAATCAAATGCCCCATTCTGGCACAAATTAAGTATTTTTGAATGCTTTGGGGATCTGCTAATTCATTCCATCATTGATGGAGAAAATCCTGTATTCCCCATGCTATTCCTGTAGAGGGTAAATTCTCTTGGATCTTATTAAACAGAAAGGTTTGGAGTATAGATTAAGTAACAGACTGTGGCTCTTGTTCTGAGACCAGGCTAGCTAAGAACAATAAACTTATCAATAGGTTCTCTCCAATTTGATGGATTTTTCAGGCACAGTAAATCTCATTTTTGACCAGACCAATTTTTCCCTAGTGGTCATTGCCTTAGCCACACCTACTCCTTTCTGGGGAAAATACTGGGAAACTTCTATGCTATATTAATGTCTCCTCTCTGTTAATTATTCCCTATTTATTCTCTACGTAGTTTGCTTTGTTTGTTTTTGCTAGCAAGTTATCTTCTCCATTAGATTTAAAGTTCCTTGAAGGGAGGGAATGTCTTTTGCCTCTTTTTTTGTATACACCCAGCACTTAGCACAGTTCCTGGCATATAGTAGTCACTTAATAAATGTATACTGATTAATTGATTTCTAGAAACATCATTCACATATAATCTTGTGCATTAACAACTCCCTGCCTATGACCTCAAAGGTAGGATATTAATCAAACCCTTATAATGAAGATTTCACTCTTTGCCTACAAAAGACATAACATGTTGCTGTTTCCCTTTCTTGTAGCATTGGCATGTGGCAAGATCCCATTATAAAAATGAGGTAGGTTTTTGGAGTGGCTTATTAACTCTGTGACTAGGGCAAATCATTTAGCCTCTGCCTCAGTTTCCTGAGCTGTAAAATGAGCATAATAAAAGCATTTACTTTATAGGATTGCAGTGAGGATCAAATGTGATAATATTTGTTAAAATGCTTAGCATAGGGCCTGACACACAGTAGGAACTTGAAATCACTATATAAATGTTAGCTACAGTTATGTATCAGAGGCAAGTTTTTCTTGGCTCTAAGGCCAAATCTTCATAGACTAGGTAGTGTTGACTTATGAGTTAAAAACACCAAATAAAACATTTCTTGCTTTTGGCAGCATAAGCATATATTAATATGCTTTGCAAAACCCTTTATAATTCCATCAATGAACTACTTCAAATTCCATTAGGGGAGAAATACAATACTTGCTGAGGATGCTCATTCCACTTTTTTTTATTCCTTACCTTCCAGCTTAGAATCAATACCACATATTAATTCCAAGGTAGAAGAAAATAAGGGCTAGAAAAGGAGATTAAGTGACCTTCCCAGAATCACAAAGCTAGGATATATCTGTGGCTAGATTTGAACCCAGAACCCTCCATCTCTAAGCCTGGCATCATATTCACTGAGCCATTTAGCTTCCATTGTTCATTTCACTTTTGAATAGACCTAATTATGTAAAAGTTTTGTTTTGTTTTGTTTTTCTTTCTTGCCCAAAGTCTAAATTTATCTTTCTGAAAGCTCTATCCACTAATCCCATCTCTGCCTTCTAGGAATAAATAAAACTAGGCAAATCCCTCTTCCACATGATTATTCATCACATACTTCACAGGAATACAGAATCTTAGAAGCGGGAATGACTTTAGTGGGATTCTAGCCCAATTCATAATAAAAGTTATACCCACCATAATGTTCTTCACTCTTTCTCTGCAAGCTTCTTTGGTGACTTCCAATAGAAAGGAAATCCAGTTCTTCCTTAGGTAGGCAATTCTACTTTTGAATATTTTTAAAAATCAGAAATCTTTTTACTGCCACCAAGCTTTAAAATGCTTCCTTGAATCTTCTTCCACCATTCCTAGACCTAACAAGACAATTCGAATCCCTCCTTCAAAACATAGCTATTCAAATATTTGAAGACAGATGTCATGCCCCTCACCCCTCTCACTCTTCTCTTATTAAGGCTAAACAGCCCCCTCCCCTCAGTTTCTTCTACTGATTTTCACATGATCTTAGGGATGCTGATCATCTAGATTGCCCTCTCTGGAATTTTATTCAGGTTATAAGTATCTTTCTTAACTGTCACACCCAGAAATCAACAAATTATACAGATGCAGTCTGTGAAGGGAAAAATGCAGAAGGAATATTATTTCCTTATTCCTGTAACCTACATTTTCTTAATGCATCCGAGAGTTACATTTTTGTTTTGGTTTGCTTTGGTTTTGGTTTGGTTTATTTTTGGTTTCCCCTCTGACAAACAGATCATACAGCTGATTCATATTGAATTTGCAATCCAATAAAATTCCCAGGCATTAAAAAAAATTAAGAACTACTCTCTATTTATACCTCTACCTACATGAATTTGTGAAGTTAATTTTTAACTTAACTGGATGTTTACATTTATCTTTATTATATTTCATCTAATTAGTTCTAGCCCCATTGTCTAGTCTGTCAAGATCTTTTTGAATGCTAATTATGTTATATGCTGTGTAAGTTATAACTTCTAGATTTATATCATAAGCAAGTTATACAAGCATGTCATTCATTCCTTTATCAAAGTTAATATTCAAAATGTCAGTGCAGAGATGCCTGGGACACTCTATTAGAGATCTTCTGTCAAAATGACATGGAACTAGCAATGACTATTCTTTGAATCTGAATATTCAAGCTGTTTTATGGTTAGCTATCATGTCCCCTGCCTTATGTCTTCTCCTCTCCAGATTAAATATCCCATCCCCAGTTCATTCAATCCATCCACTTGAGGCATGGACTTGAGGCCCTCCAAGAGCTTTGTTTTCTTGCTTTATATAGTCCATGGCTTCCTAGGTATAGAAGTATAATGATCATTTCTCTTGTACTCACCAACTTGTTGGCTGTGGTTGGGGAACTGGAATTACTCTTTGATACTCACTCAAAGCATTTTCTCCAGAATACTGTCTCCACTATCATTACCATTGCTTACAAAGCTCTAGTAGGTACCTATTATCAATAATATGAAATATGAATTGTTGTGTATGAAAGCTAACGTTCTTCATGACCTGTCTCCTTTTTTACCTTTCTGAGTCTGAAATTTTACTCCCCTCCCTGTCCTCTACTATTCCTCACTGCTAAGATATTTGTAGCTCCTCTGACATCAGAGTATCTAATATTACCCTAAATGCTTAGAATGCTCTACTATCATCTTCCCCATGTCTTAGTTCTCCTGATCTACCAAAATTCAGATGAAATTACACTTTTTGAAGAGACACCTTCAGATCCATTCTTCCCTCCTCTCCTCCCTTCCAACTCTAGATTCTTTTTTCCTCCTTCAGATTACTTTTTGTTGACTTTAAACATCCCTCATTTTTCACCAGAAAGAAGATAAAACTTTAGAATGTAGAAGATAAATAGAAGATAAAGGTGAGATGTATTGAGGTGTTCAGGGAAGACTGACACATATCTGGTGGAGGGTTTGCCTGGCCATTTTCGGGTCTGTTCATCTACTTTTTATATCTATCTTTCATTTAAATCTCACTTGTGGCTCCAAGAAGTTTCAGTATACACAGCAGCTACACCATGGTAAGTCATATAAGCAGGTGGACTAAGTTAAAAGTAACCCACAGACCTAAAACTTGTTGATGAGTTAGGAAAATGTCTACCTTAAGCATGTGAAGCTTTCCCCTTGTAGAATATATGGATGGAAACCATTTTTTCGAAAACTGATGAAGCCATCTGAAGCAAGGCACTATGAAATGCTGAGAGCTTGGTCAGATATTGGAGAAACCAAGGTCTTCTACTGAATCCTGGGATATTGATGTCATCCTAAGTTTTATCTTGTTACAAGATCTTAATGACTTTAGAAGAGAGAGTGAAATGAACAACTTTGCACAACTTTGACTCACTGTAATCTAATTCATTCAGTCAACAAACATCCTTTGATGTTATTGGTCCTGGGGGGGGGGGAAGATGATCATCATATGGTACCCACTATTATTAGACTGTAACCTCCTTGTATAAGAGGACTTTTTGTCCTTTAAATATCTCTATAACTTCGTATAATACCCCCATATATTAAATACTTAATAATTGCTTATTGACTAATTGATATTTGAGAGGCAGTACATTATCATGAAGAGTCTCTTGGAGACAGTAAGCCTAAAATTCAATTTCTGCATTTATACACTATTATCTGTATAGCCAAGGACAATTTACTTAACCTCTCCAAGCTTCAGGCAATGCTTACAGAAATTTGAAATGTTTAAGAAAGAAGAGACTAGAACATGGTAATATGTGGAAAAGTCACAATTTTTCCCTTCCATTTTCTGGGTCATACTAAAGTAAAATTTTCCTGCCATTAAACAAAAGCTTGTTGACTGGTCAGATGAAGTCAAGTCATTGAAAAAAGTGTAAAAACACCCCAGGGCAAAATGTTAACCAACTTCAACTTGCAGTCAAGACCCACAGGGGACCCTCAAATCTCACAATGCATTCTAAGAATGTAAATATATTAACTCTGCCAATGAAATGCAATATTTATTACATGAAATTACTCCATATTCAAAATGAGAAGTCATACAGAAAATATGATTGTAATATGACTGTGCCTAAAAATGAACTAAATTAAATGAAAGGAACAATGATAATTCTAAATTATGGGTTTCGTGTATAAAAATAATAGCAACAACAAAGGTAAATCTTCTAGTAAGCCAAATAATTCATTGTTCTCACTGAAATACCTTTTCTCATAGTTTTTTATTTAAGTATTTTTCCATGGTTACATAATTCATGTTCTTTTCCTTCTCCCACAGCTGACAAGCAATTCCATTTGATTATACATGTATTATCACTCAATACACTTTTTCTTTTTTATAATAATCTTTTAAAAACCAAAACTCCACATCTAATACCTATATAAACAAGTGAAAAATCAAATTTTTTTTCTTTTTGTTTTCAACTCCCACAGTTCTCTCTCAATGGATATCTCAATGGATAGCTAGATAGCATTCTTTCTCATAAATCCCTCTGGATTGTCCTGGATTATTATATTACTATCAGTAGAAAGTCGATCGCATATGATCATTCCAGAATGTTTCAGTCTCTCTGTAAAATATTCTTCTGGTTCTGCTCATTTCACTCCAAATCAGTTTGTGAATGTCTTTCTAGCTCATATGGAAATTAAGTAGTTTATCATTCTTTAATTTACAGTAGTATTCCATCAGCTTCATATAGCACAATTTGTTTAGCTCTTCCCCAATTGAGGGACAACTCTTTATTTTCCAATTATTTTGCCACCACAAAAAAGCATGGTTATGAATATTTTTTGTACAAACATTTTTCATTATTATCACTTTGGGATACAAATCTAGTAGATGTATTGCTGGGCCAAAGGGTATACATTCTTTTAAAGCCTTTTAGACCTAATTCCAAATTGCCTTCCAGAATGGTTGGATCATTTCACAACTCCACCAGCAGTGTATTTAGTAGCCCAATTTTGTCACATCCCCTCCAACATGTATCATTTTCTTTGTTTTCATATTGGTCAATCTGCTAGATGTGAAGTGTTACCTCAGAGTTGTTTTTATTTGCATTTCTTTAATTAGGAGGGATTTAGAACATTTTTCTCTTTCTTTTTTTTTAAACATTATTTTATTTGGTCATTTCCAAACATTATTCATTGGAAACAAAGATCATTTTCTTTTCCTCCCTGCCCCCACCTCTCCCATAGCCGAAGCACGATTCTACTGGGTATGGCATGTGTTCTTGATTCGAACCCATTTCCATGTTGTTGGTATTTGCACTAGAGTGTTCATTTAGAGTCTCTCCTCAGTCATATCCCCTCCACTCCTGTAGTCAAGCAGTTGCTTTTCATCGGTGTTTTTACTCCCACAGTTTATCCTCTGCTTGTGGATAGTATTTTTTAGATCCCTGCAGATTGTTCAGGGACATTGCATTGCCACTAATGGAGAAGTCCATCACCTGCGATTGTACCACAATGTATCAGTCTCTGTGTATAATGTTTTCCTGGTTCTGCTCCTTTCGCTTTATATCACTTCCTGGAGGTTGTTCCAGTCTCCATGGAATTCCTCCACTTTATTATTCCTTTTAGCATCACTGATTGTTTTGATTTCTTCATCTGAAAACTGCCTATTCATATCCTTTGACCATTTGTCAGTTGGGGAATGGCTTAATTTCTTATACATTTGATTTAGTTCTTTACATATTGGGGAATTCTGACCTTTTTCAGAGAATTTTATTCTCCAATTTTCTTGACAGTTTGTTGCTTCCCTTCTAATTTTGGTTGCATTGGTTTTGTTTGTACAAAAATTTTTAATTTAATATGATCAAAATTATTCATTTCACATTTTGTAAGTTCTCTATCTATTGCTTAGTCTTAAATGCCTTCATTTCCATAGACCATAGGTGAGAGTTCACCTAATTTATTCATGATTTCACTCTTTATATTTAAATCATTTACTCATTTTGAATTTATCTTGATATAGGGTGTAAGATATTGATCGAAACCTAATTTTTTTCCATACTGTTTTCCAATTTTACTAGCAGTTTTTGTCAAATGGTGAATTCTTATTCTGAAAGATGGGATCTTTGGGATTATCAAACACTACTTTACTGAGGTTATTTATTCCTAGTCTATTCCACTGACATCCCCTCCCTTCTCTCTCTTAGCCAGTACCATATTGTCTGGTAATGATAGCCCCCCCCCTTCACATTTTTTTCATTAGTTCCATTGATATTCTTGATCTCTTCCAGATGAACTTTATTATATATTTTCTAATTCTATAAAAATAAGGTTTTGTGATAGTTTTATAGGGATGACACTGAATTAGTAAATTAGTTCATTAGGATTCTCATTTTTATTTTATTAGTTCATCCTACTCATGCATAATTAATGTTTTTTCACTTGTTTAGATCTAGTCTTGTTTTTTTGTGGAAAAGTTTTGTAGTTGTATTCATATAATTTCTGAGTTTGTCTTGGCAGATAGATTGCAAAATATTTTATTTTGTTGAGTGATTTTCTCTTTCTAACTCTTGCTGCTGAGCTGTGTTGGAAATATGTAGAAATGCTGATGATTTATGTGGGTTTATTTTGTATCCTGCAACTTTGCTAAAGTAGTTGATTATTTCCACTAGCTTTTTAGTTGATTTTCTATGATACTTAGAGATCATCATATCATCTGCAGAGTTATAGTTTAGTTTCCTCATTGCCTGCTTCAATCCCTTCAATTTCTTTTTCTTCTCTAATTACTACTGCTAGCATTTCTAATACATTACTAAATAATAGTGGTGATAATGGGCATCTTTCCTTCACATCTGATATTATTGTGAAGGTTTCTAACTTGTTCCCATTGCAGATGATTTTAAATAAATACTTTTTATTATTTTGAGGAAAAGCCCTTCTATTCCTATACTTTCTAGTGTTTTCAATATGAATGGGTATTGTATTTTGTCAAAGCATAGATTTTTAATGAAAGATAGATTTTTAAATGAATAAATTCAGGGAGTAGGTGCTTTTGCTGCTGCTGCTGTTATTGTTGTTGTTGTTGTTTTTACTTTTTTTCCAAATGGAGAATAAATTCTGTGTTTCTATAAAGTGCTCTTCTTTGGCAATTTAATCCAAGAATATTATCAAATTGTATAGGCAGATAAAGCAATCTTGTATTTCATATTTCCTATTAAACTTTTTGAAATCTTATTTTATGGAAAGATTGTAAGTTCCAAGATCCTTTCTAGCTCCAACATTTTATATTCTGTGTTCAAAAAAAAATAATTTCTTTGTGTTTTTATAGTCTGAAGAACCTGAATAATGCCACTTCCATATATTTGGTTAGGCAGAATTCCCTTAAGGATACCTAGTAGAGTAGTAATTTATTAGGCCTCATGACAATCCCATTTTGGGGATGTCATCTAATTCCAACTCTCCATTTTATACATGGGGATTTGAGGATAAGAGAATTGAAATAATTTCAAGATAACATGGCTAGACTTGGTCATAGGAATGACTACAACCTGCTCCCACAGACTACTTTTTCCTTATATAACAATTGACTGACTTATAGTTTCAGAAGAATTTTTGGTATTTATATTTAAATAATAACTAGAAGAACCTTCACTGCATATTTGGACTTGGGGTTTTCCATTTCCCAAATAAGATACAAGATATCATAGAATCCAGATTTAATGGAATAATTCTTGATTCTCATTTACCATCCTCAGAGGAGTAACAGATTATTAATAAGATATTTTAAAATGACAAACTGAACATGGTTTATGTGAACTTGGAAATTACTCCACCCTACTTAGACGTACTTTAGGGGAAGATAAAGTTGTAATCTCCTGATTGAACAAGGAAGGTACTTAGTTCTCATTTTATAGTGAAGCTAGAACTTTAAGCTGTCTGTTTTTAGTATCTTAATACAAAAAGATACTAAGTCCCTATAAAGGTTAAATTAATCACAAAAAGGTCAAGTAACTAACAAAAGGTGAACTTAACAAAGAAGTATGAAGTAGCTCAAAAGATATAATCTAACCAAAGAAGGTGAGAACTGAAGAATGGGCAGTCCTGGAGAAATGCGTCTGCTGGGATTGGTAGATGTGAAAATTTAGGAGAGGTGACACAAGAAAAAAGATCTTTAAAAAGAGGATGTAATAGCCAGAAGGGACATTCTGACATATGGGCATTCAGATATTCAGGCACTGACTCGGAGGAGCAACTGGAAGACAGACACCCAGACTTCTTTTTAGACTGTCACTATGGTGAGTGATAAGTCTGACTTATCTTTCCTTTGACTCCCAAGGGAGGCCTTTAACTCCTGCCTCTCTTAGAATTAATTCATTCATGTATTCACTCTGTGTGTATTATATCTAAATTATCTATCATTCCAAGAGCCTAGTGCAAAAATTATGAAAAAATGTGTTTAACAAACTGCTAGCCATGCAACCCTGGATAAATCCATTAACTTCAGATCCTCAGTTTCTCCATGTGTGAAGTCTGTAATAATACTTGACGTTCTTTCTTCATAAGGCTTTTGGAAAGATAAAAAGAGAACACAGATGGAAGATAGTCTGTATCCATAAAGGGCTCTATTATTATTATTATTAGCATCCAAATGTGCATTGCACAAAAATTCTGATCTTACTTGGCCCCCATAAATGTCCCCAGATCATTAGCTCTGCCCAACTTTGCCATCCTCCAAGGCTAGATTGTTTAATGGAAATAGTATAATAAATCTTTGAACCTTAAACAAGACTTGAAAAACTAGTTTTCTGAGAGTTATTGTTCAAAAGAAGATTTGAACCTTTACTCAAAACAAATGACTTGATTTAGAGTGGTTTAAAGCTGGGTGAAAACATTTTATTTGATGCTATATGGTTTGCTAAAGGTAATATAGGTAGAGGCAGGATTTGAATGGAGGGCCTCTGACTCCAAAGCTCTTTCTATTATTTCTATTATACCATGCCTATTACAAAGAAAATAACAATAGGTCACACAGAACACAATCTTCTGGAATTAACAAGAAATTGATTTAGAGTTGGAGAAGCTGGGTTCAAATCACAACTCTGCTCCT
Organism: Monodelphis domestica; assembly: GCF_027887165.1. Classification (NCBI taxonomy): domain Eukaryota; kingdom Metazoa; phylum Chordata; class Mammalia; order Didelphimorphia; family Didelphidae; genus Monodelphis; species Monodelphis domestica. The sequence continues at coordinate 689,795,251 of NC_077227.1, read as the reverse complement.
TCTTAGTTTTATAATCTTTGGCAATTGAATTAACCTCTCCAGGTTTCATTTCCCTTGTCTGTGAAAATGTGGAGGCAAGACTAAGTGATCTCTAGGGTTCTTTTCAACTTTAAATGCCACAATCTCCAAAAAATCAAATTAGAAAGTGCCCCTTGTTCCCTCCCATACTGATTACACTTCAGGAAGAAACTCAAGCTTCTGGCTCCTAGGTCTGCCTTGGAATGAGAGGGCTGAGGAGGGGGTCTTATAAGTCTTTTTCACTCTGATTGTATTATCACTGATTACATTCTATTTGCTGTCAAGAGGGGAAAACAAAACAAAATGAAAATAAAGCTAGGACATTTTGAACTGAAAAATCAATATTTATTTCCTATTTCTTTACTAAGTGGGGATGGGAAAGGAGGGGAAGAGACTGCAGACAAAAATCAGCACTCAGGAGAAACAAGCCACTAGACTAGGTACTACTGAACCTAGTCTTACATTATCTTGATGCTTTTGTGTTTGTAAGAAATCAGGCCCCTATAGAGGATAATCTTTCTTTGGGCACAGACTCTTGGATTAGTATGGAAAGAGAATGTTGGTGGAGAGAGGGATGCCCTGTTAGACTTTCTCCCTGACAATCGCTCCCCTTGCCTATTCCTGAAACACTGACTAATGAAGTTCTTTATAAATAAATGGTGGACACTCACTACATATCATTTCTTGATTTGTAGAAAAGATAGTTTGGAGAATGTAATCTTTATTTTTTTTTCTCCTCTAATTTATTACAAATGAATAGGTTCAGAGATACTAAAATAAAACTCTGCAAGAATACTAATTGCTGTGCTGGGGCTACCTGCATCTCAAAATGCTCTTGGTAAAAGTGGGTATGGGAGAATTTCTCCCTATCTTATTATAGTTATCTTCCCTCCTTGTCACTCTTAGTGCCAGTGGATATAATTTATAATTACCATTTGACTATTATTGGATTGCAAAACTGGTACATTTCTTTGTATTCTTTATTGCAGAGTTGTCTCTCGAAATAAACAAACACAAACACAGAGCCCAGAATCCTAGAAGGCAACATCTGGATGATGGTCTTGGAGACAGATCTCATGGTTCTTATATTGGCTGCAAGTTGTATTGTGCACAGGAGGAAGGATTATGCAGTGGGAAAAGCATTGAATTTAGAGTTGAGATAACCTGAATTCAGTTCCTGACTCAGCTGTTTCCTAGCTGTGTGATGGAAAAGGAAGTCATTTAATTGTTCTATGTCTTAGTTTCATAATAAATAAAATGGGGGAGGAGTGGATTAAATAATCTAAGACCCTCTTTCTCTCTAAACTGTTTTCCTCTGATCTTTTCAAAGTAAATATGGTATAATTTATATTATAACATCAGTTACTAATAAGCAGTTTAGCCTTTAAATCCATTTTAATCTCTAAAAGAAAACTAAGTATCTTTCAAATTAAGAGAGAATCAAATCAAAATATCTAATTTATCAGTTGATAGACATGGAGGATATCAAATTATGTAACTCCACCCCAAAAAAAATAAACAATCAATTCTAATATATCATGAAATCTTTCCCCATGATAATAGAATATCATTGGGACTCAAAAATGCAAAATACAACAGAGGAATATGAAGATTAAAAATGTCAAAGTTCAAACTAGATATCCCAGTTATAAATATCAATGTCAAGACAAAAAACAAAGAGCACAAAGTTGTAAAGGAGAAGGCTGAAAAAGAATAGATTAAAGTGGGCATCAAATAAATATAATTCCCAGACCATATTGCAATACTACTGAATGCATTCACAACCAAGTTTAAAAAATAATTGAAAAACATTCAATGAACACTTAAATAATACAATAAATAGAGTGTTGAAATGTTGCATTCTAAGTCAATTTATGGCCCCTTCTAATCCTTCTATATCATTTAGTGATTTTCACTTCTATTTGAGTTAGACAGCACTGGACTAAGGCACCCTGAAACCAAAGATGTATGGGAAGAAACTAGTTACAATAATTAAACTCTAGGCAATCTGAGTCTCAATGCACTCTTGTAGAAAGGAAAATGGACATTTCATTGCCAGTTGCTCTCCTAAGCTTTCCTTTTTCTTCCTGCAAAGAATAAGAGATGCCATTCCATCACCTGCCAAATGTCCTGGACTGGCCTCTACCTTCCTGCTGTGGGAGAGAAAAAGTGCTTGTTTTCTTAGATTGGCCTTTTCCTGTTTTCAATGGATTGTAGAGATGCCACTTAATTTGAGCCAATCTTCTAGAATAACTTGTTCCTACTTGCAGAGGATCCTTTCAGCTTACTGGGGACAGAGATGACATTCCTTTTTTAATTCTTTGTTCACATTTTTCTGATCTGCCTTCAGGGATAGGAGTAATGCATTATTCCATCAGCTCCCCTGCTAGCACCCTTTCCTTCCAGTGAAGCCTAACACTGAAAGGACTCAATTCTAATGAAACTAACAACTCACCTGAACTCATTCCCAGGTGATCATAATTCTTCCATTCCAGTGATCTAGACTCCCCCGCTTGTTATTATTGAAACCCCATCTGTATTTCCCACTGCCTTAGACTCTTATTCTCAACTTCCTCAACTTCCTATTGTACTCTCTGGAATGCCTATTCCACGAGGAGCAAACTGGATTATATTTTATACCTTTTCTTCTCATTCTTTCTATATCCTGGCACTCACTGACACCTGAATCTCTCCTGATGGCATGTCCTGTCTGATCACCCTTTTTTTCACTATTTGAACTTTAATTGATTGGCTCCCATTCACCAGTTGAGGTGGGAAAGTTAGAACACTCCTAGAGACCCACTGGCACTGCTTCCTAGTACAGTCATTCAGTAAGCTCTTTTCCTTTGATGTTCACTCATTCTACATCCACCACACACTCAAATTTCTGGTAACTATTACCTACCACCTTTCAGGATACTTTTTCTTCAATGAGATCAGAATTTGATTGAGTCTTTCTTCACTGCCCAACTTTAGCTCTCATAACTTAGATAGATCTGTCTTCCACCTATCTATCTATCTATCTATCTATCTATCTATCTATCTATCTATCTATCTATCTATCTATCTATCTATCTCCATACACACATGTACTTCCTCAAACAACTATCAGGTCTTCAACTTGGCTATTTCCCATTACCTCTTCATCTATCCCACCTCAATTACAGATAGCCCTGATTCTGATCTTGCTGCCACTACAAATGCATGATTTCAATGTTCATAAACTGTGGATTTGCTTACCTGGTCACATCTCTTCATCTGACTTACAACATCAAACACTGTTCCCTTTTCATTACTTCCTGTCTCTTGACTCTTTAGTTCTTTACCAGGCCATCAAACATGCACAGACTACAATTTTCTTCTTTCTGCCTATTGACTCCTTCATCAACAACTTCAACTCTACATTATCCTCTTCTATTGATTATCCTCCCCCCATATCCTATCATTGACCTTACCCTGATAACCTGGAGCCCTGGATTAATTCCCACCATCACCTGTCTTTTCTACTTACACATGGGTTGCTAAATGAAGTAGATGAATAAGCTTGATCCTATTAATTTTGTTCTAGGGAGAAATAACTGTCTTATAGGTTTATTTTAGTTATCTTATGTCTGTTTCAGTTTCCCAAACTATAAAATGGGAATCATGATAGTGCTTCTTTACAGAATTATAAGTATCAAATGATACAATACTTAGAAAGCACTTAGTTCAGTGGCTAAAATACTAAGCCCTTAATAAATGTTCATTCCTTTTTTTCATGAAATCAAAATCATGAATTTTATCTTTTATCAACAGCTTTATTCTTTGTTTGATTAAGAATTCACCTCCTAGCCATAGTTGTCAAAGGCATATGATCTTTCGCTCTTCTAAATAATTTATGATTCTTTAAGACTTTTAATATTCAAGTCTTATTTCTATTTTGAATTTATTATGAAATATGGTATAAAATGTCACTTCAAGTCTAATTTCTGCCACATTGCTTTCTAGTTGCCTCAGAAATTATTTTAAGTAGAGATTTCTTTCCTAAGTAATATATATTTGTTTAATTTAATACATTTTTCCTTCATTACATGATTCATGATTTTTCTCTCCCTTCTTCCTTCCCTCCTCTCAGAGTTGACAATCCCACTGGGTTATACATGTATCATTGTTCAAAACCCGATTACATACATTTTTGTGTTTGTACAAACACTGGATCATTAAATTCTATTCTCTCTAATTATTTATTGTTCTGTTTGTTCTATAGGCCTATTGTTCTATTGTTAAACTAATATTAAATGGATGTCATGATTTCTCTGTTATAATATTGTTAAAATAACTAGAAATGCTTTCTTCCTTTGCTTCTTCATTTTACAATGATTTTCTTTGATATTTTAGATCTCTTCCTCTTCCAAATATTTTTTTTTATTTTTTCCAGCTTTTTTAAGTGTCTATTTGGAAGTTTGATTGATAAAAGAATAAATTTGTCAATTAACTTTTTTAAGATTGTCAATTGCATAATAGTATGGCCTAACAATGAGCAGTGAATGTTTATCTCTCCTTTATTTTGTTAAGAAATATTGTCTGAATGGCTCCAGGCAGATACTGAATGTCCTTTGGAATATTGGCTTCATTATTTTTGGCATGTTGTAGTTATTTTGAATAGTATTTTGATGTTATTATATAAAATTACTGTTGATTTTTGTTTTGTTACCTATATCTTTACTTAATATATTCATTTAATTTCATAGTTTCCCTAGGATTTGTGATGTCATCAGAGAATACAGGGAGCTTTGTCTCCCTTTGCCTGTCTTTGTGCCTTAAATTTCTTTCTCTTGCCCTTGGTATTGTTTGCATCTATAGAATATAAAATAAGAGGGGAAAGGCAACAGCCTATCCTAACTTTACTACTATATTTACTGAGTAATTTTCTACCATTTTCTCATTGCACATAACCTTTAATTTCAAGTTATCTAATTTTTTTAATGACCATAATATGCCTATCTATATTTTGTAAGCTTTTAACAGAAATAAAAGGTATAACATATCAAAAGTTTTCTGTAGCTATTGAAAAAGAAGAAGTGAAATGACTGAAACTGTTAATTGTTGAAATGGAGAGGTAAACTGTTCTCTGACTAGAGAGAGCTAGAGAGAGCTGCTACAGGAACCTAAATCTGCTTATATGTAATGGAGGTAGAACAGAGAAATGCTGAGGGATGCCACTACACAGGGATGCTGGTACACAGGGGAACTACTTATAAGGAATACTCTAGAGTTTACTCTGGGGTTTGCCTATTGATCCCTATTGATGGCTGATGGATCAATCTATTTCCTAAACTCCTTCCTCCTTCACTCCCTCCCTTTTCCAACCCTCTCCACCCAGTTCTTCTTGAAGCCTTTGGCTCCTTCCCTCCCCACTTGAGTAAACTATAAAGATATTTTAGTTACTTTCTCAGTCAAGGGGTTTATTGGGATAACAGGATGGGAAACTGAGGTAAGAGGGATGAAGATTTCCCGAATCTAAATGATGTGAAATTGAGGGTGTGGGGAGTCACAAGTGTGACTCTTAGACAGTTAGGAAGATGGAGGACAACAGCCCTTTCGAAATCTTCTTTCTTCTTCTTCACAAATTCAGCCTGGCTGGTCTCCTTTCTCAGCTTCAATCCCAGAGAAAAACAAAGTTCAAAGTCTCTAAGTTTTCTCCTGGCCAGCTCAACTCTCAAATAGACCACCAACTCAAAAGCTTCTCCCCTGGTCAGCTTCCACTGCTCAGTGCCAGAGAGACAGAGACCAAGTCCCAAAGCCAAGTTTCTCTTCTCAGTTTCAACTTCAACTGCTCAGAGCCAGAGAAACCCCCCAAAACCAAGTCAGCCTCACAAAGGTCTTTCAGTCAGCTTCAAACCTCCAGGGAGAGAGAGTGACTTCCAGTCAGAGACAAAGTCCCTCCCCCCTCTGTCAGCTCAAACTGCCACCAACTGGAAACATTCCATTAGAACCCTAGTTCTTACATCTTGGTCCACAAGTCCCACAAAACCTCTCTCTCTTCATGTCTCTATCACAACCCCCCTTTTATTAGCAAAAAAATGAAACTTGACTTTTATTTTTCATGATATTTACCTTTTTAATAACAATTCTATGTTAACTCTTTGCTATCTGAGGTATACTTACCCCCCCCAATAACAAATTCCTAAACTCATTTTAGATGTTCTATCTATCTAAATGCTAAGCTAAGAATGGGTTATAGGAAGATGGTTTAGGTAGGGGAATTACATGAACATAGTTTCACATCACAACAAATCAAGTAACAACGTTCACTCAACAATGTTAATAACATATTGAACATGCAAAAGTCCTAATTCCTAATGTTTCTGGCAAGTCCTGGCACAAGTATATGTACTCTTCATGGCTAAGTTGCAGACTCTATCCCAAGTGAGGAAAGTTTTCAGATTCATGATTCCCCTTAAGGCAGAGAAGGTTATGGCCATTGACAACAACTTAGACAAGATGATTAAGGCAGTATTTGAACAACTCATTAAGAATAAAGGTCTAGATCTAGTTATGGGAAAGGATAATGGGCAAACTGAGAATGCACCTTAGGAAACTGAAGGTTGCACTTTAAATGAAAACCAGCCTGCTAGTGCCTCAGAGAAAATATGTCCATTGAAGGAAGTCACCAAGCTAACAACTAATGCTTTTGTTATTTACTCAAAGGCCCATAGACAATGCACTCCTCAGGAACTTGAGACCATTAAATGCCATTTTCCAAAATTTGTGGACAATCCTTTTAAAGCCCACAAGGAGCTGAAGAGAGCATTTCGGATCTTTGATCCAGATTTTGAAGATATTGAATTTCTTGTAACAGAACTCTTCAGCTCCCATGATAAAAGGAAATTTGTGGAGACACCTAGATCTGAAGGCAATTTGACCAGCTGGCCCACTCCAGATCAAGGAGAGGATTTAGATTTCGCCAATCTAACCTGCATGCCATACCTTAAATGGTGCAGAGAGGATTTGCTTCAAGCCATTAAGCAATGCTGTTCCAAACCTTGTGCATGGTACAAGTTTGATAAGATCAGGCAGGAAAAGGGAGAACATCCTACCACATACATAGACCATCTGTCAGAGATGGCAGAGGCAATCTTAGGTTTAGAAGCAGATAATGACGAGACAGCTGGCCATGTGTTTGGACAATTTCTGATGGATGCACACCAAGTTTGAGGATATTTTTTTTAAGAACTAGGTTTGGAACAGCATTGCTTAATGGCTTGAAGCAAATCCTCTCTGCACTGTTTGAGGTATGACATGCAGGTCGGATTGGCAAAATCTAAATCCTCTCTTTGATCTGGAGTGGGCCAGCTAGTCAAATTGCCTTCAAAATATGACTCAGTTTCCCTAATAGAATTGAGAGGCTGCAGGTTACCTATTTAAACATAGTTCAGATCAGAGCAAGGAAGTTAAAGATCTTAAAGAAAAGTTGGAGAGGACTGAAAAGTATTTAAAACAGAAGGAAATAGAGGAAATTAAAAATTTGAACACAGTAAAGACTTACACAAAATCTTATCAAAAACCTAGTTTCCAGGCAAGATCAGTGCAAAAAGAAACTAGGGAGTGTTTCTTTTGTCACAGGAAAGACCACTTGATTAGAGACTGTTTCTTAAAGAAGAAACAGGAGAGTACTAACAGAGAAAAACATAATGCAGGAACTAGGTACAAGAAATCCACTTGCTGTTCACACTGCAAGTTGAAGTCCTCACAACAAGCTCCGGAGCAAAGCCTAAATATTCAGAAATGGTTAGAAGGGAATTATGAAGCCAGGCACTTGGAGGTAGAAGAAATAGTAACAAAGAGGGTGCAGATAAAAATAATAGTAAAAAGTTGGGAAATAGTGTAAAATTGGTGCAAGAAAGTGATTCTGTGAATGATAGCCATTGCAATAAAGCAAGAGAAAGGCAGAGCCAGATTAAAGAAAATGAGGAAGAAATTAATGAAATAACATCGCAAATTGCAAATGAGATGAAAGAATTTGATAAGACCTGTATAGTAACCACACAGGAAAAGTCTGTAAAGGAAATCAAATCATTCCTAGAAAACTTTTTCCAGTGTAAAGTGGATAATGGGATTGAATTATGCAAAAGAAAAAGAAAGAGTCACAAGAACTTAAGAGAAAGTTAGTGACTAATACAGAGACACATAATTTTAATTCCCTAAAGGTTACTGTTGATAAAGATGATAAGGCTCTGAACACATTCACAGAGGAAGACCTACCAAGTTTAGTTAATTCTGTAAATAGTTTTATGGCAGAGGTACCATTTGTAAATACATCTTGTTTGAATTCAGATGCTAGTAACTTCCATCCAGCAATGAGTGTTGTAGAAAAGGAAAAACTAACTGATAATGAAGCTGACATTGCTTTTGAACACAAAGATTATCATATTCAAAGTAATGGAGGTGACATATCAGTTAAATTTGAATCTGGGGATGAAATAGCAGGCATAGTAACAACCAAGGATTCAGTTAGTGCCAGCATTCTATGGGGAACAGGGGTATCTAGCCAGAGCAACTGCCATGGTTTAGTTTCATGCTCTATTGAAGACTTCATTGAGAATTAATAAAATCAAGAATAATTAACTGGGTTACATATACACCTAGAACAGGGTAGCAAAGGCATAGACAATAAGTCATTAGTTATGAACACCTTGGCTACTAAACCAGAAACAGACACATGTTGTTGTTGTTGTTTTTTTTGGGGGGGGGGCAACATGGAGACACACATCCTATTACTGATGGTGCAGGGGGAAATTCAGAAGTACAAAATACTTTAAAGGGAAAGATTCCTATCTCAGAAACAGAGTCAAGTGGGAAAGAAGATAAACATAGACCTGAGATTAGTGGTAGAGTAGGATCTGTGATTATTACCAGTGGAAAAAATCTGCATAACCCCATACCATCAAGTTTACCAATTCAAAATGAAAACCAAAAGCTTAGTAGTGAGACACATCCAGAAACTGATGTGAGGAACACAGAAGTTGGTGACAATGGCTTAGATCAAAATGCAAAGCAGAGTTGCCAACATCTGGCAAAAGATTAAAAGGCATTGAGCAAAATCCTAAAAGTGTAATGATTGGATTTAGTGACTGATTCAGACACTGAATCTGAAGGATACCAGAAGGTGTAATTATAATGAATGAAGATGATGTAGAACAAATGCCTTTTCAGTTTTATAAGCTTTATGAAGAGGTAGACGAAGAAGGGGATGTGTGGGACACAAGTGAAAAGACAGAATACCTAGAACAAGTGCAAACAAACTCATACCAATACAATGATGAGGAATTATTCTTTGGGCACAGAACAAGTTGTATACCATTAGAAAAAAATTATGCAAGCTTAGGGGTTGATAATGAAGAAGACTTTATAGAGAAGTTGAATTGCATGGCTTATGCTGATATAGATTCTGAATGGGAAGGTGAATATTAAGAAACATTTTGTGAACTGGAGAAGGAGCCATAGATACAAAATTTCATTTCTAGTCTCTGACTTCAAACATGTGAAAAATACCATTCATGGTGTAACAGTAAAAACCAAGATTAGTTGGAGTTCCATAGGGTGATATTTCTACACAAAGCCTTATGTGAATGAAGACTAGTTTTGGGGTAGCATAGGAAATAAGTTATACCAGTAAGAGAAGAACCAGTAATTCAACAGCAAGAACACTCCTAAACTTGTAGTAAAATTCCAACTTCATAACTAGGAGAGACACAAACATCTAGAATACTGGAGAAGCATGGATTCTCATTGTTTGATTCTGTGATAACAAGACTTTAACAGAAAGTTGTAGATGAGAACTGAAAAAGGGTTATCCATATCTCTCAACCTTCATCCTAAAACAGTCTATACTGTGAATCTTAAAATTTCTCAGACTCTACCTTGGAACATTTGGTTAAGGCTACTCCCCATTTTAAACAATGAAGTTACTTGGTCAGGAATGTATTGGGAACTCTAACATTACTCCACCCATACTTAGGCATACTTTAGGGGAAGATAAAGTTGTAAACTCCTGATGAAACAATGAGAAAAAGTCCCCAACCCATTCTTATAGTGAGGCAAAAGTCTTTAAGCTAGGTCTATTTTTAGCTCTAATACAAAAGGGTGCTAAGTACCTATGAAGGTCAAATTAATCACTAAAAGGTCAAGCAACTTACAAAAGGTAAGCTTAGCAAAGAGGTGTGAAGTACTCAGAAGATATAATCTACCCAGAGAAGGTGAGAACTAAAGAGTGGTAAAACCAAAAATGGGTAGTCCTAGGAAAAGCATCTATTGTGATTAGTAGACATGAAAATTTAGGGTAGGTGACACAAGAGAAAATTTTCTTTAAAAGGAAGGAGCTTGAGTCCTCTTGGGGGAGTTCAGATTTGGAAGCTGAATTGGAGTCAGAGCTCTCTCTGAACTCAGTTCAGGAGTTGAGGATTTCAGTGAAGAATTGAAGTTTTGCTTGAGACAAAATCTTGTGGTGAGTGATTAAAGACTGACTTAGTTTCTCTCTTAAAGAGAAAGGCCTAGGCCATTTGGCTTAGGCCCCAGCCTTTTCCTACTATTTCCTCTTACTCTGTCTCTTTCCCTTCCCTTAATTTCTTCATTTGTATTAATTAAAATCTCCGTAAAACCCAGCTGACTTAGGTATTTTCATATTTGGGCATTTTTCCCATGGCGACCACTTATTTTTGATTTAACTCAAGACACTAAAAATTACCTTTACAGTTTTGGCAATTCAAAGTCTTGAAACCCACATTTTTGTGGTCACAATACCGGGGGGAAGGAAGGGAGAGAGGGTATACCATAAAGATATTATTTCATAGTTTCAGGTATCTCACTAGACATTACAATGAGATCATGTCATCAAAGATGATACATATAGTGATGACATCTGAGAAAAAAAGTGCTAGTCATGAATTATAACATGAATAGCCCAAGAAGAAAGCAATAAGAAGCCTGGTGAATGTAAGCCTACTGAGAACAAAGGAAAGCACTGGAGATTACTGCCACTAGAATTCAGTACAGAGAGCCCTGCACAAATTGAATTGATTAAAGAATAGAAAAACACTTTTAAAGCTGAAGTATATAGTACAGTCTCTGAAGATATACAGCCCTTAATACAGAATACAAAAGCAAAACCTTGCATTTGAAAGAGTAGCAGCCACAAAGAAAAAGAAAGCCTCAATGTTAAATATAAAAGTCTCTGCCTGACATAGTAACAGACCAAAAAGAACTATCTCCAACTAATACATACAATAACCATTCAAAAACTACATACAGTAACCACATGATAGACCTCCTTGATGAAGAAAAAAAAAGAAAGAAAACTTGAAAACTATACTCTTAGGCATAACGCATACACCCATGCAAGAAGAAAAACACAAGTTGACCTAACTTGCAAGCACTCAGAGACACAAATGCAAAAAGCTTACCCCCATGCATGAAGAAAGATTTATAAATTCTGCATGCACAAAGATTTCAACTCACTTCCATGAGAAAGTAACTTTTCACTCTTACTGGCACACACATGTATACATCTCACACACATGCATTGTTTGTGGTATGTTCGTGTGTTCCCGCGTTCCTGATTATTGCAGCGGATCCTGATTTGAAGATCACGAGTCTTCAATCAAGTCTGGATGATGGCAAACGGCATGCAGACCAGATGAAGGACCAGAGTGGAAAGGAAGAGAATTTCTTCAAGCAACATGACTGGACATGGAAGGACTTTGGAACTTTGAAATTTGGAACTTTTGGCCATGCAGGTTATATAAGGAAGTGTCATACATGTGAACATCACTTATATTTATGCACGCACATCCTACATACCAAATAAGATTTTCATGGATTGGGTAAGTATACAACATGCACAACAACAAATGAACACACTGACAAAACTTTCTGTGGGAAATTCAAACAGATAAAGTTTTTCTTTTCTGCATGAGTTTGTGCAGAAATCCACAAGGATGTACATATGTAAATTTGTATGTACACATGTAATTACTAAATTAACTAACATGCTAACTTTTAGAGTAAGTTATTAACAATCTAACTACTAACCATAGTAATAGCCTATTGAATTTGTTTAAGACTTAAGAAAGTAGACATGTAGAAGTTCTGTAGTAGAGAAATTAGATTGCATTATGATTGTAGTTTATCATTTGTTAGTGTTAAGAAATTTTCTTAGTGATTATATAGACATTAGGATAAGTCATTTGCATGATCAATATGATATTGAATTGTTGAGATGATTTGAATGTTGTTACTTGTTTTGTTATGGAAAACTATGTTCATGTAATTCCCCTACCTAAACCATTTTCCTATAACCCATTCTTAGCTTAGTATTTAGATAAATAGAACAGCTAAAATGAGTTTAGGATTTGTTATTTGGGGGATGGGTAAGTATATCTCAGATAGCAAAGAGTTAACATAGAATTGTTATTAATAAGGTAAATATCATGAAAAATAAAAGTCAAGTTGCATTTTTGCTAATAAAGGGGGGGGGGTTGTGATAGAGACATGAAGAGAGAGAGGTTTTGCAGGACTTGTGGACCAAGATGTAAGAACTAGGGTTCTAATGGAATGTTCCCAGTTGGTGGCAGTTTGAGCTGACAGAGGGGGGGAGGGACTTTGTCTCTGACTGGAAGTCACTCTCTCTCCCTGGAGATTTGAAGCTGACTGAAAGACCTTTGTGAGGTTGACTTGTTTTGGGGGGTTTCTCTGGCTCTGAGCAGTTGAAGTTGAAACTGAGAAGAGAAACTTGGCTTTGGGACTTGGTCTCTGTCTCTCTGGCACTGAGCAGTGGAAGCTGACCAGGGGAGAAGCTTTTGAGTTGGTGGTCTATTTGAGAGTTGAGCTGGCCAGGAGAAAACTTAGAGACTTTGAACTTTGTTTTTCTCTGGGATTGAAGCTGAGAAAGGAGACCAGCCAGGCTGAATTTGTGAAGAAGAAAGAAGATTTTGAAAGGGCTGCTGTCCTCCATCTTCCTAACTGTCTAAGAGTCATACTTGTGACTCCCCAAACCCTCAATTTCACATCATTTAGATTTGGGAAATCTTCATCCCTCTTACCTCAGTTTCCCATCCTGTTATCCCAATAAACCCCTTGACTGAGAAAGTAACTAAAATATCTTTATAGTTTACTCAAGTGGGGAGGGAATGAGCCAAAGGCTTCAAAGCGAACTGGGTGGAGAGGGTTGGAAAAGGGAGGGAGTGAAGGAGGAAGGAGTTTAGGAAATAGATTGATCCATCAGCCATCAGTAGGGATCAATAGGCAAAACCCTAGAGCAGACCCTAGAGCATTCCCTCAGCATTTATTTGTCCTACCTCCATTACAAATAAGCAGGTTTAGGTTCCTGTAGCTAGCCCTCTCTAATCAAAGCCATAGAACAACAATCATTGCTGAAGAAGCAGTTCCCCTCAGTTTATCTTTCTCTATTTCAAGCAGTAACAGTTTCTCTCAGTTTACCTTTCTCTATTTCAATTAGAAACAGGTTTCAGTCAGTTTACTTATTCTATTTCACTATCAAGCTATGAAATTGTGGTTTGGAATTTTTAGAAATAATCATTAAGCACTGTATTAATATATTACATATTATTAAATTTACTAAAATATTAAATAATTATCAAAATTATATTAAATATATATTTTTGTAGACTGACATAGAGAGCTAACTGCCCTTTTTAACAGTATTTCCTTGAGAAAATGCTCTCTGAGTTATAAGATCCACTTACTTTTTTTTTAAAGCCTTACCTTCCATCTTAGACTCAATACTACATATTGGTTCCAAGTTAGAGGAGTGGCAAGAGCCAGGTAATGGATGTCAAGTGACTTGCCCAAGGATACGTAGCTAGGGAATATCTGAGGCCAAATCTGAACCCAGAATCTTTAGGATGTTCTTGATTCCATTGATTATGTTAATTATTTTCCTAATGGGAATTATCTCCCTATAATCTCACAAATATTTAAAAACAATGTCTATATAAAAACAAATGCTCCAAACTCCAGCATTGCTTACAATCCATAAAAAAATAGAGCTAAGCAGAAAAGAAATGGTTGAAGTCCAGTATTCAAAAAGAAGATCTATTAGAACACATCTTTTTAGACTATACAACACTTCTTTGGAGCTGACAGGAGAATCATATAATTTTTAGATCTTTGAGTCTCTTACAAAGTGTTTCTATGTGGGTGGGAGATTTTTTCATTTTGGTAATTCAGCCTAAGGACCACTTAGATATTATGTAAGTGTGTACAAATTCTTGGAATTATATAATCTAGAAAGTTAAAATACAGAGCACCATATTTTAGAGCTATAAGTGATCTTAAAATAGAATATTTAAAGTTAAAAAGCACTTTGATAATGTTCAGTACAATTCAATTAATATTTAGTAAGCAATATCCAGCTCACTAAGTGGATACTCCAGACAAAACTACTTCAGGTCCAAAGTACTCTATAGGTCCCCAATGACTCAAAACCAATTCAGCTTCCCAAGGTTGTCCATGTCCTGTTCCTATGAATTTTATCATCATTATCATCATCATCATTTTCATTTTCAGATATAGACAAAGGAGTTAACTGATTTTAGCAAAAATTATTGATTTGGAAATTTTTCCATGGTTACATGATTCAAGTTCTTTTCCTCCCCTTCTCCCATAGACAACATGTAATTCCATCGGGTTTTACATGTGTCATTGATCAAGACCTATTTCCATGTTATTTTTATAGCAAAAAAAATTTTCTTAAAAAGAAATATATGAGAGACAGCTGGGTAGCTCAGTGGAGTGAGAACCAGGCCTAAAAATGGGAGGTTCTAGGTTCAAATCTGGCCTCAGATACTTCCTTCATGTGTGACACTGGGCAAGTCATTAACCCTCATTGCCTAGCCCTTTCCACTCTTCTGTCTTAGAACCAATTCATAGTACTGATTCTAAGGTGGAAGGTAAGGTTTTTTAAAAAGCAACATATGATATGTAGCAATGAAACACTCCCCCAAAAAAACCAACATTTTCCCAAATGTTTATCAATAAAGAGGCTGAAAATGTAGGTAAAGTCTTTGAAAGTGATGGAGTATACACATGGGTAGCATCTGTCACCAAGAATCATATGTGTAACTCCAATTATATGTTTGATACTTCAGAGTAACTGATATCTATTCATCATACTATTACACTGCTTCCACTTATTTGTCCCCCTCTGCAAAGGCATAGCATCTCCTTTCTGAGTCTGGGTGTGGCATGTAGTCACTACTTTGCACTATTTGCTGATGGTTTCTGGTGTGAACATGGATCCCATTGTGTTTGGTTATTACTACCAGGTTTGCCTCTATTGGTCATGGAACTGTTAATTTTGTCCTCAACTTTCAACTTGCAGGTATTAATTAAAGTGCTTTATCTTGCTCATATGAGGAAGTTTAGGCTCTGCCACCTCTCTTTTCTTTAAAGTCTTTGGAATGATCAATACCAAGAGATATTTAGAAAGAGAAATCCCCAGCACATGCATTTATTAGTCTAGTGAAAAAATAGTCAATTTACCTACCCAAAGAAATATGTCTATTCTTAAATTCCAGATTGTAGTTGCTATTACCTTTCCTAATTATATCTCCTCAATTCAGGTCATCAATTTTGTTGTTGTTTTGCATTTTAGCTTTTCACTCTGAGCCATCAAAGTCCTTCACTGAACAATCTGAGAAAGCTCAGGCTTAGGTTAGAATTACACTAGACTGTGTAATATTCATGTTAAACTCTGGCCAGAGGATTAGTTGGGTTTTTTTTTTAACATATTGAGTTTAGTATGCCAATGATCCATCCAAGTGGATATATTGAGCAGATGTTTGGCTGTGGTAGACTAAATTGATGAGGAAGATTTTCAATACACATAAAAGATTCTGAAGCCATCTGCAGCAACTTTGAAACCTATTAAAATGGAAGAAATAGGAAAAAAGGAGAATAAAGAGAGACAAAGGATAAGGATCCAATCTTGACACCTAAAAGACATACAAACCTTGAAGTGTTGAGGCATTTTTAAGAAGCAAGATGATGGATGATCAACCATTAAAGTAAAACTAGAAGGAAATGTTACAATTGTAGAAGGAGATACCGGAGAAAGAAGTAAAATTCAAGAAGAGACATGATCAGTAATGACAAAGGTTAACACAGGTAGAAAAAGAATGAGAATTGAAGGGGTAATGGGGTACTTTACATTTGGTGTTTAATAGTTGATTCATAATATTAAAGAAGAAATCTTTAATGGAATACTCAGGACTATTTACTCGGCATTATATTTTTTTCAGGTACTTCAGTATTACAGATTGTACAATTATAAAAATTTTAGATGACAACAAACTTAAAAGGATAGCTAATATATTGAATAACAAAATTGACAAATCACAAGAGGTAGAACATTGGGCTGAATGTATTAAGTTGAAATTTAGTAGGGCTAAATATAGCCTTAAACTTTGATAACAGAAATCTACTTTAGTATTATAATATAATAGAAATGCTCCAAATTATTATTAATAATTAGAGAAATAAAAATTAAAACAAGTTACCCCTCATACTTATCCAACTAAGAAATATGACAAAAATATATAAATTTTGGAGGGCTTGTGAAAAAAATTGGGATACTAATACACTGTTGGTGGAGCTCTGACTTGATACAACCATTCTGGGAAGCCATTGGAACTATGCCCAAAAGGTTATCAAACTGTGCATATCCTCTGACACAGCAATATAGCTACTAGGTCTATACCTCAAAAAAGATAAAAGATAAGAAGAAAGCAACTCCTTGTACAAAAATATTTTTTGTGGCAAAGAACTGAAAAGTGAAGAGATCTCCAAGAATTTGAGAATGGCTGAACAAGTTATGGTATATGATTGTAGAAGTATAATACTGTGATATAAGAAATGACAAAGTGATCTCACTCACTCACTCACACACACAAAACAAAGCCTGAAAAGATGTATATGAAGTGAAGCAGGCTGAAAAGGAAGAATGTTGTATATTGTAACAATAGTGTATGATGATCAACTATAAATGATTTAATTTTTATCAACAAGGCAAGGATATGTGACAGCTAATTTTCAGTCAATCTGAAAGAAAATAAAGAGGCAAAACTGCAGGTCAATAACAGGCTTACTGAAAGAGATCAGTGTCTCTCAGAAAAGCTGGATCATTATATTTTCCTCATAATCTAAAACCAATGAAAGAGTTTTCCTCCTTGTTTTATACTCTAATATTGAAATGTAAGGAATTAAATTTAGGGGTTTGATTAAAATATGAGAATTCTGAAGTAATATTGTGGTCACTGATTAAAAATATTATAGCATAAGTCAAAATGACTTTTAATAGCTTTTATTTACAAAGAGGTGGAAAGAATGAAAATAGAGAAATGTAAGAAGAGGGTAGAGAAAACGTTTAGCCTATGACACTAAATGTTGCTCCAGTGTCTGGCTCAGCCCTGGAGGGGCTTATTAACCTTCAGTCAGAGGACCTTATACAAAGGTTCCACCAACTCTGCCTCCTCCAAAAGAAGGAGGCCTCTACGGTTCTAATCTCTCCAGAAGCCAGGATGGAAAGGCCAGTTACTCACTCACCCAAGACAAAGTCCAAAGGAGAAGATCCATGAGCCAAGGTCCCAAATCAAAGCCAACATTCCAGTCCAAAGCAACCTCCAAGAGGCATCACCATCAGGGGCTCCAAGTTAAAGATTTAAGCCGAAGACCCTTTGGACAGGAAGTTCAGGAATTTTTGTAGTCCTTTTTCCATGTCATTTCCTGCTCCTTCCTCCACTTCCCAGGGGGCAATCACAGCTTCCAAATTGCCTTGTACTGCCCAAGGGAGCAGAGTTTGTGGGATCTACCTCTCATCCTTTGAGGGTGTAAATTTTTATCAAAGGGTTCACAAGTTGAGTTAAAAGAGTGGAGCTCTCTAAGTAACCCCCCTTACTTAGTGAATCCCCTTACTTAGTGTTAAGTAGGGTTGTTTAAGTTTTCAGTTGATTAATTCAAAATAGACAAAGAGAATAAAGAATAACCTTTCACAAAATCATTAAAGATCCCACTCCAACAATCAACCACCAATTCTAGGTCTCAGTGGGTGGAGAGGTACATTTAAGATGGATGGCCACAAGATACTTTTAGGATGAATGGGTGGGAAGTACATTTTCTAGCAATGATTGAGTGCTATGTTATCTGAGCTTCTTATTGAGTCCTGGTTTGTTAAGATAATCTTTAATCTGATATACTAAATCACTACCTCATACTCATGACAAATCTAAAGATACCCTCACTCCTCTAGGTATGCCCTATGTAAAGATTAAAATTTAGGAATAGACTGAGGCAGGTAGAAATTAGTTTCTCTCTGCAAGGAGTATTATATTTTTTTAGAGGTTTATTAAAGGTTAAAGATTAAAGAATATACAAGTAAGAAACATGTGCCTAGGCCAGAGGCCTAGACAAAATAACCTCACATCACGCAAGAGACCACCTGCTCCAAAACGGAAGTCCAAAAAGAGCCAAGAGAGAGAGAGGGCTCTCAAAAGCCTTTGAATCAGCTTAAATACCTTCTCGATCTCCACCCAGGTGAGATTACAAGGCATTCTGGGGAAGTGGAGCAAAGGCTCATGGGGATTGTAGTCCTGTATTCGAGTCTATTTTTTACACCTATATGACCATTTCCAAGGTTCCCACCACTCATCATCTTAACATACCCTAGATGGTCAATGGAGAGTTACAGTAAAAAGAGAAAGTACCTAGATTTACTATGTAGTTAGACATTTTCCTTTTTAAAATATATTTACTGACTATGGGAGTGGAAACACCGAGAAAAAGCAACTGCCTGAATACAGAGGTTGAGGGGACATGACAGAGGATAGACTTTAAATGAACACTCTAATGCAAATACTATCAACAAAGCAATGGGTTCAAATCAAGAAAACATCTAATGCCCAGTGGACTTATGTGTCGGCTATGGGGGGTGGGGGGGAGGAAAAGAAAATGATCTATGTCTTTAACAAATAATGCTTGGAAATGATCAAATAAAATATATTTTAAAAAAAATATATATTTACTGGAATTCTATTAAGCCTATTGTAGTTCTGTTTCTCACCAATCAATCATAGTCCCATATTAATAATTTCCTTTGGCTATATACTAATTTATGGTGATAACTGGGTTCTATTTAAGAAAATCAAGGGGTCAGAGATGCTCACTATCTTCTGATGAAGAACAACTCTAAGGGAATCATGACTAAAAAAATCTATCCTCTGCCATAGAAGGAACTGACAGTCCTGAATGCATATCAAAGCATACCATTCTTCCCTTTATTTCCTCCACTAAATTTTTTCTCTACTGTAAGCAATGTATCTTATTTTTCAACATGAAAATAAGCATATGTAAAACCTATATCATGTTACCTGCCATCTTGGGGAGGGACGAGGGAAAGGAGAGAAGGAAAAATCACAAAATTTCAGAAAAAATTATTAAAAATTATATTGATATGTAATATGAAAAATAATATAAATTGCATAAGCATGAGCAATCAACAGTTCTTTTGTAAAGGTTTTGTGGACTTTCATTAGCTACAAATACAATATATGTCAACAGAATATGATTACCTCCAAAACACAATGCAAACTTGGATTTTATTAGGAAAATTATAGTTTCCAAGTACAGAGATAGGATAATCTCACTAAGATCGGTCCTTCTCTGGAATATTGTGTAAAGTTTTGAGTACCATGACTTAAGAATATCCATGGAAGAATGAACAGTGGTAGTTAGTTTTATGAAGACTTTGAATTCATGACTTATGAGGATTGACTGAAGAATCTTGACTCATTTAGTACAGAGAAAAGATAAGGAAAGATAAAATAACTGTTTGCAAGTATATGAAAAACCTCTAAGAGAGTCTAGGGGTTAGGTCTTCTCTGCTTCATGGAGTGGAACCAGGAACAAAAATGGGAAGCTACAAACAATCCCAAAACAAACAAGTAAAGCAACATTATAAAATAGAATTAGTCACAGATGATAAAAAAAAAATTAGTCATACAGTGAAAGGTGCAGTCTCATTTGAGATTACATAATACAAATTTATAGTGGATTCAGAAAGTCCACTTAAATAAATTGCAACAGTATCTTAATAGTAAACTTCTAATGAATTTATATTGAATGAGTAACTTTCTCCAGCAACATTCACCAACTGATTTAGAATTAAATCTACCACTATACCAAAAAAAAAGAAAGTTAGTCTTAGCAAAATTAAAAAAAAAAAAAACCTTACCTTCCATCTTAGAATCAATACTGTGCATTGGTTCCAAGACAATATAGAAGTAAGGGTGTGGCAGTGGCAGTTAAGTGGTTCGCCCAGTGTTATTTAACTAGGAAGGGTCTAAGACCAAATTTGAAAGGAGGACCTACAGCATCTACGCCTTACTTACTCTCAATACACTGATCTACCTAGCTGCTCCTTGAGAAATAATTTTGAGGTTCAAGCAATGCTTCTGATTTTTGTTTCTTGACAGATGTATCCTTGAGCTATTTATCCCATATTCAAATCCCTTTTCACAGATTTCTAGTTCTATAAAAAAAAAGAGCAATTAAACCCATTTATCCAAGTCAATAACAAGCAGAAAAATAAGAAAAAGTGCATACATAAGAATGTACCAGAAAATAAAGTGCCAATGAGATCTCCTATAGGAAGGAAGGAAGGAAGGAAGGAAGGAAGGAAGGAAGGAAGGAAGGAAGGAAGGAAGGAAGGAAGGAAGGAAGGAAGGAAGGAAGGAAGGAAGGAAGGAAGGAAGGAAGGAAGGAAGGAAGGAAGGAAGGAAGGAAGGAAGGAAGGAAGGAAGAAAGAAAGAAAGAAAGAAAGAAAGAAAGAAAGAAAGAAAGAAAGAAAGAAAGAAAGAAAGAAAGAAAGAAAGAAAGAAAGAAAGAAAGAAAGAAAGAAAGAAAGAAAGAAAGAAAGAAAGAAAGAAAGAAAAGGAGGAAGGGACGAAGGGAGGAAGCAAGGAAGCGAGAGAGAGAGAAAGAAATGATGAGCAGGATGGCTTTAGAAAAGCCTGGAAAGACTTACATGAACTCATTTTAAGTGAAGTAAGCAGGATCAGGAAAGCATTGTACACAGTAATAGCAATATTTTATGTACAATCAACTGGGAATAATTTAGCTACTCTCATCAAGACAATGATCTAAGACAATTCCAAAGGAATAATGATGGAAAATGATATTCATATTGAGAGAGAAAATTGATGAATTCTGAATATAGAATGAAGAATACTATTTTCCCTTTATTTTCTAGATAATGTGTATCTGTTTTCTTTTGAAACATTCGTAACATGGAAAATTATTTTGCATGACATCACATGTATTGTCTAAATCAGAATTCTTAACTTCTCAATTAAGCTGAGGGGAGGGAGAAAGAAAACTCAGTACTTAAAGTTTTAAAAAAGAATGATAAACAATTTTCATATAATTGGGAAATGTTTAGAAAGTAAAATATATTTAAATAAAAAGGTAATTGGGAATCAAATTTCTTAGGTCTCAAAGCTATAGCCAAAAGACCATGTTATCTCTTTTTACCTGCTCTAGCCATCACCACCTCACATGCATATATGTAGCATTGCATAAAATAAGGAAATTCTTATATAAACAGGTTAGAGCCATGGTTGATTGAATAAAGGAAAGTAGTAATTTGGAGAACTGGATATTTGAAGGAACTTCAATGTGAATTTTTAAATCTTTAGTCATAATAGTGGGAGTCTAAATGTCCAAGGAAAAACTAATTCCCTCATCCTTCAGACTTCCCTATTTCTGTCAAAGGTTTCACCACCTTGAAGTCTCTTAGGTTTGTAAACTTTGGCATTTTCCTCAAGTACTCATAATCCCTCATCTCATATATGCAATTAGTTCTAAACCTTGCTATTTCTAGATTTTTTATTTTATCTGGCCTCTCAATACTTCCTAGATTATTATAAAAACCTCCTAGTTCTCTCACCATTGCAGTCCTTGGTACATGTTACTACACAAGAAATTTTGCTTACATGTGTACCATATGCCATTTCTCTTCAATCAACTCCAGTGGCTTTCTATTGCTTCCACATAAAATGAAAGTTCTGTTTACCTTTTTTTAGACATTCACAACTTGTTGACAACCAATCTTTCTTGCTTCATTGGACATTATTCCACTTCTTCTACTCTATGATCAATCTAAACCAGCCTCTACTTTTTCTCAGTATGACCTTTCATCATTCTCAAAGCCTAGAATATTCTCCTTCCTTATCTATATCTAATATTCCCTCATTACCACTAAAATCCAGTCTAAGAACCATTTTCTAAATTATGCCTTTCCTGATTCCTGTAACTTCTAATAGTCTTTTTTTTGAAATTATTAATATTTACCAAAATTTTAACAAAAACGTTGTTATTCACACTTAACACGTACTCACCACTGAAAAAGAAATGAGTTAGAGAGGTAGAGATGATGAGGTATTTGTAAGAATTTATTTTTATTCATTCATTTTCTATTTATGCTATTTATATTCATATCTTTACTTTTTATCTCATCAATTAGATTATAAACTCCTATTTCAGTGTAGATTGTTTCATTCTTTTAATCCTTCATAATCCTAGTGACTTCCCTTTGAGACTCCCCTCAATTTATCTTGTCAATATGTTGTTTATACATAATCATTTGCATGCTATTTCCTCAATTAGATTGTGAGCTCCTTTTGAACAGACTTCTTTGCTTCCTTCCTCCTTCCCTCTCTCTCTCTCTCTCTCTCTCTCTCTCTCTCTCTCTCTCTCTCTCTCTCTCTCTCTCTTCCTTCTTCTCCCTTCCTACTATATTTCTCTCCCTCCTTCTCTTTCTAAGCCCACTACTTCTTTCTCCTCTTTGTATACTTAGCTCTTAATTTCTGAAGAACTTAATAAATACTCATTCATTGATCCAATATCACGAAGAAATAATCAGTTAGCATTAATTAATGTAATGTATCAAGAACTGGGATACAAAGAAAGAGGAAAAAATATTATTCCTGTTGTCAAGGAGCTGACAGTCTATTGGAGAGTATAACATTTAAATAATTAAGTAGATGCAAGCTACACACAGTATAAATTTTGTGTCATCAGAGACAAGGCATTAACAATAAGGTGGGGGAAGTCAGGAAAGACTTTAAGAAAGTAAAATTATGACTTAAACATGAGGAAATCTGGAGACATGGGAAGCAGAAAGGATAAGGCAAATCCATCTAGGCATGGACACAGCCATACTGGACTCAGGAAATACAATAACATGTGTAAAAGACAGAAAGGAAGTCACTGATACTGGCAGAGTATTATAGAGTAGTAAGACATGACTCAAAAGAAAGGGAAGAGCCAAATTAGGGAGAGTTTCATATGCAAAACAAGCTTTATATTTCCCACCTGAGGTAATGTAGGAATAGTGTGATATATTAAATTGGGGGAGGTGAACTGATATGGTCAGACCTATCATTTAGAAAGATTAACTTGATAGCTGATGGAGAATAGAATAGAAGTGGAGATACATATAATATTCAGCAACCTATTACAATAGTTTAGGCACAAAGCAATTATGGCTTGTAGCAAGGGGGTTGCAGTGTCAGAAAAAAGAAGTCAATATTTATGAGAAATTGTATTAATAAAGTAGAAATAATAAGATTCAGCAACTAATTGGATATAGTATATCAAAAAAGTAAGGAACAGAGAATAAGTCAAATTGAGAGCCTAGGTAACTGATATGAGGGTAGAATCCTGAACAGTAATAGAGAAGTTGGTAAAGAGAAGGTTTTGAAGGAAAGTAAGTCTATTAGGAATCTAGTTTGAATTTTTTAATAGACTATCTGAGATGATAGTCTAAAAGTCAGCTGGGAGGTTAAAGTAGGATAAGTATATTTAAGAATTATCAGTACAGAAAGAATAATGGAATTCATGGGAGTTTATGAGAATTCTAAACAAAATAATGTACTGCTTAAAGAGAAAATAGCCTAGGGCAGAGCCTAAGGGGACCTTCACAGTTAGAAAATATAAACTAGATTAAGATCCAATAAGGAGACTGATATCATTCAAGGAAGAGGAGACTCAGAAGGAACTGTCTGATATGTAAAAGAAAAAAACAGGAGAAAGTAATGTTACAAAAAATATAGCTGGAAAAAGGTTTAAAGGAGAAGAAGATGATCAGTAATGTCAAAGTCTAAAAAGAAATTAAGAGGAATTGAGATTCAGAAAAGGTCTTTGGGATTGGCACTTATACAATCATTGGTACCATTTAGATAGAAAAGTTTCACTTGAATGATGAAGTCAGAATCAAGAATGCAGAGATGAATGCAGATTGAAGCAGATAATTTTTCACTCTATTTCACCCCTGAATTTTTCTCTAGTGTAGGTGATATATATCTTCTTTCACAATATGATGAATATTTAAAAAGGTATTGTATAATACCATGTCATGTAACCAATCAACTTGGGAAAAAGGGAAGAGGGATCAGGAAGAGAACATAGGTCACAAAATGTTGAAATTATTATTGAAAATTGTATTGACATATAATCTGGAAAAAATTAAAAAAATACAAGGAGCTAAATAAAGAATGAATGAAAAAAGGGGTGTTGCCTATTGTAGAAGTCTTTCTCAATGATATTATCCACCAAATAGATGAGAGATATAGGATGATAACTTGAATGGATGGATGGATCCAATAAAGATTTTGTGTTTTTCTTTTCTGTCCTTATTCTATCTCTTCTTTCCTTCCTTCTTTCATTTACATGGAAATGTTTATAGTCAGTAGGGAAGCAGTCAATAGGGAGGGAATGATTAGATTAATGAGAAAATAGAGAGTATAGTGGCTGCTATCTGCTGGACAAGATTGGATGAAATGGAATTATCTGTAAAGGTAAAGGGTCTTGCCTTGGAAAGGACCTCATCTTCATGCAAGACATGAGTTAAGGAAGTGATAATGTAGAATATATTCAGGGAATGGGATATAAAGAGGATAGAAGAAGCGGGAAGAGAAGAAGATAAATAAGCTTTACATGAGCTCAGTCAGCATGGTTTTGTATTTTCTCCAGATATACTCATCATATGTGATAAAGTGCAGATGTCACAAACTTAAGAACAATTCAAGGTTTTTTTAAGGGCAAAATTTTAAATAACAAAAATTGCAAGGGAAGAGAGAAAAGTGGAAAATGAAGAATTAAATTGATTCCCCAGATCCAGGATGGTAGAAATGAGACAAGGACTCTAAAGCTCTCAAACGAATCTAATACAATGCCTTAAAACAAATTCTGGAATGGCATAACTCAAAAAAGGATGGAGTGAGACAATTTTTCACAACATAGAAGATTATCACAAAGGATCTGTCCCAATGGAGTGTGAGTGGAGCTCAGATCAGTATGGCAGGCAAGGTTCACCTTGGTAAACCAGCAATATGTTGGCTTTGGGGGCAGCTGAATCAACAACAATGACTTTCAGAATTCTCAGACCACAGGTCTGAACAGGGTCTGGCAAATGGTTATAAGGAGATTATAGGGGTCTCTTTGCTGGCTCTTGGTCCAAGACTCTCTACCACAGCATATATGAAGATCCCAGACATAGTCCTCATTCATAATGTCAGGTAATGGTCCCAGGGTGAATTAGAACACCAGGACATCAGTGTTTGTGATTTTAGGGAGCAGGCAACCCTTGTTTTGGTTCCAGGGAAGAAAAATGTAGTCTTGGTCACTCACAGACCAGAGCACAAGCAATAAATATGAAACACACCTGAAAAGAACTGAAAACTTATAGATCCCTGTAGCTAGCTCTGAAGGCAGATATAAAAGAAACCCAAAGATTGGGACAGTATTTCTTTCACCAAAGGGAAAGATCTCAACTTTAACAGTTTTATTTCTTAGAGTTAAAAGAATGGAAAAATAAACAAATAACAAAAATTAAACTCAATATGCTAGTTGTTTTTGTGACAGGGAGGACCAAAATCACAAACTTAGAAGAAGAGACCAAAGTCAATAATGCTACATCTGCAGGCTCAAAAAAATGTGAATTGTCTTTAATTAAAAAAAAAAACAATTTCTGGAGGAGCTCTAAAACAAATTTTTTTAAATGTAAAATAAAAATCAGGAAAATAAATGAGTAATCATAGGAAAAAATGATAATTGGTAAAGAAGTCACAAAAGTAAAGAAAATAATACTTTAAAAAACAAAATAGATCATTTAGTAAAAATGGTACAAAATATACTGAAAAGTACTGCTAAAAAGTAGATTTGATCAAATATAAAGAAAAGATATAAAAAATAAAATCACTGAAGATAATAACTCCAAATGGAAAAAGAGGTACAAAAGATCACTGAAGAAATTTTTTTTAAATGAATTGGGCAAGTGGAAGCTAATGATTCTATGAGATATCAAGAAACAATAAAACAAAGTCAAAAGAATAAAAACAAATAAAAGAAATATGAAATATCTCATTTGAAAGAATAGTCATAAAAGCTGAGTCCCCAGGAAAGTGCCAGAGATCACTGGATGAAAGAATATGGAGAACGTTAGAAAGGAAAAAAATGTAAAAAATGAAACCCCAAATGTTAGCTATGGAGGATAAATTCCAAAGAATACAGTAGATGTGGTAGTTATAGAGAATGAATCTGCAGAGATTTTTTTTCAGGATAGAAAGAACAAAGGAATGATCAGTGGAAGACTGAATCTAAAGAATCAATTTTGTACAATGTCCATCAGCATTACAAAATCACTAGGATGGATGTTGTGTGATGAAGTAGAAGTGTGTTAATCAATGAGGATTGAGTAAATATATGCTATCATTATTCACAATGTTATGTCCTTTGATGTAGCTGTTTCAGGGTATCAGGAATCCATATATGTTTGGAAATAGAGGTAGGGGAGAAGACAGCCTGCCTAGCTAGGCAAGACAAGCCAAATGTAGCTATAGGTAATCTGAGAGGGTATTTGCCTAGAACACTATAGAAAAACAGAGCAAACGTCAGTCCTCTGGATTTGAGAAGGAATTTAAAATGTCAATTGAAAGAAAGAAAGAAAGAAAGAAAGAAAGAAAGAAAGAAAGAAAGAAAGAAAGAAAGAAAGAAAGAAAGAAAGAAAGAAAGAAAAACTCAGCATGTACATCATAGTAACAAGACTCTGAGGAGACTGATAAAGACAAATAGGATGAATAGCAAAAGAAGTGAGGGTAGTTGTTCTTTGATGTCACCAGGGGATGTCATCAGGATCCCAGGCAACAAGAAGTATTTCTCCACCTATCTTGATTTGTTATGGCCTGAGAGAAGGAACAACCTGGATTGAAGAAATTGAGCAGAGATGATTTGTCTCCTAGATAAAGGCAGATTTCAAAGCTTTGCCCCAGGATATTGAAACTATGCAATAAAATTAGAATACTGACTTTAAAGCAATGTTCAATTTTAAAAGTCATTATATTTATGTTTTGACAGGCCTTGAACTCCTTCAGCAGTGTAGAAAGAACTGAATTTATCAACTCCTTACCTGGAATAAGTATCTCCTACTGAAAGTTACCAGATGGCATGCTTTCTCACTGAACTGATATTCAGACTTCTTTGTCTGGTACTGCTTTCTATTGGGTAGTGGTTTCCCCATCAGTAGTATGCCCATATCAAAGGGCTTCAAAGGAAATTTTCCTAAGATTTTTCTCACTAGGCTAGTTTTTTGCACTAGAAGCTTCCCCATTGTACCATATCCGCCTTTTGGGATTGAACTCAGGACCTTCAGCTTATAGGACTGATGTGCTACCTACTGCACTAAAGAGACACAGCTTATGCTAAATATAGCATATTTACCACAGGGTCCATTATTGTCTGAAACTGCTAGCCTGATATTCCCTTCAGGGTGGATCCTCACAGGAACAGGAAACAAGAACAAACTTTGGAGTCTCCAATTTACAATCTAGTACTAAAATTTGGGTTTCATCAGATTTTACTAGGCTACAAGTTTGGGGTTTCTAGATTCCATGTTGACAAGAGGTTCCACTGATTCAGCCAACCTGCTAAGCTGAGTCTAGACTGGAAGCCAACAGATTCCTGTGGACATCTCACGTTTGTTGACAGCTAGCAGGTGGCTTAAGCAGTCCTAATTTCTAACCTCCTGGCTGGCTCACCATTATGTTAAATTGGAAAAAACAAAACAAAACAAAACACTACTAAAGTAGTCAGCAAAATCCAATTCTTTAATAAGGAAAGAAATAGGTCCAATAATCAGCCTCTAAACAGAGCCAGGAGCCAAAATACTACCCAGAGTGAGAGCCCTGGGGCTCTGGGGACAGTATCTCTGGGAGGATCACTGTATGAGTTGATTTTCCAAAGAATAAAAGAACTTGGGGATCTTATATACTTTGGGGGAAACTTGGCATAGCAAACATACACTGACAGGCTATAAACAGGCTTGGCAAAGAGGCTGTAGCCAGCAGCTGAGCTATCAGGGAGTGGTGTACTACAATGAATCCCAAAGGAAAGGGTCAAGCCAAGGGCTGGGCTACCTGGGAGAGGACTTTAATTCTATGGTAGAAGCTACTAAGACAAAAAAAAGGTACTTAACATTTGGCTAGTTCCACCCAAATTGGGGTCACCAAGCACTTCAAGGTCTTTTATTCAGTATGAAACAGGTTAGTCTGGGACTTCCTTCAGGGTGAGTTCTCAGGCAGGAGGGGCAAACTTCAAACTTGCAAAAACAACCCAGTCAATACCCCAAATTTGCACATCCTCATTATTCCCTATGACTACAAACCCCAAAAGACACCTCCATCTGAATTTGGTCATGCCTACCTTCCAGGGTGTTCTGGGGGAAAAAAGGGAAAAAGGTTTCTCTGGAATGGGAGATGAAAAGCACCCAGACCCTCATAAATGTGCCAACCCTAATCCATACAGTAAGGAAGATACTATTCTACAGTGAAAGCTGCTCCTCTATGGCAGAGCTGCTACTCTATACTATCAGCTCCAAAGAGGCTACTCTACCCACCCCTGGGGTTATTCATCAGCCCTAAGGCTACCTGATTAGCCCCAGACTATTCCACTAGATATTAGGCAATTATAACATCATAAACTACTTCCTTAAATAAAATTGTTTACTTATTCTGGATTAAATGCAGTTTGAGTCTTCCATTCTTAGGGTAAAACCCAGCTATGAATTTAGATGTTTCTCCCACTACACTTTTGGTGAACAGATATGGTATAGAGACAGATATGGTATAGAGATGAAATTGAGGAGTTGTCACTTCCACTGAAGACCACCAGGAAGACTTTTTGGGGAAGAAGATAGCTTGTCCCAATACTAAGAAGGAAGGAGGCTAGGGAATCTATTCTTATGAATCATATAATGGTTGAAGGCTAAATAAGACATGGGAATTTTGCCACTAATTCCAAGGTTATTTCCTGCTTTTCAACCTAACCTGGCCCCATAATAGTGATGGAGAGAGAGAATAAATGATGGATAATTGTCTATTCTGTGCAAGGTAATGTGCTAACAACTTCAAAGATGATATCTCATTTGGTTCTTATAATAATCTTATGAAGTATATGCTTTTATGATTCTCATTTTTGACATTAGGGAAAAATAAGGCATATAGAAGTTAAGTGACTTCCCCAGGGTCACACAATCAATATGTATACAGTGATAGTTGAACTTGAACCTCTGACTCCAGATACACTGCTTTATCCACTGTGCCATCTAGCTGCAGATGGGAGAAAAAGCATATGGCAATGTCATATGGCAATGGCAGAAAAATCAAAATAACTGAGTGGAAAACTAACCATTTTTCCAGATGTCAACCAGGAGGTCTGTGTGGCAAAGACATCTGGAATGGACTTCAGAAAATAGAATGTTAAATCTGGAAATGACCTCAGAGACCATCTAATTAAGACAGCTCATTTCTCTGAGGTCACAGAGAACAAGCAACTTACCCCAATCAATTAATAGCAGAGCAGTGACTGGATCCCATTCCTTCCGACTCCCAGTATTCTTTCTTTTACCCTTGGGACCCTTTTAGGAAGAATTTGGTCTTTTTTTTTTCTTTATTTCCTCCAAATAAGCAAGGTGCCAAGAACAACTGTGTAAGTAAAAGCTGCCTATTGTCAATGCTAACATTCTTATAAAAAGGGATTCAATAAAAATTGGGTCTAGTTTGCAGAAAAAAATCAATTTCTGCAGTTTCTTCTGAAAGCCAGCCAGTTGCACTTTATTGAGCTTGGCTTTTATTCAACATTTTGCTCTGTGAGTTTCTAGATTTTCCACTGAACCCAGCCACCCTTCTAGCTACTATTCAGTTGTAACCAATCATATCATGTACATAGAATTCTTATATCTTTATTACTAAAAATGTCTCATTTTTTTCACACACATCTTTTTTTCCTAACAAAATGAACACCATACATTAATATATTCAAGGTTACTGATTCCCTGGGGTGGGAGGAGAGGCATCAGCTTAAACTGAATACTGAAAAAGAGTCTGTCTGGGCAACAGTGGATAGAAGGCCAACATTAGATCCAGCAATACTCACGTTCAAGTCTTTTTCTGACATATGCCAACCCCAGTAGCTCTCTAGGGCTCTGCTTCAGATGAGATGCTCATCTGTATTGATGGAGGATGAGCCACACTAATCGTTTTCTTCCTAGATGAAAACATATGTCTGTATCACTAAAATATGCCAATAACAACAACAGAACCCAAACATTTATATCTTAAACATTGTTGAAAAATATTTTCTATTATTAATACATGGCATACATCCTTTGGGTTATTCTATGAACTAAAAAGTCTTTCTCAAAAGAACCTGCCCTAGGGCTTTGAAAGAGATAAACCAGCATGTCCTTGGGCATATTGGACATTTGAGCATAAACATTTATATGGTCTTTTCATGTTATGAATGCAAATATTGGCCATTATGCAAGATAGAAATTCTAGAGGAGGAAAAAAAAACACAATAGCAGAACTTAGAAAAGGAACATGGGTCCTATGACTGAAAGGAGATTTGGGGATGATAAAATCAAACATTTATTTAATAGAGAAGGATGCCACAACATAGAAAGAAGAACTTGATCAGCGTAGCAAGAGGAAAAGCTAGAATTTGAACAGATGTTTAATGACTCTCAATTCAGTTTTTTTTTAATATATGGATGTTTTCTTCCTCAAGGAATAAATCTTTTGCCAGGCTAAACTACATATTTACTTCCTGCCTATTGTGATCAAACAATCAGTCCAGGATAAGTGATCCAAGACTTGACATACACCAAATGATAAGAGCAAGACAGTTGACATTTATAAAGTGTTTGATAGTTGGCAGGCACTGTGCAAAATACCTGGAATAATATATAACAAATAGAATAAGGGGGACTATCCATGCTCTCAAAGAGCTCCCATTCTTACTAGACCAAGTAACACATAAAAGGAAGCTGAAAAGTGGGATGGCACATGATGTTTGAGACAAGATGGACAAGCTCCAAAATGTTCAGCTAGGTATGTAAAGGAGATTACAAGTTTAATTACAATGTAAGCTTAAGGGGGAGCAGCTGCGTGGCTCAGTGGATTGAGTTCTGGGTCCAGAGATTGGATGTCCTGGGTTCAAACCTGATCTCAGACACTTCCCAGCTGTGTGACCCTGGACAAGTCACTTCACCCCCATTGTCTAGCCCTTACTGCTCTTTTGTCTTAGAACCAATACAAATATTGATTCTAATATGGAAGATAAGGGGTTTTAAAAAATGTAGACAAATAAAATTAATGTTAAATTGTATTATTTATGTCATATTTTTTGAGAAATCATTCATTTTCCCAAACCTCTTCGACTTCCTTGGTCAGGCTGAAATATTCCAGGTCCTAGGAATCTAAATTAGATTGAGTCCTCTTGTCTTTTGTTCAAAACCCTTCCTTTTAAGAAGGAGCACCTTCTCAAAGGCATTCTAAAGTAGGGTGATTCTGGCATTTTCCTTAGTTGGGTAAAAACACATGTCTCTGTGATGAAGTCATGAGGAAGGAGTTGAGATCTTTAAGTCAACTTCTTCCTCTGAAATAGCCACCAACTGGGACTGCAAAGGGATGTCCAAAAGATGAACTGTTAGAGTAATGAGAAAGAGGACACAGCTTCTTTTTATTTTTTTGATAAGGAATGGGTGCAAACTCCTTTAATATCTTCCTTTGTAGGGCCTTCAGTGAAGGAAGATATGAATAACTGAGAATATGTGGAATGAAGAATTCCTAGGTAGGAATACAAGTGGCCAAGAGTGGCTGTAGGAAAGCTGGGGAGCCTAAGCTCCTGGTGAGTGGGAAACAAAAGAACAAAGGAAGATCTTTAGAGACCATAATAGAGCTCTAGAGAAGGAGCAATCCATATGGCCAGCAGCCAGGTTAGAGAGAGAAGAGAAGAGGAGGAGTTGAACCATTCTGGTCTTTTTATTGTAGTGGTGATTAGAGTTACCAATGACCTCTTTTCTTATGGGGATACATATCATTTTAACTTATTGAGTCTCTTAAAAAAATTTTTTTTGTTGTTTTTCTTTTTTCCCCTCTTTTTAAATTACCTTTTGATGATTCTCTTGAGTTCTGTGCTTGGACATCAAATTTTCTGTTCAGGACTGGACTTTTCTTTACGAATTCTTGGAATTCTTCTATTTTGTTGAATGACCATACTTTCCCCTGTAAGAATATAGTCAGTTTTGCTGGGTAGTTGATTCTTGGTTGTAGACCTAGTTCCCTTGCTTTCTGGAATATCGTATTCCATGCCTTTCTTTTTTTCAGTGTGGATGCAGCCAGATCCTGAGTTATCCTCACTGTGGTTCCTTGGTATCTGAATGGCTTCTTCTTGGCAGCTTGTAATACCTTTTCTTTGGTCTGATAGTTCTTGAATTTGGCTATAACATTCCTGGGTGTTGTCAGTTGGGGATTAAGTACAGGAGGTGATCTGTGGATTCTATCAATCTCCACTTTTCCCTCTTGTTCAAGGATTTCGGGGCAGTTTTCTTTAATAATTTCCTGTAATATAATGTCCAGGCTTTTTCTTTTGTCATGGTCTTCTGGTAGGCCAATAATTCTTAAATTGTCTCTCCTTGAATGATTTTCTAAATCCTCTGTTTTGTGAATGAGATGCTTCATATTTTCCTCAATTTTTTCATTTTTTTGGTTTTGTTTTATAGAGTCCTGCTGCCTTGTGAAGTCGCTCGATTCTAATTGTATTCTGGTTCTTAAAGACTGGATTTCATCCTTAGTTTTTTGGTCGTTCTTTTCCTTTTGGTCGGATTTTCTTTGGAGGTCATCTTTCATCTTCTTCACCTCATCTTTCATCTCCTTTGCCTCATTTTCCAGCTGGTTGATTTTGGCTTTCAAGACACTATTTTCTGTTTCTAGATGACTTATCTTAGTTTTTAAGTTCTTTTCCCAATTGTCTTCAGCCTCTCTTAATTGTGTTTTGAATTGCATTTTGAGTTCTTCTAAAGCCTGTATCCAATTCGCTGGGATTTCTGATTTTTCCTTTGCTGATCCCTCCCCCTCTGTTTCATTCGCTCTTTGCTCATTACCTGTGCAGAAGCTGTCTATTGTAATTTCTTTCTTCTTTTTCTGTTGTTTGCTCGAGTTTACCCCTTCTTTGCTCCCCGTATTTGGCTGTGCTTTTGCTCCTCTCATTTTGTTTTGGTTTTGGGGCTGTCAGTCTCCCCTCTTGGAGCTTTGTCAGATCTCTTGGTACAGTCTCTAGGGGAGGAATGCTAGCTTCCCTGTCCTCTGGAGGCTTTTGATTGGATTGAGTTCAGGTGGGTTGGGCTGTATGTGGTATGAAGCTCTGAGGCTCTGAAGACTCCTGGAAGGCTGGGCCCTGCTCTCTCCAGTTCTCTCCAGCTGCTTCTCCGCTGTTTGCAAGTGCCTTTGCCCGCCTCCCTGAACTCTGAGGAGTTCTGATTGAATTGGGTTCAGCTGGATTGATTTGGTTGTGCCCCGAGGCAAAGGTGAGGCTGGAGCCCAATGGAGGGACCCAGCCATGGCCTCCTCTCTCCCTGGCTTCCTCCCCGCTGTCCAAGCTGGATGCTCCGGGCCTGGCGCCCTGCTGCTCACAAGGTACATCCTCCAAACCAGCACCTTTGCCCGCTCAGAGGTTCCCGCTGCTGCTGCCGCGGGCTCAGCGCTCTGGGTTGTGGGGGAGGGGTCCTGGGACCTACCCTCTGCCTTCCCCTTAACCCTGAGTATTCTCAGATTCCGGCTTTTGGGGGGCGTACCTTTTGATTTGAGTCCAGAAGGAGGGTTCCCCACTTCTGTCCTGTCGTTCAGCTTGGATTTCGGTGCCCTGGGAGCATTCAGTCTGTATTGGTAAGGAAGGGTCTTCCTCGAGGTCTGAACTTTTGCTGCTTGCTAAGCCGCCATCTTGACTCCGCCCCATCATGAGAGAGGTGTCTTCTTGGAAGCGGAAGTAGGAAGAGACCCCAGGAGGCGGAGAGCTCCTTTAAAATCAGGACACAGCTTCTTATAAAAGAGAGTGTAAGGACTCACAGAATATCTTTTATGGGAGAGGCAGATGCAAGTACCATTACTTGTTTAAAGACCACATAACCTGTTAAAACAAACAAACAAAATATTTTATTTTGTCTCAAGGAAATAGTCTCATTTTATTTATTGGTTAAAAATTCCAAATGCTATAGGTTCTACACAGGTAATGACCAAAACACAAGTATATACCCTGTGTTATTTTAATATGCCACTATTATTTTCATTATTAATGTAAAACATTACATTTTGAGGGAACAATAGCCTCATGTTAGAGGTAACATGGCATAGTATATAAATAGTCAGAGTCATCATCACCTTGGTTCTAGTGCTGACTCTGACACACTTGGGCTAAGTTTTAAGTCATTGAATCTCTCAGAGCCCAAGGAAATGTAAAACAGAAAGTTCCCCAAGTTGGTGAAATCACAGGTGTGCAACAAAACCATAATTATTTTTAAAAGCATTATCATCACTTATTATTTAAGATATTTTGAAAAGTAAACTGTAAATGAAAATTTTATTTATAATATGGGTTAGTTTACAAGGTACAGAGAGGTTTAGATTGCAATAATTTCTCTTTAAATAATCTAATCTAGAGGTATAGAAGTATGTTTATTAATTTTTATGATTTCTCAAAATAATTTGCCCAGCTATGTTTGTATATTTCATGCATGCTTTTTTGATGTTTGCACATTTTAACCTTGATTTGTGGATAATGATGCTCTTCATTTAAATATTAAGCAAAACAGCAAAACTGCATTTTGAGAGAGCTGGTCTATCACTTGCACTTAAAATTTATTAATGTCATTAATTTTGAAGTGCCATTTTATTACAGTTATGTGAATAAAATATTTTTACAGAAATCAGTAAAATTTTTAACTGTTATAAATTTAGAAACCATTTATTGTATGCAGTCATATATATGCCTGCACCAACATATACATGGGCATGCACATGGATAAAAAAATATATTTATAGGTAAGTATAAATCTGTGCATAATTACATATCCATTTATTATATATACACATATATATATGTCCATGTATATACACAGATTGTGTGTGTGTGTGTGTGTATAAATGCATGTATTGCTTTAGGAATATTAATTCTTACAATGCTGGGAATACAAACAGAAAGCATATGATAGTCCCTACCTTGAGTTTAGATTAAGATAGATCAGAGTACAATTCTCTCTACTAGAATATATATGATAAATGCAAAATTGTTAGAATGCAACCTAAGAGGGAAAGTGACTCAAATTCAGGTTGGCTGGGAAAGGTTGTTTCCTAAGGTTGTACTTCAACTAAGTCATGAAGAATCTAGAGATTCTAAGAGGAAAAAAAATCTAGAAGTGGTGACCTTTGCGAAGAGAAACACCTATTCTACAAAACTTGGTGTCAAAGACCATGACAGCTGTAGCATTGGAGATATCAGACATAAAGAAGGGGAGTAGGTGCTATTCATGGAGATTGCCTTTTTCTTTCTTTTTAAGTTTAGGGCATTTCCCTCATCTGAGCAGTGGGAAGAGAGTGTTGAGGGAGGTTTGAGTAGAGAAGAGAAAATTTGGAATAGCCACTATGGTAAACAGGATAGACATTATATAAATGAGATGGCAAAAGGATTGTCTTCTGTGGTGAAGAATTGTTTGAGATTGGGATATTGGGATAACACAGGGTATATACTTGAGATTCTATAACTTCTTTATATCTGTTCAGTAGCTTCTGAATAGGAGAAAAGGAGGTAGATGATGGAAATAATGCAGGGTTGTGATTTGACAAAGCATTACTGGAGATAGGGCTAGGAAACACGGAATTCAGGAGTAGAGTATAATGTTGAACTGATCTACCAAGAGGTAAGCATTGAGAGAGAAAAAAAGTATTATATAGTCAAGGAGATTTATGGTCTTAGATTCCACATCTGTAAAATGGAAGTAACAAAATTTGTAGTGCCTACCTAAGAGGGTTTATGAGTCACATATGTGATAGTGCTAGGAACTAAATCTGGAATTGTATTGTTATATAGAATCCTCCAACTTGGAAACTCCCTCCAACAATGGAGGTCACCATTTTTCTAAATATCATATTCCTAAAGGTCTGTATAGAGAACTCACAATTTAAGTAATTTTCAAGAGAAAATGTGTTAAAGGCAGGAATTGCCTTGCTATGAGGCAAGCTCTCTATTGACTGAAAAACTTCTTTTTCTTATATAAAAATATATAAAGTGCTTTGCAAACCTTAAATATGTTTAATTCAGTTCTTTTTACCTTTTAGCGATATGCTTATATTCTAAGCCAAATGAAATGGGCACACATTCAGATAAATGGAAACATTTTCTCAACAACCTTATGAGGTAGTATAGTCATTTTATAGATAAGCAAACTGAGGTTCAGATATTTTAAGGAATGTGTGTAAATGGGGTAGGAGGAAAAGGAGTTGTGTAAGCATCTTTGCTGTGACTTGAATTTATGACTTTGGAATTTCAGAAGAAGGAATATAATATGGGCATTCCCAGGGCATGGAGAGACTGGTTACCTATGTAAGTAGTAATGCATAGAAATCGAGATAAAGGGGGTTTCACTTGTCATTGGAACCTCAGCTTCCTCTCAAAGTATAGAGTCACCCACTTTCCCCTTCTCCCACATTGTACCTACATGCTCACTAATGATGGTGGCTGTGAGCACTCACATCAGATTTGTTATGGTCAGCATTAAGACAGCCAGACCACCTTTACTGATATGCTTCATACCATTGGTACCACAGGGAAAGCTGTGTTTTTATGATTGCTCTATAAATCTGGATGCTTGAAGAGGTTTATGAGTGTCCAGAGACAAGTTCAGGATAGAATAGATGGTTGAGTTAGTGTTACTGCAACTGTTTGGATCCAGTCTCAATCACTGAGGGAGTGAATCAGTGCTGTGTAATATGTCTATTCTTATGCAGTGTGTGTTACAGAGTTGTATCTGGGGATATCATTATGGACTTGGGAACCTGTACTTGAAGCTTATCAAGAAAATCACAACAGGATGGTGAGAGGGAGAGTGAAAGAGTGAACGAAGAAAAGGGCTCTCGAAGAAGCATGATGCACTGGACTAAAGAGAAGATAGCATCACTGGTTGGATCATAGCTGAAGTAGTGTGTGAAGTTCTGAGCTCAGTTCTAAAGTTAGGAAAGACAATGATAATCTCTCAGAGGACAACCAGAATGAGCTGCATTAAGAAGATGGAGTAAAGGAAGCTGGGTTGTTTAGCTTGGAGAATGGAAAACTTCTACTGGATTACATACTTAAATCATTTGATGACTTGAACATGAATGAAGGCTTGATGTCAGTTGACAGACATTGGAAAGGTTTGAAGAGAAAAAAATGTATGGTTGATAAAAGGGAAAAATACAAATAAAAATCAAGATTATTAAAAGAGAGGCAATGCCTTAGGAGGCAGTGTGGTATCACATATTTGAGTTATCAATCAAAGCTGCATTGACCAATGGATTAGGCATCTTATAGAGGGAATTCTTGTTATGTTACCAGTTAGACTAGATGGTTTCTAAGATCTCTTAAAAATTCTAGGTCCAATTAATGCACTGCTTATGGAGCTGTGAATTGATCCAACCATTCTGGAAGGCAATTTGGAACTATTCTCAAAAGACTGTCTGCCCTTTGATCCCGCCAAAGCACTGCTGGGTTTGTACCCCAAAGAGAAAATAAGGAAAAAGTCTTGTACAAGAATATTCATAGCCACATCCTTTGTGGTGGCCAAAAATTGGAAAATGAGGGGATGCCCTTCAACTGGGGAATGTCTGAACAAATTGTGGTATATGTTGGTGATGGAATACTATTGTGCCCAAAGGAATAATGAACTGGAGGAATTCCGTGGGAACTGGAATGATCTCGAGCAATTGATGCAGAGTGAAAGGAGCAGAAGCAGGATAATATTATACACAAAGATGGATACACTGTGACACAATCTAATGTAATGGACTTCTCTACTAGCAGAAATGCAATGATCCAGGACAATTTGGAGGGACTTATGAGAAAGAACACTATCCACATCCAGAGGAAGAACTGTGAGAGTAGAAATGCAGAAGGAAATAAAAAAAGAACCTATGATTGATTATGTGATTCTATGGGATATGATTTGGGTTTTGACATTAAAAGATCACTCTATTGCAAATATGAAGAACATGGAAATAGTTTTTGAACAATGATACATGTATAACACCAGTGAAAATGCTTGTTATCTCTGGGAGGGGGAAGGAAAAAGGCGTAGGAAAAATCATGTATGCATGGAAAAATATTCTAAATATATTTTTTAAAATATTTTTTCAAGAAGACTTGGACCTAAAACATATAGGAAAAGTGATATGTAAAATATCCATTTAAAATTATTCTCCTCAGCCCTTAGAAACTTGGCAAAACTCCCCACATAAGTCAGGACTTTTTTCCTTAGCTGTTCCCTCAGTGGTAGAACAGTGAATGTATCTCACTTTCTTCATTATCCATTGTTATTTTTCCACCTTCCAGTGCCACCATTTTCTGATATGATTAATGCATCCCAAGACCACAATAACTTTTTCTGGCACATGAGCCATAATACTGACTCATATTACACTTACAACTGGGCATTTAGAAAATATACCTTGACAGTGACATCGATGGAATATTAAAAGGGATCACTGACAAAAGTTGTGGAATCTTTCTTGAAAGTCCTCTAAAAATACTAAGATTCTTCATAGATCTGGATGAGTTCATTAGAAAGCAGAGTAAGAGATAAAACTAGAATGCCCCCTAGTTTAGTGATTTTTAAATACAAAAAACAAACAAACAAACAAATACACAAAAAACATTAGACCATGCTCCTTCAGTTAGATTTTTTTTTTCATATCCAATATGGATTCAAGTTAGGTAGTAAATTAGGGAAGTAGAGATTTCTAAAGTGATTTGTGAGTGGCCCTAACAAACATAATAGTAAATCTATGTATTTGCATTCTGATTCTAGAAGATAAAGCACCAAAGTAGCCAATCCTTTGGTTGGTATTATATTGACCTAACTCACTAATCTAATCATGAAAGCTTGTTAAGACATGTAAGATGATTTAGAAAAGAGAATCAATATCCTGAACACTATGGTTCTGTTAAAGCCATTTAAGACTTTAATATCTTTTATGACTGTTAACTTAAAATGTTGATTGCAGTGGCATTTGTGTCCCCAAGTCTTTATCTTATGAATTATTTTTAGCTTAATCAACTAATATTTATTAAGCACCTAATATATGCTAGGAACCAAGGATATAAGTATAATTTTGACATAATCCCTACAAGCAATGACCTTAAATTCCATTGGGGAAGACATGTTGTGTTATCTGTTTATATGAATGTATGTATAGAGCATATCTATGTATATATAAATGGAATTAAAATACATAAAATTGTTAATTAAAAATCAGTTTGAGAGAGAAAATCTAGATATTTGGGGAATTAAGAAATACTTCATATTGAAAATGACTCCAGGACTTCAAATTCAAGGAAATGAGGGATTCTATGATGTAGACTTAAGAAGTAAGAACATTCCAGACACAGGGGGTGACAAATATAAAAACATGAAAGTGGGAGATGGAGGATTGTGTATTTGGCTGGATTATAGAGTGCAATGTATTAGAAACTTGAAAAGAAAAGTTGGGACTAGACTTTGTAAGGTTTTAAAAGCTAACAAAAATTTCATATTATATTCTAGTGACAAGCAGTCTTCTCAGATTGGTTGACTTTGGTGTCTACCTTTTACCAAACACTTTCCTGTGGCTCCAAGAATCTATAGCAAGTGCAATGTTCACAACCATGTATAACCATCTTGGTAGATAGGATAAACCAGGTTGAAGGTAAAAGGTAGACCCCAAGACCTTCCATGATTTAGAAGAAATGTTTACTGCAAGCATGTGAAGACTTCTCCCAGTTAAATGGGTGAATGAGAGAAATTTGTTCTCAAAACCAAGAAGGTGGCTAAAGGAAGTTTTGTAGAGTGCTTAGATCTTGATCAGACATTGAAGATGTCATTGGTAACCATTTTATTCTGGACCGTTGCCAGTCATCCTGACTTTTGTCTTACCACTGTACTTTGTTGAATGGAAGAGAGAGTGAGACAGGTGATTTTGTGCAACTCTGCCTCACTTAAAGCTAATTCATGAGCAAGTCAAGATATCATCTGTAATATCATTAGTTCTTTTCCAAAACAAAGGACTAGCAGCAACAATTCCAATAGCCTTTTAATCAGTGTTTTGTGGTATATTGCTGATGAGCTTTTGAACTAAGGTGGTAGGTGTATGGGTAAAGAGAAGGGATAGGATATGAAAGATGTTCAAGACTTTGAATTTGCAAAATGAGTCAAATGATTGGATATGGTAAAAGTAGGAGGTGAGGAGTCCAGGATAACACCAAGATTACAGATCTGACATACTGGGAGAATGGTTCTCCTTTTATTAGAAATATGGAAGTTTAGAAGAGGGGTGTGTTAAAAGAAAATGATAATGAGTTTTAGACATTCTATGGAAAAAGAGTATAAAATGTTAAATGGACAGTTGGTGGCATAGGATTGGATTTCATTTATTCAATCCCAAATACAAGTTGACCCATGGATTTCATGTGAAATGACCTGTGATTCCATCTTGGCACTATTCCTAATGATCTGTGTGACCCTCAGCAACTGAAAGCCCTTATATAGGACTCAGACTCTTAAAAACTAAAATGAGAGGTTGAGACTATATAATTTCTGAGATTTTATTCAGTTCTAAATCAATGATTATATCATTTTATTTTTACTAATATATCTCATCAGATTAGCTTCAGTACTTCACTTGAATACAGTATTAAATTATCATTTTTCCCCTTCAATGTATTTGAGCACCCGTCCAGTTTGGTTTCATTTGCATTTTTGATAAGTATGACAAATGTGACAGCTCTAAGACAACCATTGTAGGGGAGATAATGCCATGAATTGGTAATACAAATAAAATCGCAGGTCCATTTTTTTTTTAATGTTGACTCAGATAGGACCAATTACAGGTGCCTCAAGTACTCCATTATAAACTTTCCTCTAGGTTGTTATCAATCCATTAATCACCATGCCAATAATCAAAATGTTTCTGTGTCCTTTATATACAGCATCATACAACTCATATCTCTCCATCTTGTCCTTAAGAATAGGATGGCAGTATTTCCCATCTTCCTTCTTGAAATACAGCAATGTAAACAATATCATAAACAAATTAGAGGTAGAAAAAATACTTTACCTGACAGATTTATTGATAAGGGAAGAATGTATTTTCAAAATAAGACCTAAAGAACATTATAAGATGCAAAATAGATAACTTTGAACACATTAAATTAAAAAGACTTTGCACAAACAAAACCAATATAACCAAGATTCTAAGGGAAACAACAAACTGGGAAGAAGTGTTATATCAAGTGTTTCTGAAAAATTTTAACTTCTCAAAATACATATAGATCTGAGTCAAATTTATAAGAATAAAAGACTTTTCCCAATTGAAAAATTGTCAATGGATATGAGCAGGCAATTCTCAGATGAAGAAATTAAAAGTATCTTTAGTCATTTTAGAAAATGCTCCAAATAACTACTAATTAAGGAAATGCACATTAAAATATGTCTGAAGTACCACCTCATAACTTATCACACTCAATAATATGATAAAAAAGGAAAATGATAAATATTACATGGGATGTGGAAAAAATTGTGACACTAAAATACTGTTAGTAGAGTTGTGAACTGATACAACCATTCTGGAGAGCAATTTGGAACTATGCCCAAAGGGTCATCAAACTGTGTACACCCTTTGACCCAGCTGTTAGATCAGTATCTCAAAGAGTTCAACAATAGGGGGAAAGGACCTACTCATATAAATATATTAAAAGCAGCTCTTTTGTAGTGGCAAAGAATTGGAAACTAAATGGATGTCCATCAACTAGGGAACAGCTGAAAAAGTTTTGGTACATGATTGCAGTGAAATAATATTGTGATATGAGAAATGACAAAACTATCACAGAAAAACCTGGAAACACTTATATGAAGTGATACAAGGTGAGGTGAACAGAACCAGGAGAATGTTTTACATGGTAACAAAAATAGTATATGAAGTTCAACTTTGAATGACTTCACTATTACCAGAAATACAAAGATCCAGGAAAACTTCAAGGAACTCGTGACAAAAAGAGACTATCAACTGCTACCAAAGGAACTGTCAGAGTCTGTATGCAGGTCAAAGCTTACCATACTTCACTTTATTTCCTCCATGAATTTCTTTCTAGGTAAGCAATATGTGTCTTGTTTCACAACATGATGAACATGAAAATATGTCTTCTTGTACAACCTATATTATGTTACTTTCCATCTCAGGTAGGGAAGATTGTTGGAAGGGTGGGAGAGAACATGGATCACTAAATATCAGCAAATAAATATTAAAAATGTATCAATATATAAAATTATGATTTCATAACTATCACTGCTGTAGAGGAATTTTCTCCTTCCTTCTTTCTGTAAGAGTTGTAATAAAGGTTCCATGAGGTTCTTTCCAATTCTAAGGTGCGCTCACTCTATGATGCTCTGGCTACTAAAATATCTTCTGTAGACTTTTATGTCACATAGTACATCAGTACACGGGGAAATAGAAAGTGTCACCTATTTCAGTACAAGTCCAGGCTCTATCAAAAGCAGGCTAACAGACTGCTTAAAATAGAAGTGTCAAAAGCTTGGATTCCATGATGCCCACAACACTCACAAGGGTAGTATGAAACAGATTAAAATGCAATTGAGAAATATTTAACAAAACAAAAACAAAATGAAACAGAATGATAATATGTAGTTTTCCAAGTCATTATGTGCCCCCAAGTGATTCTTATAATCAATTTAGGGGACCCTGTTTCTATTTGAATTTTATATCACTGACTTAAGTTGTTTCCTCCAGATATCATTTCAGACATTAATTGATTTTGTCATCTATTAAAATGGTTATAATTTCATCAGTACAGAGGATATCTTCTTTTCAGTGTGTACCTACTATGAAGACTCCTGATAAGTTCTAGAGACATGCTCGGGGCTCTAAAAATCTAAGAGACTTTCCCCAGAGTCACACAGGTAATAAAAGTCGGAGTCAAGCCTTAAACCCAAGAGTTCCTGATTATATTTTACATTAGGCACTTAATTATTTTCTTAGATCATCATCTATATATGAAAAGATTGAAATAAACAATGACCAATCAGTCACTCAGGTAGTCTACTAGCATTGATTAAGCACTTACCAAATACCAACCACTGAAATATAAATAGAAAGTAAGTCTCTTCCCTCAGGAAGCTTATAAACTATTTGAGAAAGATGGTACCCAAAGAGAAGCTAAAACCTTCTAACAAAATTACCCCAGAAGCCTGGGAGTCCTGAGTGCACACTTTAGAATGAAGATCTGAAAATATGAAAATAGAGAAAATATGGAATGTAGCCTAGACAGGAAGCTACTTTCCAGTTATAAATTTCTGAGCAGATGATTTAGCACCCAACCTTATATATGATACCACTATATATTTATATAAATGCCATATATGACACGGTAGACTAGAAAAAATAACAAAGCAACATAATGTAATATAATATTTCAGATACTATAACATGACATTATATATCACAACACAGCATGGCTAAACATATTCATATGGAGGTTAAGATGTGATATGACATAAAGTTCATATCCACACAAACATATATATTCCATGGATATATGTATGTATTGTATGTGTATATACATATGTAGATATTTATTTAGAGAGAAATAAGCTATATAAACAAGACTGCAAAAGTAAATGTATAGGCTTACATATAAAACTAAGTATGATTCCATAATATTCTGTGACTTCTGGTGAGGACATTTTCTCTCCCAATTCAGGTTAACACTGGATTTGTATCTTATAGTCTTAGCAATGGGAGTACTGAGAGCTTCAGTTACTTGTTCAAGGTCCCTAATAGGGATGTGTCAGAGACAGGATTCAAAAGCAGGTGTTCTTCAGTATGATAAAGCTGGTGATTTATTTATGAGGTAGCTCTAGATCTCATTTCTAATTCTTGCAATACATTTTCCTATATGGATTTTAGAAAGAAAC
This sequence comes from Monodelphis domestica, assembly GCF_027887165.1. Lineage (NCBI taxonomy): Eukaryota > Metazoa > Chordata > Mammalia > Didelphimorphia > Didelphidae > Monodelphis > Monodelphis domestica. The sequence goes on along the minus strand of NC_077227.1, from coordinate 689,750,577 downwards.
CATGTTTTAGTCAAGTGGCATGCAGTGATATCTTCATGGCTGTAAGTCTTATTCAGCATTATCTTTTTATTACCCAATGTGTTTTCTGTTTTCCTCTTCCTTCCAGACACTCCTAAAATATTACATTCTCCATGTAGCTTTCTGATTCCTCTAACAGTAGTTCACTTTTCCAACTTCTGTGCATGTAACCATTTTGTTCTTTATTGGACTTTTCCCTTGATTTTTATTTTTTGTGCATTACATGTCAATACAATTTTTAATATTTGCTTTCTGACATTTTGGAATTCTTGTTCTCTTATTCTCTCCCATCTCTCCCTGATCCCACAAAGACAGGTAATATTATATATGTCATACATATATTATCATACAATACATATTCCCATATTCATCATCATATTGTGAAACAAGTCACATATTGCTTTCACTACAAAATTATTCATGGAGGAAATAAGATGAAGAATGGTATGCTTCAATCCTGATTCAGACTGTTCCTCCTATGGTGGTGGATAGCCTTTTTTATCAGGAGTCCCTTGTAGTTTTCCTGGGTCCTCACCTTGATGATAACAGTTAAATCATTCCCAGTTGAGAATCTTACACTATTGCTGTTACTGTGTAAAGAATTCTGGTTTTGGTTATTTCACTTTATATCACTCCTTATAAATATCTTCAGGTTTTGTTTTATTGTCTTGTTTGTTATTTCTTATTGCCCATACGTATTTCATTATAATCATATCCCACAGCTTGTTTTGCTATTACCCATTTTTTTTAGTACAAGTAGGTCCCTTTTCCACACCTTTAATCTCTTTGAGTTTCACACCTAGTGGTGATATTTCTGCATCATAGTTCAATGGTCCTTTGGACATGGTTCCAAATTGCTCCCTAGAATGATTGTATCAGTTCACAAACAGCTCCAACAACGTGCATTGGTGTCCCAATTTTTCCATATAACCTCAAACATTTATAATTTATATTTCTATAGTTGTTATTTAGAACATTTTTTTCATGTGGTTAAAGATAGTTTTAATTTTTTGTCTGAGAATTTTCTGTTCATAATATTTCACTGTTTGTTAATTAGGAAATGCTTTGTATTCTTAAAAAATTGAATCAATTCTTTAAGTATTTAAGGAATGAGGCTTTTGTCACAAACAGTTGTTATGAAGATTTTTTTCATTTTTAAAATTTTGTTATTTGTCTTTTGTAATAGATGATATTGGAGGGTATATTTGATGGATACTAGCTAACTAATAGATCAGGCAGCTATCTTCCTTTTGCCTACTCTCTTTCCTCTAAATTCCTTCCTCCCTGCTTCCAACCCCCCTTCCTCCCCTCTTCTTCCCTTCAGTCTCCCCTTCCCCCTTCTTCAACCTCCTTCTAAGTCACTCAGGGTGAGCTATGATGTTTCAGAGGAAATACTCTTTTCTCTGCTTTATCTAAAGTAAGGGTTTATTGGGGAAAATAGGGAAGATGAAGGATAAGTAAGAGGGGTGGGATTTCCCTATTATCTAAAATGAGTGTTAGGTTGGAGGATATTGAGAGAAATGGCAATTCAGTCACTAGCATGACAGAGAGCCAGTCAGAGAGAGCTATATGGACTATTATCCTTCTTCTGCCTTCAAATCAGCCAGGTCACCTCCAACTTGATTATCCCAAGACCTAGAGATAAACCCAGCTTCTTCCTTCAGGCTTACCACCATCAGCCCAAAGACCAGTCCCAGTAAAACAGTCACCATTGGCTTGGCTCCAAACTGCTTTTCTGGTAACATTCCAAATGGAATTTTCCTTTGATTGATAACTGACCCATCTCCAGCTTCTGTCCTTTGCATGCATGCCTCTTCCACACTTTTAATGTTGGTTCCATTGATTTTCTTTGGTCAAATTTTTTAATTTAATGTAGTTGACATGAACTATTTTAATTTTATAATGTTCTCTAAGTCTTGTTTGGACATAAACTCTTCCCTTATCCATGATTATTTTTTATATACATGTATGTGCTATCATCAGTTTCTTGAGAATATAATTTTTCATTCATTGCATTTGCATTCCTAATACCTAACACAGTAAATTGATCCAAAGCAGTTCATATATAAATCCTTGCTGATTGAGTTTCATTTTTTAAAGTTAGATATCTAGGTATTTGTTTAGAATATAATCCTTCAAAGAACATTGTTTATGGGGAAATCATATCCAATTTATATAATTTCAACCTACAGTGATATTTCCCACAATACAAAATAATGAAAGTTCCAGAAATGCTTAGAAGTGGGAAGACATGAAGAACATCTTCTTTTATATTATGTGTATGGACTTAAGTAACAGATTTTTTTTTTCCTTGTAGGTATGGAGCTCAAGGTAGTTAGGAGCGTCATAAGACAGAGTTTCAGATGAGTCAGAATCCTGGAATTCCTTCTACCTACATTTGAAATATTTTGTTACCAAATTAACTTTATTGGGAAGTAACACTTAATATTGTGATATGGTTACTAAACACAGGCATAGTACAAAAAATGCTTCAAGTCAATTATGAGAGACGTAAAGCATCATGTTTTATTTTGTTTATTTTTTCCCTTCATCACTACTAAGCCACTAAGCATCACTTTAAGCAAGTAAGAACACCAGTGGATCTTGAGATACTCAAACAAAATAGATTTACTTGTTACTCAACCCTAATGGCTTGCTTGGTTTAGGTTCTCTCTCTCTCTCTCTCTCTCTCTCTCTCTCTCTCTCTCTCTCTCTCTCTCTCTCAATCTCTCTCTCTCTCTCTCTCAGACAATTCCACCAATGATCAATGTTCAAGGGAATGAATAGGCAGTTTCCAGATGAAGAAATGAAAGTCATCAATAATCATATGTGAGAGATGGTATTTTGCAAAAGAAATGAGTTTACAAGCAAGTGCCATAGAATGTGGTGGAGCAGAAAAGACAGAAGAGAGCCTAATTGGAATCTTGGAGAGGGAAGGGGTTTCTGGGAGTTGAACTGCCAGCTTAGGGATTTGCTTGTGGACTCTGAGGAGAGAGACAGCTCTGAGACCCCTACTCCAGTACTTAGAAGTGAAACCCACTCCTGCCAAACATTTCCAGTCAAATTGAGATCTGCAAAATCCTGCAACCTTCCCTGTCACACTGAGAAGATCAAGACCAGAGAGGGAGTAAATTCATACCGATTAAGTTACCTTCATGGTAACTTAATCTGGGGTAGACTGAACCATTTCTAATACCTGACCTCTCACTTGCTCCAACTAATAGCTAGAGACTTATTTCCTTCATAGATTTAGCCTAGGATTAGTCATCATAGGAAAGCAACATTACATAGAGAAGAGATTGAGACTGGTCTCAGCTTTAGCCCAGGGCTGACAAGACTTGACATTGATGGTTGTTTCATTAGTTTAGAGGAACCTTACATCCCTCTTTCCTGAACTCATCCATGTTTTACTTCATACAAATAAATTATATATTCTGAGAAGCAGTCAGATCTATCACATAGAACCATAATGGAGCAAACATTCATTTTGGTTCTATCCTTGAGAGAGGTTTCTGCTTCAACTGGGTTAAGCAAAACCTCCCATTCAGCGGTCATTGACCTCTCTCTTAGATTAGCACTCTGTCTCTGGGTAGAATACCTTAAACATACTAGGTTATGTAAAACCCTAGACAACCATCTATACAATCTTCAAAGGTGTTTAATTCCCATTCTCAATGTGCTTTAGTATCCCTTTTAACAGTTTGGCGAGCCAGCTAGGAATCAAACCAACAATGTTCTAAATCACTCTTGATTAGAGAAATACTAATTAAAACAATTCTAAGGTATTATCTACCTATCAGATTGGCCAATATGGCAATAAAGGAAAGCAGTCAATGTTGGAAAGTATGTGGCAAGCCAATGCATTGTTCTTGGGGTTGTGAACTGATCCAACCATTCTGAATGGTAATTTGGAACTATGTCCAAAGGGTTATAAAAGCTATGCATTCATTTTAATCCTATTAGTTTTATATCCCAATGATATAATAAAAAAAAGAAAAAGGACCTACTTATACAAAAATATTTATAGCAGTTCTTTTTGTAGTGGGAAAGAATTGGGAATTGAGGGGATATCCACTAATTGGGGAATAGATGAAAAAATCGTGTTACATGTTGGTAATGGAATACTATTTTGCTACATCAAATGATAGGATGATGTCAGAAAAAGCTGGAACTGCAGAAAAAGATCAGATCTGCAGGAACTGATGCATAGTTAATTAAGCAGAATTGGGAGAACATCATACAAAGTGAGAACAATATTGGAAGATGGTTATGTATTAAAATTTGGCTACTCTCAGAAATGAAATTATCTGGGAAAATCCTAAAAAACTTTTAATGGGGAATGTTGTCCACCTCCAAAGAAAGACCTGCTGGTTCACATTAGTTTATTTATGGTTTTATTTGGGGATTTTGGTTATATATGAGTGTGTTTTTACAATAATGACCAATGTGGAAGTGTGTTTTTGCATGACAATAAAAATAAAATTAAAAGAAAAAGAGATACACTAACTATACCTAAAGATAACAGAATTATCAGGCATATACATATATATTAATTATGAATTTGATATTTTTTCTACATATCCTAGCTATTTTTACATTATCTATGATTCTTTTTGATATACACAACTCTACATCTTCCTACTCATGACTTTTAACTGATAGTTCCCCACAATGGAATGTCTTACTTCTTTGCCTCTGACTACCAGATTCCTTAGCTTCCTTGTAAAAGTGTAACTTGCCATTCTCAATCAATGCTAGTGCTTCCTTTCTAAGATTATTTCTCATAATATTATATACATATATATCCTGTTAGAAAATATCCTATCTCTCCCATTATCGTATTTACTTTTGGAGGTCAAGAATTCTTTTTACCTTGATAGTCACTCCTTAATAATACTTATTGACTTGACCTGTCTTAACAACTTGGTTTGATTTAAAAGGTAGCTCAATTTTTTATGCGTTTATTTGTCTTTTTGTTTTAAATATTCAGTTTGCCTGATATCTGTGTCCTAGTCAAACCCCCGATAGAATAGAAATAAAGAAAATTTATTAGAATCCTGAACTGAGACCATTCTCATCCTTTTAAATAAAGAACCATCCAAATCTTTGTTTTATATGTTGTTCCTGATCCTTCATACTTGCAGAGAAATAAATGGTGAATGATTCTAAAGTACTTTAAAAATGGTTGAGCTATAGTAAGGATTAAGAATTATATAATCTATAAGAAAAGAGATAAAGAGTAAGCTCTGAGGACATTTAAGGACCTGTCTTGTCTTTTAAGACCTGGCAAAACTACAATTTAATTTAACTAGTGAATCAGTTTTAAAGCATACAGGTCACTGAAGATGGAGAGGAATAAAATTCAGCAGCCGCAGTGGTGAATTCCTCTTTCTATTTCACAGGTGACCTCCTTTGACCACTCTGTTCCCTGATGCTCATATGTCCTTTTCTTCAAGATCTCACAATACAACTAAACAAATGGGTCTCTTTAGAGTCACTTAGTAGAACTAATCAGTATATAAGCCCAGTTTCCAAATTAAGGGTCAGAAACTCCTTCCCCTGGTAAGGAAGGACAATTATTTTTTTTTTCTTCTAAGAATATTTAGCTCACCCATAACTTGAATGACAAGAAATGGTGTCCCTAGAACAATGAAACCTTATTCCCCACATCTTAAAATTCAATCTCCTTCTTAAAGGAGTGCTTTACTCCTAAACTTTCCCCCCTCCTGGTTTGAAAAGACTCTAGGTGTAAATGAGCAACAGGAAAATAGACTAGAATGATGGCAGAACTGTAAAGTAAACAGACTGAAATTAGAAGGCAGATGTTATGGGTTTGAAATCCAGAGTTAACTATAAAATACCTTCCTCATGACCTTGGACATTTTTATTTTATTTTATTTTGCTTTTGAGGTAGATGCATGTACACACATACACTAGCATTAATACAGTAGAGTGAGAAGAGGACTAAATTGGAAGACCTTAGGCTCTATCATTGAGCAAATACTATCTATTGTCAAGTCCAGGGATTTGTTGTTCTTAAATGCAAAATGAAATCATTTGTCTAGATGTCCTAAAAGGTCTTTTCCTCGACTAGTTTTATGATCCTAAGCCATTTTACCTTCTTGAGGTCCACTTTTTTCCTCCAAAAAGGGGATCAATTACACACTAAATATTTCTTATTGAACTGTTTTAAGGAAAGTATTGTATAGATGGCAACAGAATAGAGTGATAAAAATGGATTTTGAATAAAAAATTAGGATTAAAATTCTAATTCTACTTCTAGCCTATTCAGTCTTTTATAAATTATTTTCCATATCCAGGAATTAACTAAATGCAAGAAGATGATATGGTAAGGGTAGTGGGCTATAATAATTGTACTAATGGTAATGATTATGCTGGAAGTAATAGAAGAGGAGGAAGAACATCTGTAGCAACAGCAGTATCAGTAGTAGTAGTGGAAGTAATAGTAGTGATTCACATTTATGTAAATGTTATCTATTATTATAAAGTATCTTATGTTTTATAGCATAAAGAGCTGTAAGGGATCCTTTTGTTTGTCTAATGAAGCATAACATTTTACAGATGAAGGCAGGGAAAGAATAAGCATTATTAACACCTATTCTGTGCTTTATAAATACTATCTCATTTGATCCTCCCAACAACCCTAGAAGATGAATGATATTATTATCCTCATTTTATAGTTGAGTATATTGATAGTAGAGTCACAAGTTAGTAAATGATTGAGGCTAAATTTCTATAATATTATAAAAATAATAAGTTAACAACTCTGTCATATTTCACTGCACATTTTTTTACTTATTGGATCCACACAACAACCCTGAGATGAAGGTACTATTAATATCTCCATTTTGAAGATGAAGAAACTGTGGAAATCTGAAGTTCTGTGACTAATCCAGGGTCATGCAGATAGTAAATTACAGAGATAAGATTTTAATTCAGATCTTTATCCCCCCAACCCACTATTCTCTCCACCACACTACCCCTGCTTTCCGTAAGAGAGTCAGGGACAGAGAAGAGCTACTATGAACACACAACCAAGTCTCACTCAATGCCCCAAATACTAAAGTGCCATGGAGAGACAGAAGAGTGATACTGGATCAAATAGATCAAATTTTCAGTTATAATATTCAGTAAATCAAAGATTTCAGGTACAAGTAATAATCCCAAATGAGAGTTTCGAGTCCTCTGACATATTCCTAAAAATATTATTGAGTGATATGGTATACTGAAGTGATCCACTGTATTCTGAATTTCTAGGCAGATTAATATATTAAAGTTACTCATTGGCAAGAATCACAAGCAAATCTCTGATTAGGTTTTTCATGAGATACTTTCCAAATCATGCTTTGGCAACTTTCCTATCTTGAAACATTTTTAAAAGAATAATTTTAATTCTACATAGGGTTAATGTGTTCTGATAATATTCACTTGTTAAAAAATATAGAACAACTGTGATTTTCAGATTATCAAATAAAAATAAATGGACAGGGAAAGAAAGAAAAAGAAAGAAAGAAAGAAAGAAAGAGAGAGAGAAGGGAAGGAAGAGAGAAAGAAAGAAGGGAAGGAAGAGAGAAGGGAAGGAAGAGAGAAGGGAAGGAAGAAAGATAAAATTTTGTAAATGAGTTATTAAATTGTTCTCATAAATGGGATTTTTTACCAATAGGCTCCCTAACCTGATGAAATGACATGTTAAGAGGAAAAAAATGGAAGGGAGGAAGGAAGGGAGGAAGAAAGGAAGAAAGGAAGCAAGGAAGCAAGGAAACAAGGAAGGAAGGAAAGTCAAACTTTACAGAAGATCAGGTGGTAATATATACAGAAATATGCACAAACTTAATCATACAAATATATTTTCATGGTTATAGGTGTGGCAGTTTGTTTACTCAATGAATAGAATGCTGTCTGGGGTCAAGAATAGCTGAGTTTAAATATAACCTTAGACACCTACTATTTCCTGACCCTGAAGAAATTACTTAACTTCTGTATGCCTTAATACACTGGAGAAGAAAATGGCAATCCTCTTCTTTAACTTTGCTAAGCAAATTACATGGACAGAATTAGCATTTTATGGTCCATAGGCCTCAAAGAGTTAGACACAACTAAATGACTGAAGAACAATACTCTATGTATTCTGCAGGGGCTCTGATTGAACAAGAGTTTTGCTTTTAATGCTCTCCACATCCAGAGAAAGAACCGTGGGAGCAGAAATGCAGAAGAAAAACATGTGATCAATCATGTGGTTCGACAGGAATAGGTTTTGAATAATGATACATGTATTATAACCCAGTGGAAATGCTTGTCAGCTCTGGGAGGGAGGAGGGAAGAGGGGTGGGAAAAATCATGGATCATGTAAGCATGGAAAAATATTCTAAATAAATGAATAAATTATTTTAAAAGAGTTTTACTTTTATATTAATAAATTCTAAAATGTTAACAAAATCCTTTCCCCTACTTTTCTAGCTCTCTGCAAGGCTGGAAGGGCTCTGCACACGATCAGAGGACATGTTATATTTTTTCTTGTTTCCTGAATTGCTATTGTGAAAGAACTTATTAAATGTCAACAATAGTGGTAATGAGTCTTTGAATACCAATGTTTGTCCCCAGGAAACAGACATGGCTTCTTCCTGGGAGTACACATGAAGTGTTTTCAGAATTGTAGAAGCTTTCAGAGCTTGCTCTATGTTGGAATAGATTCTGACCATTACTCTGATCATGCCATAATGAAACATCTAAATAAGACTTTGGGTCCAAACAGTGTGACTGAGACATGATATCTTTACATTCTAACTTCAGCATTAACAATTGCCTATTACAGCATTCTGCTTTCTAAGTGACCAGTGGAAAACACGAGAATCCAGTCAATCAGGGTTTATATTTACCATTCTGAAATGACTGACAACATTGGAAACTGCACAATTTCTGGGTTGGGGAAAATGAGGTCTAATTAGTAGCAATGTAATCTCCTCTCATAATTTCCCCCAATACCTGTTTTGTAAGGAGAAAAAAAGTCTCATCTAGATTTTCCTTTTTAAGATTTTCAATAAAGCTGTCAGTGAGGTTACCAATGTTGAGGACTCTTTTATGCAAAAGACAATAGTGACTGAAGACAGAAATTTGCATCAGGAAGACAGAAAAAAACATTTTCCAAGACCTAAAAAGTATATCACTATTGTAAAATATCTCTGAGGTCATTGAATAACATCCATGCTGATCCCTGAAGAGTTTTATTTTATACCAAAATTTCTATTTTATTCAGATGTCCCAGGGACAAATTTTCCAATAATGTCTTTGTTCCATGGAGATATATTTACCTTTGTGGTTATATTCAGTTTTGACATCTACAAAGAAGATATAATAATGGAGCCTGGCATACTGTAGAGCTGCAAAATGTAATTTAGAGAGCACATGGTATAGTATAGGGAGTGCTGGGCTTGCAGTCAGGAAAACCTGGCTTCAAATCCCACCTCAGACAACTCGTAACTGTGTGACCCTAGACAATGGGATGGATTTAATGGTCTCCAAAGTTCCTTTTTTGCTCCAACTATTTGAGCATATAATTATAACTAGTTCACAGGGTGTTTGTGGTAATCAAATGAAATGCTTTACAAACCTTTAAGAACCATATAAATTGTTAATGACTACTTCCACTGCTGCTGCTTCTGTGTTTTTTGTCATTATTATTGTCATCACTATCATCATCATCATCATCTTCCCAGTAAGGCAGTTAGGTGGTAAGGTGAATGGAGAGATAGACCTAGAATCAGAAAGTCTTGAGTTCAAATCCACTCTAAGATGCCCACTAAAAATTCTCTGACCCTAGGAGAGATATTTAGCTTATTTCCCTTAGCTTCCTCATCTATAAAATGTGGATAAGGATAGCAGCTACCTCCAGGGGTTTTGAGGATCAAGTGAGATAAAACACTTAGCACATTGTCTAGCACTTAGTAAATACTATACAAATTTTATATGATTAGGGTTATTTTATCATTCTACAGAGGTATGTTCGCCTTTATCTAAGGAGTAAAAAACTCTTGAAAGAAGACAAGACATAGAGGAGCTTGTACTTTGATCATGTCTCTATTATCAGTTTACTACACTAGAGATTTTTTGAGAATTTTCCTTTAAGTGAGGTCTGAGGCTTGCAGTTTTTTGTAAAGCTGAGTTATTTACCTCCCAACGAGAGACATCATTCATGCTGTGTATCATCTTGTTTACATTCTCCTATGGATGCTTTCTCTGATTTCTGTTTTTCTATGTGTTCGGATAAATGTTTTTATTTGCTCTGCATGTTCATTGTGGAAATGACGTCTATTGGCAAGGAAGAATATATAGATGGGGATAATCTCACCCCATTAAGGGATAGCAATATTAGATTGAACCTGAAAATTTTTCCTTTAGACTAATAATATTTAAGTGAGCATATAGATATGCTTTGAGCTCTATATAACCTGTTGCTAGGAAAAGCATCTGGCCTCAAACTGTTCCTTCCCCTACGAGAAAGAACCAAAATTGTTTTGGAGAAGTGAGTATAAACATGTATATGTGCATATATGTGTGTATATATATGCATATATATAATATATAATGATTTATGTATTTGTATACAGGTATTATATATTTGCATCTATGTATTCATGGTATATAATCTTCACTCTTTGAGAGCAACATGCAGATAGACTCAGGTGGGCACTCATAACCTACGTGGGCACAACACACAGCACCACTACCCCCAAACATGCACTCCTACAACTATTTGATATGAGCCAAGTTAAATTTTGGATTTCAATAGGAAGCAATATGGTTACATCTTGGGATTAGTCTCTAAAGACCTAAATAAAGGCACAAATTAGAAAAAAAAAAGATAGCATGGTTCTAGAGTTCAAGACTTTGTCATATTCAAGGAAACTCACAATTTTGTAGAACACAGAAGATCTTTTAAAAATTGTTAGGGTTAAAATAGGGGTTTGACAAAAATAAAAGCTGCTTTTAAGGACTAACAATTTAGTTTTATTAAAATAGAGATAAAAAAAGAATATACGACAGGAGAGAAATATAGGAAAGAAATAGAGAAAGAAAATTTCCTAATGTCTATACTAGTTATACTTTAACTGCCTCTAATTACTGCCCAAAACTGTCTATGTTTACCTATAACTGCCTATAACTACTGCTAATAACAACCACTACACAAAGTTCCAACCCAATCCAAACCAACCCAACCAGTATTTAATCTAACCCCAATTAAGGTCTAGGTTAAAAAAAGACCCAATTAGGTCTAGGTTGGTCTAAGAAGACCAACCACCTCCCCAAAAAGTTCAAGAAAAAAAAAAACAATAGACCAAATCAAAACCCCAAAACCCCAAAGCCTTAAAGCCCTATCAAGGCTAAAGTCCAAAAGCCCTCTCAGTAATCTCAGGCTCTCCTTTTATATTCCAACAACTAAACGCCAACCACCAACCAAACACACTCCCAGCAGTTAACTTCCCCTCAAATGCCAGCATCTAACTGTCAGTAACTGAATGCCCCACCAACTGTCGCTGGCCCTTTTTTATACCTTTTTTTTTCTAACTCACTTCCAGTCTTTATGGTTCCTCCTTCCTGTCTCTATGTTTTTTACTTCCTATCACTGCGGGCTGGTTCATCCCTACAAATCTCTATGGTAAGAGGACCTCCAGGTCCCCTGTTAAATTAAAAACAAAAAAAAAAAAACAAAAAAAACAAAGAATAAAGAAATTCTTTTTTACAAAATTAATCAATTAATTTGTTACATACCCAATTAGCTCCCTTCCTTCCTCCTCTCCCTCCATTAGAGAAGGCATCATTTGGCAAAGAAAATAAAAGATATATGTATATATAAAATCATGTCTTGCTCATCTCTATTTATCATTTTTCTCTGTATTTGGACATATACAAGTCATTTTCAAACACTATTTTTTTCATATTGTATGCAATTTTCTCTTGGTTTTACTTGTTTCACTCTTCATAATTTCATGTAGGTCTTCCATTGTTTTGCAAAATTATGCTTTGTCATTTCTTATGAAACAATATTATTCTATTACAATCATATGTCACAACATTTTTAGTCATTTCCCATTTGATGGGCATCTCTACAGTTTCCCATTTTTTGCCATCATAAAGCTGTTATAAATATTTTAGAACATATAGGTACTTTTCCTTTTCCCCTGATCACAGAGGAAATAAACCTAATAGTGGTATTCCCAAGTCAAAAATTATGCAAATATTTATAACTCTTTGGGTTTAATTACAAATTGATCTTCAAAATGGTTTATCTATTCATAGTTCCACCAACAGTGTATTAATTCTCCCCTTTCCCACATCCCTTCCAACATTTATCATTTTATTCTTTTATCATTTTAGCTAATTTAATATGTGTGAAATGATATCTGACTTATTTGAGAATGATTCAAATAGTTATATAAAATTTTGATTTCATTATCCAAACACTGTTTTATAACTTTGGACCACGTATCAATTGGGGAATGGCTCATATTCTTATATAATTGACAAAATTCTCTCTATATTTTAGATATGATATCTTTCTCTCTGAGCAATGGTCTATAATTCTTCCCAAACTTATTGTTTTCCTTCTGATATTGGCTAAATTAGTCTTATTTGAACAAAACTTTTTCAATTTAATGTTTACAAAATTATCCATTTTTCATTTCACAATACTTTCTATTTATTGTTTATTCATAAAATCTTCTACTTTTCATAAATCTGATAGGTAACATGTTGTTTCTCATAATATGCTTATGATATCTCTTTATGCTTAGGTCATGTAACCATTTTGATATTGGTAAATGACATAAGATATTTGCCCATATATTTTTCTAAAATATTTCTTTCCAGTTTCCTCTATAATTTTTACTAAATATTTAATTCATATTAAAAATGTGGGATCTTTAATTTTGTCAAATACAATACTGCCATACTCTCTTACAATTACTTGTTGTATGTCTGTTCTGTTGCACTGACTCATTTTTCTATTTCTTAACATAACTAAATAATTTTGATCATTATTGCTTTATAATATAGTTAAAATCTGATACTACTAAAGATCTCATACTTTTACAATTTTTAATTAATTCTTTTGATATTCTTGATTTTTATTTTTTTAAATGGAACTTATTATGTTTTTACTTTTAAAATTATTTTAACAATTTTATTTGGATGACATTGAGTGAGTAAATAGTTTATCATTTTAAATATATTCATTCTGTGCACCCAAGAACAATTAACATTTCTCTAATTATTAAAATTTGACTTTTTATAAAATGTGCTTAATAATCATTTTCATATAGTTTCTGAATTTGCTTTATCAGATATACTTCTAGGTATTTTATTCTCTATATAGTTAGTTTAAAGTCTTTAGGACACAAAATATCAGTTAGAATGCAAAGCAGCTTAGTGTAATGGAAAGACTCCAGAAATTGTGAATTAGCACCTCAAGTTGTATTATAGAAGAATTCTACTTGCTTAGTTGTGAAGCTATGAACAATGCATATATTCATTGTCCTTGTTCCTCTCTTGATTCTCTTGCAAACTGAGGATAGTAACATTTGGAATATATTCATCATGGGATAGTTGGAAAGTACTATATAAATGTGAAATATTAGCATTGTTATTATTAATAATAATATTTTAGGACATGATATATTATTAGGGATTTTAAGGTAGATAGATCTTAGGATCATATGTTTGAAGATGGAAGAGATTTGAGAGATCATGAGCCCTTTCAGAGACAGTGAGTTCACCTGTTTAGCTTCAGAATAGGGAAAACTATGCTTTTAAGGGTATATAAAATGGAGAGCTTGATTGAAGTCCACACTTTGAGTGACATTAAAAAACACATCCATAAAATGAAGTTGAAAACTACCTAGAATACTTGAGATACAAAGTATTTTAGAGTTCACTTTAGTCTAGGGACTCTTGACCTGGGATCCATAAACATCTTTATTTCTTTCTAATTTTGGTTAATCCATTTGAACATTTTTGCTTCTTTTATACATAAAAAAATATTCTGAGAAATAGTCCATAAGCTTCACCAGGTTGTTCAAGACATCCATGACACAAAACAGTTTAGGAATCACTCCAGGAAATACAGGCATAAAGAAGAGAAATTATTTGCCTAAAGTCAAGTACAAGATCCAAGGCTAGACTGCATTGGAACCTGAGTCTCTCTCGCTCCCCTGAACCATACAAAGCAAAACTCAGGCAGTGAAGGGAGCAACATCCCTTTAAGAGTCCTGGCTATTAAGATTTCTGAAATCTCTGATCTATCTCTCTGCCTCTTTGCTTTATGGTGATTCAGGAAAGGGAAATGAGAGAATCAGCAAGGATAATTTCTCCCAGGAGTCAATTTGAACATATTTAATTGATTCACTCCTTTTGGTGACAGTAGCACCCATTTCAACTTATTATGGGTCAGAAGGTCAATTGGTGGAGGAATAGAATCTGTTAAATAATTAAATATTTATCGAGGGCATCTGAGTTCCCCAAATATAAAAGAGTAATATTGCTTACCCATAAACATTCACACTGAGAGAAGAA